>NC_057413.1:41657419-42007433 GCF_019320065.1 Cervus canadensis
CTTCATACTCTGTAGGCTTCCCCACGTGGCTCAGTGGTAAAGAATCTGCCTGCCAAAGCAGGAGACACAGGAGACTTGAGTTTGATCCTGGGGTCGGGAAGATCCCCTGGAGAAGGAAATGGCAACCCACTCCAGTATTCTTGCCTGGAGAATCCCCATGGACAGAGAAGCCTGGCGGGCTACAGTCCATGGGATTGCAAAGAGTCAGACACAACTGATCAAGAGGCTTCCCTTCATACTCTGTATTCACCGTAACTAGAAGCTAGGCCTTCATTCAATTCAGGTTAAATGTCATTGAGAAGGTTACTCAAGGACAATGCTATGACGTTCATATTCTTTCACGTCCAGAAACAACCAGGTTCTTCACTAAATAAACATTTTTATAAGATTTAAGTAAAGGGAGGTACACCATCCATGAAAAGCTAACACGGAATCTCAATGCCATCTTTCTCCCCAAGAGCTGTGTCCTGGGTGATTTCACATATTTTATATTTATGGAAACCCCAGGTTCTTCTATAAATTCCTTTGGGTTGTTTTGTTGGAATCATGTGGGATAAGCAGTCTCAGTTTCTTACATGCGATTTCCTCAGAGGCTGATGAATCATAAGAGGAGTTAACTTGGAGTAAAACACCTCAGAGGATTATGAGCTGACTTTAAAAATCAAATGCAGGTGTCAGAAGATGATCCTTTCCTGACGGCGTCTGCTTGGAGCTCTCAGGGCTTTCAGCACAACGCCAGGAATGGGGGGCAATGGGACGAGGGACAGGGTGGGTGAACCCTGTGGCCCCAAAGCCCAAGTCAGGTGTGTAGAGCTCTCTGCCGGGGTCAGCGTGTGGGAGCACGTTGACAGCTCCCATGTGGTCTTCCCAGTGAGTTTCTAGTTTGCTTGTTTGCATAGCACCTGGCAGGCTACAGTCCACGGGGTCGCAAAGAGTCGGACACGACTGAAGCGACTCAGCAAGCACGCATAGACGCTGTGCTGTACCTGCTGTGGTCTCCACCATCCCCGTGGAACTGAAAAATATCTTTCCTCAGTGAGGACGGTGGCCTAATCCAACAGCTAGGCCCGAGGAGCAAGGTGCCAGGAATAGAGGCAGGGCTCAACACTGTCTTTGCTTTCTTTCTTTTTTTTAAAATTTTTGGCCACATCGCAAGGCATGTGGGATCTTAGTTCCCTGACCAGGGATCGAACCTGCGCCCCCTGCAGTGGACGTGCAGAGTCTGAACCACTGGACAGCCAGGGAAGTCCCACAGTGGTATCTTTGAAAGGGTGATGGGGTCCCAGCCTTCTCAAGCCCCCACAGTCCACGTACAACAGGTGGCCTTGCCTCCTCTTTCACTGGGAAGAGCAAGATGATCAGGAAGAATACTTGTCCAAGGTTGTCTTCCTTCAACATGACACCATGCCCTCCTCCAGCTGCTCATCCTTCTCTGCTGCTCAACGGCAGGGGTCTCTCCCCCCCTCTCTGGAGCCTTACCCTGCCCCTCCTCCAAAGTTCCAATATCCTGCTATCATCTCAGACATGTTGTAAACTCGCTCTCCACCCAGTTTCCCCAGCTCTGTCCTAGTTTTCCCAAGACTGCCAAAGGCAACCCCACCCCTCCCAGCACCCAGGCTAAAAATGGGCATCAGCCATGACTCATCCTGCCTATCCAACCAGTCCCCAGGTCCTCTGAATCTCTGATGCAATGGCATCATTAACTTATCTTTCTTCAGCCTGTAACCTGGCCACCAACATCCATAGGAGGATGTAGCTCTATCCTCCTTCCTCATCCTCCAGCCTGTCTCACTGCCTTTCCAAGACTCTCCCCCTCGAGAATTCTACCTCCTCCTACATGTTGCAAGTGCATCCCACCTTCTTCTGTTGACCCCATCTTTCCTTTCCACCTTGGCTCCCAGCTCCACCTGTTCTAGAAGCCTTGGCCCTTACTGCCCTTTAATAATAAGAGACATACCATGTGCCAGGCATTTTATAACCATATCTTATGTTTTACAGTTCCTGTACAGTATATGCATTATTGTCCCCATTTTACAGATGAGGAAAACCGAGGCCTGGAGAGGTTATCACATGTCACACTGCCTATAAATAATAGAACTGGGCTTCAACCCATGTCTGTCTAATCCAGAGTCCTTCATCCTGTGTAACTGCCTGCCATCACACCCCTTCACTCTCTGTAAGGACTGCACACTGCTTCTTGCTATAGTACCCTCCCTCCTCCTGCTAGCTTCTTTAAACCCCCCAACCCACAACTCTATCACATAGCTTCTCTGAAGGTTCCAGCCCACGCTGTTCACTCTCATCTCTGAACTTTTCTGGCAGGAATCTCAGCCCTGCACAATTTGGTACTTCATTATAGACTGCCTTGTACAGTTCTCTGGTTATTTCTCATTTGTCTATCTTGTTCCCAAGTGTAGGTGTCAGTGTAAGGGGCTGAGGCTTCCACTCCCTCCCATCTCCCGGAGGCAGGGTCTCAATGTGCCAAAAGCTGATTGGACTCCACCCAGCCTCACCCTACTCTTCACCCCAGCCTGTCGGTGGCCTCAGATCTGTGTGTGTGTGTGTGTGCGAGTCTGCACACACACGCAAATGCAGACACAGGTGCGCACGCATTTTCTCTGTTGCAGACACATTTAGTCAGGAGTTCCCTTCTCAAATAGAGGTAATTATATACCTGGAACTACCTACCCAAGACAGAAAACCCCTTCCTGACCGAACACTGGGCACTGCTCCCCAGCGTTAAGTTCCACTAGATCAGTAAGGCGAGCAGAGTTGGCGGGAGGTCCCCTGGTGGGTTTTGGGCTTCCCCGGTGGCTCAAATAGTAAAGAATCCACCTGCAGTGTGGGAGACCTGGGTTCGATCCCTGGGTTGGGAAGATCCCCTGGAGAAGGGAATGGCTACCCACACCAGGATTCTGGCCTGGAGAACTCCATGGACAGAGGAGCCTGGCAGGCTACAGTCCATGGGGTTGCAAAGAGTCAGACACGACTAAATGACTTTCACTTCACTTCACTTCCCCTAGTGGGTCCAGTGTGGCTATCACATCCTAGCAGAGTATGGAGCTGGACTGAGCTTTGGGCAGGATACTTTGTGTTTCCATTCCAATTCTGCTTCTGTGTGCCCTGGGGGGACAGAGAAAAGGGACACCTGCCACCTTGCTGCCTTGCAACATCCTTAGGCAGTGACATTTGCCGGTAGTGAGGAAGACTCTCCTTGCCAGGACCATGTTGCACCGCTGTGGACTGGCATGAACCAGGCTCCTTGGAGCTACCCTTGGTCCCCCCACCACCTGCCTTTCCCTTTAGGCTCCAAATCATCTCTCTACCCTGACCCAGATGCCCCCACATCTGGGGTCCCAAGCTGTTCATCCTTGGGGTTAGATACTGACATCTCAAACGTCTCATTTCAAAGTGAGGATAGCTTCCAGTATGATGCCCTAACACAGAATGATGGAGATCTCAGAATGATTTCTTGCGGGACACTTAAGAGACAGCGCAGAGATTCAGGGCTTGGACAGAGAGTGCTAAGAGTTGGTGTGTTGGCGAAGGGCGGAGGAGAGAAGGCGAGAGCTGGAGCGGCGGTGGGTGGGGGCCCTGGAGCCCAAACTCTTTTCCTTTACACTTTTGCCGGTGGCCAGTCCTAACATGTGAATAAACAGATGAGTAAGCAAAGGGGCACTTATGCAAGAACAAATAAAAATAATTGTGTCATACCTCACACATGCCACCTGGAGCCTGGAGCAGGATCCCAGGGAGGGGCGTCGCGGTGGGGGCATGGGTGCTGTGAGCCGAGTCTCCCTCAGAAACCAGAGCCAACTTGGCAACCCTGTCGCTGGGGGAAAGGAATACCCTCTCCTGGAAGGAGGCCAGCGTTTACGTCCTTTCCAGCTGCGGCGTGCGGGGGAGGGAGGTGCCACCCCATACCCATCCTCGGAGGTTTTGCAACCCGATGAGTGAACCCTTCGGGACGCAGGGCTGAGCAGCACCTCTTCCTGGGCCCGGCCCTGCGCGGCGGCCACCTGCGATCCAAGGTGTCCCAGACAAGTGCAGAGGAGGGCGCTCGCAGGGCCAGGACGCTACCCGCCGGGGGCCTTTACGAGGCTTTGGGGCTGCCTCCTGGCCGAGCTCAACAGGCCCAGGCAGCTGCTGCCTGAGCCACCCGTGGGTGTCCCAGCCGCCCGGAGAGCGACAGCCACATTCCAGGCTCTGGGCTGGCAGGGAACCTTGGCTGCGAGTTTCAACAGGAGGGTGGCTGGCATTCAGGCACATCGGCGCTGAGAGGTTCCTCCCTTCCCCGGGAGGCCCCAGGTTGAGGAGATGGAAGAACAGGTGTTTAAGGGGGACCCGGACACCCCTCATTCCATCTCCTTCTCAGGCAGCGGGTTCCTCTCCTTCTACCAGGCCGGGGCGGTGGACGCCCTTCGGGACCTGGCCCCCCGGATGCTGGAAACAGCCCATCGCTTTGCTGGGACGTCAGCAGGTGCGGTGGTGGCAGCCTTGGTGATCTGTGGGATCGAAATGGGTAAGGCTTTTGTTCTGGGTTCCCTGGGGAGCCTCTGGAGGGGTTCCACAAAGCAGAGCCTGAGGGTGGCTTGGGGATGCTTTGGGGAACAAAGCCAGGTCTTCTGGGTGGTGGGAAAGGAAGATGTAAGTTGAGTGGGATAGCATTTGTGGTCAGGGTTTGCCAGGTCCCAGTCTCTGACCCACTGGCTGAGCTTGGAACTCTCTCTCCGTCTCCCTCAACACTTTGACCTGTGACATTGTCTCCCAGGATCTGGGAGAGGGAAAAGTGGTATCTCTCTGAAACATCCTGTCTTGGGAGTTACACCATGACACAAGCATACGCTGGGTGAAGAGCTGCTCCAGCTTGGCCTCATTAAAAAATGCAAATGTCCTTGGGAAGGACAAATTGACATCTTCATCATCCTGGTGGGGGTGGATTCGTCAGACCAGCTTCCAAGCGACTGGAAGTGAAAGCCCTGGGCTTGGAGGGATGGACAGGGGTCGGCGCAGGGAAACTAGGAAGGAATATGGGAGGCCTCACTTTGCCTTCTGCCCAACTTGTCCAGAAGGCCTGGGGGAAGGATGGGGCGACACGGAGACGCAGGAACGCCATCCCGTGGACTGTTCCGAGCAGCCCGCACGGGAGGCCCAGACCGGTCCCGGAGCAGACTGATGTCCACGTGGGCTGCCTGGGCAACGGGAGCGGGGAGGCGGAGCATTTGTTCATTTACTGCACTGCCATTCTGCGGGAGCCTGTGTTCCGGGCACTGGGGACAAAGTCCCTGCCCTCACGGAACAGAAATTCTAGAGACAGTGGAGACACAGGATAAGCCTCCGAACAAGTAGTCTCATAACGTCAGATGAGGAAGTGATAAGAACTATGAATAAAATCACAGCAGGAAAGGGTCAGAGAATAAAGTGGGAACTGTTTGAGAAAGGGTGGTCAGGGAGGCCCTTTTGGAGGAGGTAACATTCAAGCAGAAATCCGAGTGAAGCGGGAGCAAGCCGTTTGATGATTGGGAAGAAAAGGCTGTTCCGGGTGCAGGACCAGCCGTGGAGCCCATGGCGTTGGGGAGTGAGGAGGAGCCGGGTGGGGGTGAGGCTGGAGGGGCAGGCAGGGGCCAGGTCACGTGGCCCTTGTAGCGGGGAGAACCGATTTCGCTCCTGGGGAGTGGGGAGGAAGGAGGGAGGCAGAGGGGACAGGTGGCCGAGAGCGGAGGCTGGAGCCCAGTCCCCCAGGGGTGGGATCCCCGCGCGGGTGCTTCATGGTGTGGGCCGGGGGCGCACGGTTGGACGCTCTGTGCCGCAGTTTCTGTGTCTGTCCCGCTGAGATTCTACTCACGTCTCATCCTCAGGTCACGTTAGAGGGTTAATGGCGTGAGTGAGTGAATTGGTTGGTATGCATCAACTGCCCGGCTGTGGGGAGTGAGACAGAGGGTCAGGGCAGAAACAAGGAGAGCAACGCTGGAGGAGGGAAGGGAGGGGGTGAAATGAAGGGGGAGAGTAGTGTGGAGTGCGTGTACTAACGCGTATAAATAGACAGCCGGTGGGAAATTGCTTTATGACTTAGTTCATTTCAGTCTCTCAGTCGTCTCCGACTCTTCGCGACCCCATGGACCACAGCATGCCAGGCCTCCCTGTCCATCACCAACTTCCGGAGTTTACCCAAACTCATCTCCATTGAGTCGGTGATGCCACCCAACCATCTCATCCTCTGTCGTCCCCTTTTCCTCCCACCTTCAATCTTTCCCAGCATCAGGGTCTTTTTCAATGAGTCAGCTCTTCCCATCAGGTGGCCAAAGTATTGGAGTTTCAGCTTCAGCATCAGTCCTTCCAGTGAACACCCAGGACTGATCTCCTTTAGGATGGACTGGTTGGATCTCCTTGCAGTCCAAGGGACTCTGACTCAGGGAACTCAAACTGGGGCTCTGTAACAACCGAGAGGGGTGGGAATGGGTGGGATAAAGGAGGGAGATTCAAGAGGGAAGGGGTGTATGTACACCGATGGTTAATTCATGTTGATATATGACAGAAAACAAACCAATATTGTAAAGCAATCATCAATCTATTGAAAATAAATAAATATAAAAAATAATAAAGTTGATCATTGAAAATAAATAAATATAAAAAAATTAAGTTGAAAGAACAATTTTAAAAAAGGGGGAAAGAAAAAAGAAACAGGGAGAGCAGTAGGAGGCTGTTATCTGAGGTGAGCGATGAACAGGGCAGGCAGCTGGGCGGTGAGAGTAGTGAGGCCATCCGCTTTAGGGTACATGTTGGAGGAAGGGCCAGGGATGAAGAGCCCGCTGCGGAGTGAGGAGGGGAGCGAGCAGGGCCCCCTCCTGCCTGCGGATCTGTGCTGGGTGAGATATCTTCCTCTGTGTTTTAAAGAATAATTGTAATACCCATTCCCTGAGTACCTCTTCCATGCAAGATACATTTTTTTTCTCATAATTCACAAGTAATCACTTCTTTCTCAATTCAAACAATGCAAAAGTATTTAGAGTATTTAAAAAAAAAAATCCTTCACTCACCTCCCCACTTTGTCCCCAATCCCACTTCCCCTCCTGGAGCCCGTGTAAGGATTCTGCTTGGATCCTTCTAGATCTTTTTTTTAATGTCAAGTCCTCTGTGAAGGTAGCAGTTCATCCTTCAGTCACCCAGCGGACCCTAGGACAGGCCTTCAGAAAGGGGCTGGGGTGAGGGTCCCCTACTCCCTGATCTTGGAGTCACAGACTCCCTCCCATTGGAGACACCCCCGTTTCTGGGATTTCTCTCTATTTCCAGGTACTCAGGTCATTCACCTGCTGCATTGCCCCCACCTCCTCATGTCCTTAGTTCAGCTTCTTAAAACGCACCAGCCAAAAGGGTCAGTGGTGTCTCTGTCTTTGGGCCTTTGAGGACTTTCAGAATTAATCCCGTTCAATCAATAAACACTGCCCAAATGGTTGGATGGCATCACCAACTCAATGGACATGAGTTTGGGTAAACTCTGGGAGTTGGTGATGGACAGGGAGGTCTGGCTTGCTGCAGTCCACGGGGTCGCAGAGTCGGACACGACTGAGCGACTGAACTGAACTGAACTGAAAACTGACTTAGACAGGCTGTGAGGGACATGGATGCCGGGGGACAGGGACTCAGACCCATGAGAAGGACGCCTGACGGCGGTGTGACCAGGGGCTGGTCTGCGCGCCGGCCACGCGCCTGTGATTGGGAGGGAAGTTCACGGAAGGGTGAGGGGTGTGCTCTTTTCATTCAGCAGCATGTTTATGAGATTGAGCCACGTCACTCAAGTGTACTTCACTCATTTTAACTGCCATGCAGTTTATGGCTAACCAGCCCTCCCCCATATCAGGCACTGTTCTCTTTGGCGTATTAACTCATTCAGTCCTCACAGCAACCCTCTGAGGTGAAAACTACTATTATCTCCATTTTACAGAGGAGGAAACTGAGTCACAGCAAGCTTAAATCACTTGCCTAAGGTCATGCAAACAGCAGTTGGTAAAGCTGGTGTTTTAACCTAGCCTGACCTTTAAGCCACTGTGCTGCTGCATCCTCTCCTTCTTATTCTTTTTTTAAAATAAATATCTATTTACTTGACTGCACCAGGTCTTAGTTTTGGCACTCAGGATCTTCGTTGCAGCATGAGGGATATTTCGTTGTGGGATCTAGTTCCCTGACCAGGAATCGAAACTGCCCCCCGCCCCCCCCCCCCCATTGGGAGCTCAGAGTCTTAGTCACTGGACCACTAGGGAAATCCCACCACTCTGCTTCTTGACAAAGCAGTGTCAGGGGGCATGGATACTGGTTGTATGGACACCAGGGTCCAGGAAGCCTCTCTGAGTAGGTGGAATTTGCACATAGACCTGAAGGAGGGGAGGGAGTGAGCCATGAGAAAGTCTGGGGAGAGCACTCAGTGAAGAGGGATACATGACTTGCCCCATCCTGTCATCAGTTAGAAGCAGAGCAAGAACCAGGACTCAGTCTCCTGATTTTCTTTAATCCTCTTCACCTCTTTCCGTATCTATTCCATTAAAACTATATCGTGGTTCATTCTGTTGATGGACATGGCCAAGTTTTTGTTGTTATAAAAAACACTGCAGTGAGCATCCTTGTTTGGGTCTCTCAGGTCCACATGGAATGTTTCCCGAGGATACACACCACATGAAATTCACCAGACTTGGCTAAATTACTAGCCAAAGTGGTTGTAACAATTCAACCACTAGCAGTTCCTGATTTCCCCACAATGGCATCATCAACCCTTGGGACTATCAAACTGTAGAGTTTTTTGGTTTTTTGGCTACACCAGGTGGCTTGCAGGATCTCAGTTCCCTGATTAGGGATTAAACCTGGGCCATGGCAGTGAAAGTGCAGAATCCTAACCAGTAGGCCACCAGAGAACTCCCAAGACTGAAGAGTTTTAAATCAATCTGATGAATGTGAAGTTATATCTCATTTTATTTTGCTTATTTAATCTGCACACCCTGACTACTAGTGCTGTTAAGCATCTCTGTGTATTTATCAACCACTTGTGTTTTAAAAAAAAAAAAAACATTTTACTTGGCTGTGCTGTCTTCGTTCATGGGAGATCTTCAGTTGTGACATGTGTGATCTAATTCACTGACCAGGGATCGAACCCAGGACCCTGCATTGGGAGCATAGAGTCTTAGCCACTGGACCACCAGAGAAGTCCCCAGTTGTGTTTCCTCTTCTGTAACTTACCTGCTCATGACCCTTTCCTGCTCATCTTTATCTCTTCAACTTGTAGGTGTTCTTTATATAGGCTGTACGTGAATCATTTGTCAGCTATGGACATTGTAGCTATCTTATCTCATTCCATAGCTTGGCTTTTTATCTGACAATGTCTTTTGTTGCTTAGAAAATCCCAATTTTGATGCAGTCAGGGATATCAAATCTTTTCCGCCTACAATTTGTGTTTTTTAATATCTTTACTTTGTTATAATGATTACTTCTGTATTTTCTTTCAAGAGTTTGGAAATTTTGCTCTTTCATATTTAAGTTCATCCATCTGAAATTTATTTTGTAGCTCTTTTGAGGTAGAAATAGAAGATTTTGATTGAGGTAAGCTTATACCCCACACTATTTATAGGCAACACTTTCCACACTTGTTTGAGATGCTGCCTCTGGCTTATTCAAGTTCCTGGAATCCCTGGAGTCTCCCTTCTCTTCTATTGGTGAATCTTGTCTATTTCTGCACTATATCACAGTATTTTGATCATGCTGGTTTTATGATAAGGGTACAGAACATACGGCAGCCCTCTCCTTTTTTCGATTTCTTCTTCAAATATTGGCTCTCTTACTCTCTTTTGTGTTTTTCTGTTGTTGTTGCACTAGGTCTTTGCTTTCCCTCTAGTTGCAGTGAGCAGGGGCTCCTCTCTAGTTGCGGTCTGCAGACTTCTCATTGCGGCGGCGTCTCTTGTTGTGGAGCGTGGGCTCTAGGCATCCGGGCTTCAGTAGGTGAGTGCTCGGGCTCAGGAACTGTGGCGCTCGGGCTTAGTTGCTCTGTGGCACGTGGAATCTTCCTAGACCAGGGATCAAAACCGTGTCCCCTGCATTGGCAGACAGATTCTTATCCACTGTACCACCAGGGAAATCCCTTGACTCTTATCCTTGACCCCCTTTTCCCCCATGTGAAAGAGCTCTATTAGGATTTTGATTGAAATTATAGCTTTTCATTTATAGTATATTAATAGCCTACCCATCTCTCTGTCTCTTCTGACCTTTTTTTTGTCCTTTAGTAAAGATTTTTTGGGTTTTTTTGAGATTTATGAGATTTTATGAGATTTAATAGCTTTTGTTGCTATAGGAAACATCATCTTTTTTCTACGGTGTTTTCTAATCTATTTGATTATTGCTGATATAAAAGTAATGTTGATGGCTTTTGTTTGTTGATATTGTCTTGGGCAACCTCATGAACATCCTCGAATAGTTCTAAAAGTTCCTTGGTAGATTACCTTATACTTTATGTGTAACTAATCTTACTATCTGCATACAAATAACAGGCTTGTCTCTTTTAAAAAGACTCCTTCAACACACGCCCCCAACCTCTCTCCTCCAGGCCATGCCCCGTCCTCTTGTTCCCAGCCTGGGCTTTTCTGTCCTAAGATTGTGTTCTGTTCGTTGGAAGCGGAGGCAGCAGTGGGTCCATCTTCTGCTGACATGTGCCTAGTTCTGCATTAGGGGCAATTTGGGGGCACCTGAAAATGTTTGCAAAACATTTAACACAAGAGCCTGGTTTTCATTAGAATTGCATTAGAGAATGAATGTTCATTCTTTTACCCATCTGAGGAGAGATGGTTTCCCTGACAACCAGTGGCGGGGATTCAGGATTTCCAACCTGAGGCTAGAAACTGCTCCTTGACCTGTCTCTCCCTGTCAAATTTCAACTTACCTTTCAAGCACTAGCTCAAATGCCAAACTTATGCATTTTTTTTCTTATCAAGGAATGAGGATTTGGTGAACTTAAAATCCCATCCCCACTTAAGCTGCTACTTCGTACTTCCCTCGCTATAAAAACTTCATGGCAAGCTGATTATTCATTCATTCATTCAATGATTGTGTATGGAGCATATACTGGGCCCTGCAGAAGATACAGAGATATAACACAAGATGAAGCTCCACCCATGCCCTCAAGGAGCTTATGGTTTACTCAAACTCAAAGGCAGTAACCAACTAGTTATAGTACAATAAGTTCCAACCGTACATTAGAAAATTAAAAGGCAGAAGAGTGCAGAGGGAGAGAGCAAACAGATCCCATAGTGGGAGACCTCATGGAAGGGGCATTCAAGATAGGGCTTGAAAAGTAAAGTGAAGTCGCTCAGTCGTGTCTGACTCTTTTCGACTCCATGGACTGTAGCCTACCAGGCTCCTCCGTCCATGGGATTTTTCAGGCAAGAATACTGGAGAGGGTTGCCATTTCCTTCTCCAGGAGATCTTCCTGACCCAGGGATTGAACCCAGGTCTCCTGCATTGTAGGCAAACGCTTTGCCGTCTGAACCACCGGGGAAGTCCAGGGGCTTGAGAGATGAGTAGAAATCTGACATGTAGAGACAGGTTGGGCAGGAGCCTCAGCTTCTAGCCGGACTCTGCTTGACAACAGGGCAAAGTCACGTGATTGGGACACATAATGCCTTCAGGGGGTGGTGAAGACTTCAGTCCTCTGGTGTCAGGGTTTGATGTGAGAATTTCAGAAAGGCAGCTTTTGACTCAGCAAGAGTTGTCCAAGGTGGGATAGGGCTATTTGGAAGCAGGGGAGCATCTGTCCTTGGAGAGGCCCATGCAGCAGCTGGAGGGCACCCGAATGCCGCTGGTGGGTCCCCTTCATTTAGCTCGGTGACTGACTTGACCCGTCAACCTGAGGTCTCTAAACTTCCAGGCTAAAAGTTACAGTAAGAAGTACTTTTCATATTGTGACCCAGTGTGAACATAAATCTAAAAATACTCCATGCTACACATTTGATATTTTTTCCTAGTCATTAAAAAATTCTTCACTTAGTCAATGATTCTCAGTCTTGCACGTTTGAATCACCTGGGAGCTTTTAAAACACCCACTGCACAGGCTTCTCCCCCACACTAATTAAATGAGTATCTCTTGGGGCGGAAGCCAGCACCAGTGTTTATTCAACTCCCAGGTGATCCTGGTGTGCAGCCTCAGTTAAGCCCCAGTGCACTTGGCAAAACCAAGATGTACTACCCCTTGAGAGTCTAGGATTGTACAACCGGGCAGTGGAAATGGGTCAGGCATTTGAGGACTAATAAAATTCCATACTTATTAATGGGGCATGGATTTTTCCAGAATAGAGAAAAATGGTATTACTCCAGAGGCTTCAGACTGGACTAGATTCTGTGAATTCCTCTGGCTGAGCCATAAATAAGGAAGACAGAACTTGTTTCAGGGGCTGGTCCATACCTTACCCTTTGCCCAAGTTCACATTGAAGCCTTTGAAAACCCATGGCTCAGAGCCTCTACTCGATGTTTTTCTTTTTCTATGGCTTTTCGTATATTTGCAAAGTTGTATATCCAACATCACAATCAATCATACAACATTTTAATTATCTGTCAAAGAAACCCCAAACCTCTTAGCTGTTACCTCTCAATTCCTCCATTCAATTGCCTGGCAGCCACTACTTTTGTCTCTATAGATTTTCCTATTCTGGACATTTAATATAAATGGAGTCTATACAATACAATATTTGTCCTTTAGTGTCTGGCTTCTTTCACTTAGCAGAGTATTTTCTAAACTCATCCATTATAGCACGTCAGTACTTCACTCCTTTTTATTGTTGAATAATATTTCCTTATGTGGGTATAATACATTTTTAAAATCCATTTGTCAGGGAATGTTTGGGTTGTTTTTAGTTTGAGCTATTATAAATGATGTCATTATGAACATTCATGTACATTTCTTAAACTTTCAAATAACTTTCTTTTTTGGCCACATTGCTTGGCATGTGGTTAGTTCCCCAACCAGGGATCAAACCCATGCCCCTTGCATTGGGAGTGTGGAGTCTTAACCACTGAACTGCCAGGGAAGTCCTTAAATAACTTTAAAAATATATATTTATTTATTCTTGGCTGTGCTGGGTCTTCGTTGCTGCCTGGGCTTTTCTCTAGTTGTGGCGAGTGGGGGCTACTCTCTAGTTGTGGTGTGTGGGCTTCTCATTGCGGTGGTTCATCTTATTGTGGAGCACAGAGAACTAAACTACTACTCAACCAACTAAACTAGCTCCTCAGCTTCTAAAGCTCGGAGTTTACTAGTTGCAGCACACGGGCTCAGTAGTTGTGGCTCCCAAGCTCTAGAGCACAGGCTCAGTTGTTGTGACGCAAAGGCTTAGTTGCTCAGTTGCATGTGAGATCCTCCTGGCCCAGGGATCAAACCCGTGTCTCCTGCATTGGCAGGCAGATTCTTTACCACTGAGCCACCAGAGAAGCTCTTAAATAACTTTTTTAAGTGGAAAATTTTCAAGTGTCTTGGAGAGAATAATATAATGCACCCTCAAGAACCCATCGATCATCTAACTTCAACAATTACCAATATTTACTGATCGGGCTTCATCTGCATATTCCCCACCCTGCTTTGTTCTGTTTCTTTTAACATCATTTTGAAACAAATTTGAATCTGCATAGAATTTGCATGTAGCCTTCCTAGGCTTTGTTTTCTGCCGGAACATTTCACAACAGGTATCTCTCCAGATAAGGACTGTGAGTCTGAGAAGCCGGGGGAGTGAAGCTGGTTGGTCTCCTGGCACAGAATGGGGCTGAGTGGGTGCCAGCCTCAGGGGCTGTTCCCTTGCTGGGTTGGGGACGGGGCAGGGGACTTTTAGCTGCCTTTTAGCTGAGCCCATCAGGTGACTTTGTTTTGTCCTCTGAAAGTAATATTATTTTCCAAGATCTCTTCCACTGCCTTCTCACAGGGACAACCCACTAAACATCCAAACCACTAAGTAAAATATTAAAAGGAGGGAGCTGGGGATGAGGGTTGGAATTGAGAGTTCCCCTCTTCGCGTGCACAGCCGTCTGTCTCTGTGCCTTTGCTCAAGCTGTTCCCTCTCCCAGGGGTGCTGGCCCCTTTCTTTTCTCCCTGGGTCCTGTCTCCCCATCCTCCAAGGCCCGCGGCAGACATCACCCCTCTGAGAGTCTCCTCACTCCCGTTGGTCCCTTGGTGCTCCCACGGCTGGCTCTTGGAGGGCGCTTGTCTCAGAGATGGGAATCCTCGTGGGAAAGAGCACTTGTCTAGGAAGCAGGCTCTCTGGATTCTGAGAACAAAAGCGTCTACAGTCACAGTGTGAGTCTAGTTTGCCATTCACCTTATTTTCACATGGTTTTTCAGAACAGGGTTTAGGAAGCAGAGAGGTGGGCTTCAAACTAAAGCTAGTCTGAACCCAAAGTCCAAACTCTGTCTACCTTCCCTTTCCTCTGGTCCCAGCAATCCACTCAGCAGCAAGTGACCTTGGCCAGGCCACCCTGAGACTCAGCTCAGCTACCGAGCAGTGGGAGGGAATATGCCTGCCGAGCTCTCCCCACAGCTGGCTCCGGGATCAGCAGTGGTCCCTGGGAATGAGCTTTGCAAACTCGGATTGACACTGCAGTTGCACTGGTTGGGGTAGCAGAGCTTCAACAAAACACAAGAGCATTGCGTGCTCTTATGGTCTTTGCACCCTAGCCCCCCAGGGCTGGTGTGGTGGCTCCAGGTTAGGACCCTGGTTCCTTCCACTGTGTTGCTCACAGTCCAAGAGGGCTCCTCACCACCTGTGCATTCCAGCTAGTTGCAGAGGGGAAAGGGGGGCACACTTCTTCCCTCTGAGGGCAGGCCTTGAAGATGACACACATCAGGTCACCTCACATCCCATGGATCAGAACTCATTTTCATGACCACACCTGGCTGCAAGGGAGCCTGGGAAATGTAGACTCTATTCTGGAATGCCGTGTGTCCAGCTAAATATCAGAGGCTCGACTACAAAGGAAAAAGGGGAGAATGGATATTGGGGACAACTAGCAGTCATTGTCATGGTAGTTATAGTTTGATATATGAGATATATGATGATGATGATGGAAAAAGTCTGCCCCTTCCTGGGACCAAGATCTGGATTTCATAAACTCCAGGTCAAGTCCAGTGTGTTGGCTGAGAAGGGACTCAGCACTGAGCCATCAGCAAGCTGCCCTCCTGGCAGCTGGCATGTGAGTGCCCCCCAGTCCTTCCGTGTCCCCTGCCTAGACCTTCGGTTTTCCTCTCCAGGGAAAACACTTCTTCCCAACACACCCTCCCATTTTACCCCACTGGATCTCTTTCTGGGATCTCAAGTTCACCCATAGAATCTGTCTACTTGATGGTATCCTGTCTTAATTGTTTCAGACGTTGTGTCTCATCCCATCAACTAGATTGGTTGAGCAATCTGAGATCTAATTGGTCCCGTGGCTCACACAAACTACTGGTCCAACAAGTACTGCTTGATAGACTCCTGACAATTGCCAGCCTTTGGCAGGCGTGACACTGAATGTGTCTGCAATTTCTACTTTGGGGTTTACCTAATATGACTTATAATACTAGAATGCCATAGAAGGAAGGTCAGCGACTCCAGCCCCTCAACTTTGTGGATGATTGTATTTATCCTTTGGAAGTGGAAGTGACTGACTGAAGGTGGACCTCACTCAGGCTAGTGATTTCCAAACTGTGTTCTAAGGAACCCCGGGATTCTGGGGGGGCTGAGGTGGGGCTAGGCAGAAAAGAGCAGGGAGAAGATGCACACTGGAGCCCCACGGCCTTCCCCTAGCTGTAATGAGTACAACCCTGCTAGTTTCCATTCTTCAGAAAATTTCATTTAAAGAAAGTATTCCAGTGATATTTTTTCCTGTGGCTCCCCTGATTGCCAGTGATTTTTTTTTTTTTTTATGTTTGAAAGTCATTGTTTGAGTCTAACCTACTTAATGTGCAGACAAAAAAGTTGAGGACCAGTTTCTGGCTGAAGGATAAGACAGGCCATTTGTCCTGTTGCTCATTCTAAGGCCTAGGGACACAGCCTTGAACAAAACAGCGCTCTACCTTCATGAAGCTGGCACTCTCTCGGTGAAATCAAGCCATAAATAACTCAACATACAGAAAAACATCAACAGGCATGCTCAAAGGAGAAAATAAAGCGGGCGAAGGGTGTGGAGAGTGATCAGAGGGTGAGGTCTCAGGTGGGCTGGGCGGGGAGGCCTCTCGGAGGCGGAAGGAAGGGAGGAGAACTGTGTGCTCTGAGAGAAGAGTCTTCCAGGTTGTGAGATTTGCAGGTGCAACAGACGGGCTTGCATTGTCAGGAAGGAAGGCGAGCTGTCCTTCCGGACAGGAAATGGGTTCCAAAAGGACTCTGCAAAGCCCCTGGGAGGCCCAGGGGAGTAGTTGGGGCTGCACCCCACACACGTGGGGACGACAGAACCCAGCATGACTCTTGCAGTGGAGACGGGTGTTTTGGTCTGCCTCCCATGCCTGGCCGCTGCTGCCTCGGGCAGCCCCCTGCCACCCCTCCTGAGGCCCTGGAGCCACGGGCGGCTGAAGCTATTGCCATTGGCAGGTGACTCAGGGGTAGTCCCGTCAAGTGGACCCGCTGGGGCCTCGGGGTGGGTGCTGGGAGGACACCAGTGCCTCTGTGAGAAACTCGGCTCTGGTGACTTCTTTCCTCAGTCACCCACATGCCTGTCTGTGGCTCAGTCAAAGGACAAGACTCGGCAGGGCTGATGGAGAACGCAGCTCCCAGGAAGAAGCAGCTAGGCTGGGCTGGGCCTCGGCCCACCAGCGACCTGCCCCCTCCTCAGTTTTCCCGTCTGGAACTTGGGGGTAGGAACACATCCCTAGGACATTATGATGAGAGACAAAAGATATCCTGAATGTGCTGGGCAAATATTCATCACAGAATAAGTCTTTGATGAATGAATGTCGAATGAATGGGTGAACAAGGGAAAAGAAAATGATCTTGAAATGGAGAATCACGGGTCATGCGGCAGTTTTCAAACTTAACTACAAGAACACCCTAGAGATGTTGTTAAATTTATTAAAACAGATAACTGGACTCCAGCCTGGTCTGGTTAATATTTTTTGATACTTTAATTGTGAACTCATCTGCACAAGGACTTGGTTTTTCTATGGGAATTCTGTGTGACCTGGGCAGTGCAAGGACTGTCTGAGCTGGTTTGCCTCGGCCCTGGACAGGCCCCGGGGTGATCAGCAACTCAGGACCAATGTTTATGGTGATTACCCTATAGGTTGTGTCAGTTCAAGCTCTAAACCACAGGTAATGCCGGCTTGGGGGCTTTGCATGTTTATGGGAGATTTTGTGTTGTTTCACTCAGGGTCCTACACAGAGGCAAGCCATTGCCACGTTTCATTGGCCCAGCAGCCGTTGGATGGCCCTGGCTTTAAGCAGGGTCTCGGTTCAACTGGCCCTCACACAGCCCAGAACCAAGGCCCCTGTCGCTGCCAGTTTCTGGTCCGATAATCACAGCAACAGCTTTCTCTCACCCGGCACTGGCTTTCAGTTCCTTCTTCATTTCTGTTTTCTTTCTTCCTTGTGAAGTCAACCGCAGTTTTGTTGTGGTCATTGATGATGAAGACAATGTTACTAAAGCTGGAGAGTTTTCTTTTCAGCTCAGCGCTCCATTAGTGGAACTAGAAGCCTCTCCAAAGTTCTTTAAGACATGAGAGAAAGCCACTCTTTTTCCCTCGTGCCAGGGAGTGTATGGTGTGTGTTGTTGTCCAGATACAACCTGAAGTTCAGCCCTGGCTGCTGGGTGCACTTTTCAGAATCAAAATGTCCTCATCAAAAATCATCCCCAGAGTTCTTTATCTGCCTGAGACGGCAGTGTTTTCTGTAACATGAACTCTGCTCTGACTCACACTAATAATACTATTTATCAGGCCCTTGGAATGTGCCAGGTATTATGCCTAAAGCTTTGCATGAATCATTTACTTTTATCTTCTCACCGTCCTATATTTATACCCATTTTACAAAGTGGGAAACAGGTGTTCAGAGAGATTAGCTACCACAATGAGCCAAGACTGGGACTCTCTTCATTCCTACATTTCTTTAGCTTCTCTAATGATTTCAGCAGTTGCTTTGCAAGCAACACCCCAGCTCTCCTACCAAACTCCATGGGCCAAACAATCATTTGCACATTGGTTAAGAAAGTGAGATCAAATGACATGATATATGAAAAAAAAAAAAAAAACCTTTTTGTAAAATGTACAGAAATGACATCACTGGGTGGGGGTGGTTGTAACTCCCCCTATCATGTTGGAATCAGTATCTTTCAATTCACTGAATAGAAAGTAATTTGTATTTTACATGTTTAATCTCTCCAACCAAATAGACAAAAAATTATTTTCCCCAAACAAGCCTCTGGACTAAAGTAGAAGACAGCTGAATGGAAAATTGGGTAAAATTCTGAATGTGTTGGTTATGCAGTGGAAACATCTATTTGGAAAGCAACTCATGCAGGTGACCTATATTAATTCAGTCCCCTCAATATTGGCAGATGTTAACTGAGCCCCTGCTGGGTGGCAGGCACTGTGGGTCTAATTGCCTTGGTCAACCTTTGTTTTGTTTTTTTTTTTAATAATAATAAACTTGTTATTGTGAAATAATAATAGATATTCAGAAAAGTTGTGAAGATAGTACAGATAGTTCCTTATATCCTTCACCCACGTGTGCCTGTCAAGTTGCTTCAGACTTGTCCGATGCTCTGCAACCCTAGGGACTGTAGTCCACCAGGCTCCTCTGTCCATGGGATTCTCCAGTCAAGAATACTAGAGTGGGTTGTCATGCCCTCCTCCAAGAGATTTTCCCAACCCAGGGATCAAACCTGCATCTCTGTGTCTCCTGCATTGGCAGGCAGGTTCTTTACCACTAGCACCACCTGGAAAGCCCCCATCCTTCACCTAATGTTACCCTCTCACATAACCACAGTCCATTTGCCAACCCTCAGGCATTAACGTTGATACATTACCATCAACTATAGATTTCACCAGTTTTTCTATTGATGTCCTTTTCCTGTCCCAGGATCCAATCCAGGATCCTACACTACATTTGGTGGATCCATTTTTAGACCAGCTCACTTAGAGAGTATTAAAATAGCAATATTTTCTTTGCTTCTCTTTGGGATCGAATTTGGTTTGAGTTCTATTTCCAATTCTACAGGGAAAAAAGAGGCAGACAAATGATAAACAAATACCTAGACTGGTTTGACTCACATTTGAATTGGGAATTGACTCATCAGTCCTGAGGGTAACCCACCTCTATCCTCCTGAGATCGCCACGTAAAGAAGAATCTCCTCTTCAGTCACAGCTCAGGCTCCTGTGTCTACAGATGTAGGGGCAAGAGTTAGGACCAGGCTTGACAGAGCAAATTGCTCTGTGGTTTGCCCCCTCGAAACCCCAAGTCCAGCTGAGTCACTGAAGAAATCCACCTTCCTGATCTCCAGTCAGGAAGAGTCCCAACAGTCCAATTGAGAAGATACTCTTTGATCTCCTCCTTCAGTTCATTCAATCATCCATTCATTTTTCATCATTCATTATTTTAAAAAATTGGTTAATTAATTTATGGCTTCCCTAGGTCTTCGTTGCTGTGTCGGTTTTCTCTAGTTGCAGTGAGCGGGGGCTGCTGTCTTGCAGCAGTATGAGGACTTCTCATTGCCGGGGCTTCTCTTGTTGGGGAACACAGGCTCTAGGTGCAGGCTTCAGTAGTTGCAGTACACAAATTCTATAAAGCCGGCTCAGTAGTTGTGGAGCACAGGCTTAGTTGCCCCATAGCACGTGGAATCTTCCTGGACCTGGGACCGAACCCATGTCCCCCTGCATTGGCAGGAGGATTCTTATCCACCGGACTACCAGGGGAGTCCTTCACCATTCACTGTTGATTTATTCCACATTTATTAAGTCCCCAGAGTGTGCCAGGTACTGAATTAAGTGCTGGGGATATAAGGAGGAGCAAAACAGAAATAAGGGAACATTAGATAGTGCTTTCATTTCATTCTTGAATACCTAGTAAGTGTTTGGCACTGAGCTAGGCAATAATGGGGGGAGGAGGGTGTTCTTGATACAGGTCCTGCCCTCAAGGAATGTGCTAGCCAGAGAGACAGGATGGGCCACTCAAGGTAGCCTGCGATAAATGGTGCAGACAGTAACAGCGGAGAGAGAGCTAACAGCAGGGGTGATCTGGAAGGGGCCCAGATCTTCAGCTGGGCTTTAGGGTGAAGTCTGCAGAGATAGTAAAAAGTCAGTAAATAAATAGAAGTCTGTGTATCAGGAAGAAAAGCAGGATTATACACTCTGTTTACTGATGAGAGAAGAGAGGGGCTTGAGAAAGGGCTCTGGGTCTGCAGATAGGGGAGCATGTGTTTGAAGATGTGGTCTGAGTTCTGTAGCTCTTCCTGTCTCCCAGGGATATCTGAGCCCTTAGGAGCTATGCCTAAACTAAACCCTAGCAGGGCGGATCCCAAGAGCCTCTGTGGAACCAGCCACCCCCGCACACCACAACCCCCCCACCCCGACCCTCCCGCCTCACTGTGGGAACCAGAGGCTCTGGAAATGAAGGGCATGTCCCTGGTGGAGACAGTGGCTGTGCTGGAAAGAACATTGGCTTTGGGGCCCTCAAGACTTCAAGGCCTAGCTCGGCTGTTTTTTCCAGCATGTGACTTTAGCCAAGCTACTGGTTGAGCTTCTGTTTCCTCATCTAAAGAGGAGATAACCATAGTACCTACCTCAAAGGGGTGTCATGAAGATTAAATAAACTATGAGGCGTTGGAGCCTGGCACCGGGCGTGGCACCACAAGGTATCAAAGAGTGATAGCCAGTTGTTGTTGGGTCACTACGTCGTGTCTGACTCTTTGTGACACAATGGACTGCAGCACACCAGACTTCCCTGTCCTTCACTACCTATCTGAGTTTGCTCAAACTCCTGTCCATTGAGTCGGTGATGCCATCCAACCATCTCATCCTCTGTCATCCCCTTCTCCTCCTGCCCTCAGTCTTCCCCAGTATCAGGGTCTTTTCCAGTGAGTCAGCTCTTCTCATCAGGTGGCCAAAGTATTGGAGCTTCAGCCTCAGCATCAGTCCTTCCAATGAGTATTCAGGGTTGATTTTCTTTGGGATTGATTGGTTTGATCTCCTTGCAGTCTAAGGAACTCTCAAGAGTCTTCTCCAGCACCAGAGTTCGAAAGCATCAATTCTTCGGCACTCAGCCTTTTTTATGGTTCAACTCTCACACCCGTACATGACTACTGGAAAAACCATAGCTTTCACTATACAGATGTTGGTCGGCTAAGAGATGTCTCTGCTTTTTAATATACTGTCTAGGTTTGTCATAGCTTTTCTTCCAAGGAGCAAGCATCTTTTAATTTTGTGGCTGCAGTCACTGTCTGCAGTGAATTTGGAGCCCACGAAAATAAAATCTGTCACTGTTTCCACTTTTTCCCCATCTATTTGCCATGAAGTGATGGGACTGCTGCCATGATCTTTGTTTTTTGAATGTTGAGTTTTAAGTCAGTTTTTTCACTCTCCTCTGTCACTCTCATCAAGAGGCTCTTTAGTTCCTCTTTGCTTTCTGCCATTAGAGTGGTATCATCTGAATATCTGAGGTTGTTGATATATCTCCCAGAAATCTTGATTCCAGATTGTGAGTCATCCAGCCCAGCATTTTGTATGATGCACTCTGTATATTAGTTAAATAAGCAGGGTGACAATATATAGCCTTGACGTACTCCTTTCCTAGTTTTGAACCAGTCCGTTGTCCCATGTCCAGTTTTAACTGTTGCTTCTTGATCTACATACAGGTTTCTCAGGAGGCAGGTAAGGTGGTCTGGTATTCCCGGCTCTTTAAGAATTTTCCAGTTTTTTGTGATCCACACAGTCAAACGCTTTGGCATGGTCAATGAAACAGAAGTAGATATTTTTCTGGAATTCCCTTGCTTTTTCTATGATCCAACGGATGTTGGCAATTTGATCTCTGGTTCCTCCATAAACAGCAGAGTAGGACTGAACGAACCCTGTAGTTTCATGAGAACCTCAAGAATCACGTAACATAATGGTGGTGGTGGTCTATGTAGGTATGTAACAGACCCAACTAAGTGAAGTCTTGGACAGCTGGGGCAGTGAATACTGCCAGTCAGCAGAAATGAACTTCAATAATCATGGTTTTGAAAGAGGGACGCATGGACATTCCTCTGCAGTGGCGCCCTAATTTGGGCAAATCTCCAATGAGAAGATGCTCTGAGATGACCTTTTCTCTTTATAGCAGAGGTTCACCTGGAAGTCCGCTGACCACACACACACACACACACACACAGAAAGACTGGAGGGTGACTAGTTCACAACTCTTGCATTATCCCAGTGTCCCCACAGTAGTGCAGGGAGAGTCTGTAGGGTAGGATGGGCCACAGCCTGGAAGGAGGGCAGTATTTGTTTCTACCTTGGAGCATAATCCCAAACAGACTTCCCGGTCCACCAGAGAAAACAGAGAGAATAGAGCTGGGACACATTCTCTCCGCCTGTTCCATCTCAGGGTAATCAGTAGGTCCTTCAGTGGAAATTTGGGGAGATCATGCCTGCCTTCTGGTGAGAAGCACTCAGGGGCTGTGTGAGGCCCCCAGCCCAGGAGAAAGCACCACGGGCAACTTGACAGGAATCCACGTGATACACCAGTGGCAGGCACTGCTGTTTCCATGGCAACCTGGGATAGGATGATTCGAACTTCTTAGTGCCAATTCTTTGGTAAACCCTTAGGGTCAGAAAAAAGGTCTGTGTGGAAAATTGTCATTATCCTTAAGAAGTATTGTTTTTTTTTGCGGGGGGCAGTTGTTTATTTAAGTGCTTACTTGGTCAGAGTTGTTTTGCTCTTGCCTAAAGCCAATAATGCATTCAGAACAGAGAAGGAAAATGTCAGTTTTTTCATACACTCTAGTTCCAATTTCTGCTAACATAGACAGTGTGACCTAGGATATATCCATTATTTATTCATCTCTCCATTTAGCCAGCCAGCCAGCCATTCAGCCATATGTATTGAGCTCAACCTTTGTCCTGCTGGATTTCTTACCTGTAAGATGAGAGAATGAGTCTGGTTTAGCGTTTTTGACCTAGGCTCATAGGTCCTTAGGAATTTCAGGGTTGTGCTTTCAGGACCTTCCTTCCCAGGATGGGCTAGGGAGATTGGGCAGGGCCTGAGACCCCACTTGCCTTCAACCCAGAACAGCCCTGTTTTTAGTTGTTTTACATATTGAGATTTCTTTTTTTTCTCATTAACTTATTTATTTTTAATTGGAGTATAGTTGCTTTATCACGTTGTGTTCATTTCTACTGTGCAGCAAAGTGAATCAGCCATACATATACTTGTATCCCCTCTTTTGGGGATTTCCTCCCCATGTTTGTTTTGAACAAAGACTCCTTGACTGAAAAATCACTGCCTCAGAGGGTCTCCATGGACCTTCCAGTGGTGACTCTGCAGCTTCAGGCCAATTGTTTTTCAATCAGTGCCCCTGCAGTGCAGGATATAGAAACAGGATGGAGAATAAACCCGTCTTCCCCACATCCCCCGCAGCCTCTGTGAGGATAAACTGAGATTATAGTGTGAAAACCTGCTTGGGTAAACGACTGTTGTTAAGATAATACAAATAATAATTATTACAGTGGAGTCGGGCAGTCAAGATATACCCACAGGGAAATACAGCCTATAATTCAGCCTACAATTAGGGATCAGGTAAAAGCAGTAGACTCCCAGGGTCTCCACACAGGGACTTGGGGAATTGCATGGCTTTCCTGGGAACGTGAGTCTGCTCACCATGCCTCCCCCGGGGGGATCCTGCGCCCCCTGCTTCAACCCCCACCCCCACACCCTTGCCCACAGCTCCCGCAGCTGCAGGGAGCCTCACGGTGATTGGCTGAGCTGGAAGTTGTTGCTAGGCTACCAGTCCGCGGGAGGCTGGGGCCTCTAGTCCCATCCTCCACCGCAAATTCATCCCGCACAGCCGAGTTAATTCGGGCACCCTATGAATGGGATCCCCAGCAGTTTAAATTGTCCGCTGCCAAGTGCCCATCTTTCTAGGATTTAACACTTAGCAAGAGGCTATGTGAAGGAGGGGAAGAGAAGCCCTCTGTTTTTATACTCTGGGTCACCTCAAACAGCTGTTTCTTTGAGCCTTGGGGTCCTCCCTTGATTTCTGGGTTTGCTGATATATTCATTATTCATGGCTGCATCTGTGTTTATTAAGTGCCTACCATGTTCCATGCACTATGGGACAAAGTGATGAATGATGTGGAGACCATCATTGCCCACATGAAGGGGGAAACACTAGGTGCTTAAGCAAATAAGTAAAATAAACATGCATCTAATCCTTTCTTTCCTCTTCAGTGATTTTACTAAGACCCTCTTTCCCCTACTAAATCTGTAGGGTCCCCCAAGTTGACAGGGGGAGTGCTACTGCCAACTATGCCTAAACTACATTACACCTAACCCACCCCCTGACCATGCCCTGAGACTGGGGTACATCCTCTCATCTCCATAGTGCTTGTACTTTGCTCTCTTGAACCTGTAAGTGAGCCTGAGTGCACCTTGATGAAGATGTGGGTTGGAATCATTGTCCCATGTTCCGTGAGAAAGCTGAAAGCCAGAGACATCAAGAAACACTGTCTGCGGTCACATGGGGAATCACTAGCATAACCAGTATTGAGCACTTACTATGTACAGACTCAAAAAAAAGAAAAAAACTGTCTTCCTAAAAAGAATGAGAGAAAAAAAATGATCTCCCTCATAACAACCCAGTAAGGTATAATTATTATTATACCCATTTTATATGTGGCAAAATTGAGGCTGGAAGAAGTTATTTCACTTGCCAAGTTGACCCAGGTAGTGTGTGGCAAAGCTGGAATTTGAACCAAATCTCCCTGGCTCCAAAGCCTAACCTCTTTTTAAGAACTGGATATGGTCACAGAAAAGAGTCTCTGAGTGACTAAGTCTTGGAGTGGTTTCCAAATGCTCTTCAAAACCTCCCAATCCCAGGATCTTATTTATTTTTCAAAGGAAGTTTTTGGTACAATAGACTCATAAAACCTGGTGGATTGGCCATACTTATCAATATGACTGACTCTGTTATCTATCCATCTGTGATGAGCTTGCCTTCAAATTTTTATTGGGTAATTAAGTCAAGTAACTCTTTCCTGTAAGCATTTCCATTGCTTGCTTTGTTGGCTTTTTATTTTCCTTTGTTCATGTCCTGAACAAACACCGAGCACCCACCAAGTATTGTGGGAGGCTTGGTGGGTGTAGGTGAGTGTGGCCCATCCCTTCCATGAGGAGTTCCCAACTTAGAGCAAAGTTTCTGAAGGGTCTTCCATGGGCAAAGTGCAGTGAGAGGTCATGGAGAAAGAAGGACCACAGAGACCTGCCCTCAGAGACTCTCCTTGGTTTGGGAGACAGACCCACAATTAGGTTAAATACAAAGGTGTGAAAGGAGATGGGAAGGAGCAGAAGTGGTTGTGGTAGGTGTGGGCTGGGGGTGGGAGCAGCCCACCTTGAGTTTCCTACAGAGCTGCTTTTAAATCCTATCTTGCTGTGGTCCCTGTGGGACACTGTTTCAGAGCCCAGCAGCCTGCAGCTTGGAAGGAGGCCTTTAAATGGGAGAAGGTGCTAGAAAGAACAGAGATGCATAAAGAAGCCAGCTAAATTTATCCCTCCTCGCAGCACCCAGCAATTGCTATGCTTAACACTTGATTTTCTACCAATAGAGACTAGTTTAACCAGATTAGGTGTTTTTCTCTGAGAAGACAGAGAGAGAAAGAGATGCAGAGAGAGATATCTGAAAAGAAGCAAGGTGAGACAGAGATAACTCTGCACACTTTGGGATGCAGTCCTAGTGAGCAGTAGGAAAAAATATTAAACTAGGCACCTGAGTGGGAGCAGTCAGACAATCTCTTGCCCCCTTTCAACCTGGCTACCCTCCTAATTTCCAGATGGCACCATTTTTCAGATGTAAGTATGTGGGCGATATCTATGTTATCTTGGCCACTGCCTTGTCCCTGTCACCCACCACCATCCCTATAAAACTGAGAGTTGACTGTAAATGGATAATATACCAAAGCAATGATTTAAGTATTACAAGACTAATATGCATGCCTTTAACCTAGCATTTCCATGTACAGGAATTTATCCTGACGACAATAATTAAGGAATGGCAAAGAATTTAGCAAGAGATGATTCATTGCAGAATTGTTTAGAAAAAGCGAGGAAACTAAGTAGCCAACCCCTTTTGGGGACCTGCTCAATAAATAATGATAAAACTTTACAAATAGCTGTCCATTATGCTCATGAATTAGGTTATAAATGGGTACTTACTGATGTGGAAAGACATGATTAGGTAAAAAAAAGCAAGTTACAAAATAGTGTATGTAGTATGACTCTATATAAGCATTCTTGTAAGTAAGAATAAATATATAAAATAGTCTAGGAAGACACAAACCAAATGTTAACCTCTGGGTGGAGGAAGTCCAAGACATTAATTTTACTTTCATTTTGCTCAGCTGCATTAAAAAAATTCTTTTTTCCACAATGAATATGTATTTCCCATGCAGTGAGAATAAATTTCCTTCCAGCAGTCCTAGTGAGCACCTCCTGCTAGGAGTCCAGGACTTGGGGGGCAAGCTGAGCCAGGTCCTCCTGACTCTGAGGCTTGTGAGAAAGGCCACCAACCCTGTGAGGCCACCTCAAGCTGCTCTTTAAGAATTGCCAAAAAGCGAGTCCCCACCCTAACCTGACTCTCCAACCTGATTGGTCTTATGGGCAAGAACTCAAGTGACCCAGCACCTTGGTATCAAAATGCTCAGCTGCCTCATAACCTACTGGTGGGTTGCCTGCCGCCACTCCCTGCCCCCAAGGGAAAACAGTCTGTACAAATTGGTTCTTGGTAAAGGCTAACCTTGCTAAAATTGCAAGGCCTTCCCAGCTCACCAAGAGCATCCTCCCCTATAAGGGGGTGATGGCTAAGATGCTGCGTTGATCAGGTCAGCCCCTACTACACCCAGGCAGCTGTGATTCTGAATGCTGGAGAGAAAAGGCCGTCACCATGGCAACCCAGGCTGGCTCAGCCTCTGGGATCAGTCCAACACCCAGAGAAAGGAGGTGGGGTCTGGAGTCAGAACAAACACTGCCTGGTTGTCTGACCTCAGGCAGTGTTCTTTTGCTTTTCTCTGCCTCAGTCTTTACATCTGTAAAGTGATACAGAAGCTCCTTATCTTACCTGCTTCCAGGATTAATGAGGAGTAGTCTGTGAATGGTAAAATGTGAGAGGAGTAGAGCACCCCTAGGTTTGGTTTGTCCCCAGATCGCTGTGTATGACCTTGGACAAATCACTTAACCTTTCTGTGCCTCAGATGTTCTGTTTGTAAATAGGAAAGTAATGTCCCCTGTGATGGCTTCTCAGATTTACTGTCAGGCAGCCGTGAGAGTCCCAGAAGTTGGAAGGAATCTTAGCCCTTACCATCCATGCAGGAATCCCTTTGATGAGTTCTTTGGCCGAGGTACTTGTCCTACCTCTGCTTCATGACCTAAAGTGGCAGAGAGCTTACGACTGCACGGCTTTCCAAGTAGCCATTGCTACATGACACTAATTGTAAGAAAGTTCTTTTGTATGGGATATTTTGGGTTTTGCTTAAAAAAAAAAAAAAACATTTAATTAAATTAAATTATTTGTTTTTGGCTGTGCTGGGTCTCCATCGTGGTGCACGAGCTGTTTGCTGCTACTCACGGGCTTTCTCTAGTTGCTGCGAGTGGGGCGGCTCTCTGGCTGCAGTGGGCCGGCTCCAGGGCACGCAGACTTCAGTAGGTGCTGTACACAAACTCAGAATTTTGGCTCGTGGACTTAGTTGCCCTGCGGCATGTGGAACCTTAGTTCCTGGACGGGGGATCAAATTCCTGTCCCCTACATTGGCAGACAGATTCTTAACTACTGGGCCACCGGGGAAGTCCCAGTATAGGATGTTTTTACAATTAAATGTTTGTTGTCAAAATTAGCAGACCCTTTCAGATCTGTTTCCACTCCTGATTTTCCCAGCGGGTTTGCACAAGATAGAAATTAGCAGCAACTGGCAAGAAGCAGGTACAGGCCCAGCTCTGAAAGCTTTTAGTTTAATGGAGTGAAGGAGCATGAGTTCCTGGGTCACACACTCTAGGTTAAAATCCCACTTTGTTCACTTACCAGATGGTTGCCCTTGGGCAACTTATATTAGCTCTCAGAGCCTCAGTCTCCTGATCGGTAAAATGAGGCCAGAACTACCTATCTCACAGTATTAGTGCTGTGACAGCGCTTCTTATTCATCGCACAACTCTAACTTCCCTGGTGGAATTCTGGGGATGGCAGAGGGCAGGGAGGGTCACACCTTCCTCTGCCACCCCCTAGACAACACATCTGACCTCTGAGCCCCATCCGGCACATGTAGGCTTTTATGTGCTCAAGCTGTGCCCCTGGGCACAGAAGCAGGGGGAAGGTTCATCTCACTCGCCCTCCTGGGAACCCCTGCAACACAGCCTTGTGTTCGCATGTCAGGGCCTTCTCCCTCTCAGGCCTAGGCCAAGGGCCATAAAAGGAAGATGATGCAATGGCTTCAAAACAAAGTTTACCCCTCCCTGTAATTCCCCTGCCTCAAGGTTAGCACCCCCTCCTGCCCACCGATGCAGCAGGCACTAAGCATGCGTCCCAGGTATCACTTGGTAAAGCCTTTCAACTACCAGTTCAGTTCAGTCGCTCAGTCATGTCTGACTCTTTGCGACCCCATGAATCACAGCACACCAGGCTCCCTGTCCATCACCAACTCCCGGAATCCACCCAAACCCATGTCCATTGTGTCGGTGATGCCATCCAACCATCTCGTCCTCTGTCGTCCCCTTCTCCTCCTGCCCTCAATCCTTCCCAGCATCAGGGTCTTTTCAAATGAGTCAGCTCTTCCCATCAGGTGGCCAAAGTATTGGAGTTTCAGCTTCAACATCAGTCCTTCCAATGAACACCCAGGACTGATCTCCTTTAGGATGGACTGGTTGGATCTCCTTGCAGTCCAAGGGAATCGCAAGAGTCTTCTCCAACACCACAGTTTAAAAGCATCAATTCTTCTGTGCTCAGCTTTTTTTTATAGCCCAACTCTCACATCCATACATGACTATTGGAAAAACCATAGCCTTGACTAGACGAACCT
Source organism: Cervus canadensis (assembly GCF_019320065.1). Lineage (NCBI taxonomy): Eukaryota > Metazoa > Chordata > Mammalia > Artiodactyla > Cervidae > Cervus > Cervus canadensis. The sequence continues at coordinate 41,686,646 of NC_057413.1, forward strand.
TTGCTGGCAAAGTAATGTCTCTGCTTTTTAATATGCTATCTAGGTTGGTCATAACTTTCCTTCCAAGGAGTAAGCGTCTTTTAATTTCATGGCTGCAGTCACCATCTGCAGTGATTTTGGAACCCAGAAAAATAAAGTCAGCCACTGTTTCCCCATCTATTTGCCATGAAGTGATGGGACCAAATGTCATGATCTTAGTTTTCTGAATGTTGAGCTTTAAGCCAACTTTTTCACTCTCCTCTTTCACTTTCATCAAGAGGCCCTTTAGTTCTTCTTCACTTTCTGCCATAAGGGTGGTGTCATCCACATATCTGAGGTTATTGATATTTCTCCTGACAATCTTGATTCCAGCTTGTGCTTCCTCCAGCCCAGCGTTTCTCATGATGTACTCTGCATATAAGTTACTATATCACTATTTTAATGGGACTCTCATAGAGGGCCAAAAGCCTCTAAGACTCAAAAGAATGCAGTCTAGTGGTGGGGTAGAAAAGTGGTCCTTTGCCCTCAACTGAAGGAGGCAGGACGCCTGACTAGTGGTGAGCTCTCAGGAGCCAGTGATTTCATTCCTCTCTGCCTCGCTTTCCTCACGTGCAGAATGACAGGTTGATGCCTGAGACCTCTCCTGTGTCAGAATTACAGGTTTTTCTATTTACTGGTTGCAGGGATGAGATGGCATAATCGCCCCTGAGATGGCATAATTGCCCCTGAGATGGCATAATTGCCCCTGACCTCTTTATGCCATAGGGGCTGCTGAGCACCCGCTCCTCTCTGCTTCCTCCACAGATGAATACCTTCGAGTCCTCAATGTGGGTGTGGCCGAGGTGAAGAAGTCCTTCTTGGGGCCCTTATCGCCATCCTGTAAGATGGTGCAGATGATGAGGCAGTTTCTGTACCGTGTCCTGCCTGAGGACTCCTACAAGGTCACCACTGGGAAGCTCCACGTGGCCCTCACCCGGTTCACGGATGGAGAGAGTGTGGTGGTTTCGGAGTATACGTCCAAGGAAGAGCTCATTGAGGCAAGGGGGCGGGACCTGGGTGTGGGGGCGGGGGCGGGGTGGGCGGGGCCGGGGAATAAGGGCGGGGCCGGGGAATAAGGGCGGGGCCGGGAGGGCGGGGCTGGAAATGAGAACAGGGACAGGGAGCTGGGGCCGAAAAGGAGAGGCTGGTCTTGCTTTTTTGACAGGCCTCTGGTAAGGTCCGCCTGTCTGCCTCACTTCCTTCTATTTTCTGCTTCCCAAGTTCTTCCCTCCCTTCGGGCTCCTGCCATCCGTCTTTCTGTCAGGCAAGCTGTGAAACGAGATGGGCACAGAGAGACGCCAAAAACGAATCAGACTTGGTCACCATCCTGCACTTGAGCGCTCAGGGTCCCGCCCGTTTTGCCTCTGCCTTGCCCTCTGCTCTGATCCCGCAGCTTCTCAGAGGCCCGTCTGTATTATCAGCAGAGGTCCTGTGGCTCCTGTCGGCCTGGGCTGCAGGGTTTCCCCGCTGAGTTACCCCCAGTTTGTGGGAACGGCCTCGCTTCGCCCTCTCTCTTCCTTTGGTCCTTGATAAAAAGGACTGCGTTATCATGAAATGGAAAGAGGGCTCTGATAGTGAACTTTCCTAAGCTCATTAATATAATTTAAAAAATAATTTTATTTACTTATTTATTGGCTGCGCGGGTCTTTGTTGCTGCACGGGCTTTTCTCTCGTTGCAGGGGGTGGGGCTACTCTCTAGTTGAGGTGCAAGGGCTTCTCATTGCGGTGGCTCCTCTTGTTGCTGAGTCTGGGCTCTAGGGTGCTCAGGCGTCATTAGTTGCTGCTTCTGGGCTCTGAAGCACAAGCTCAGTAGCTGTGGCGCACAGCCTTAGTTGCTCCGAGGCATGTAGGATCTTTCTGGAAACCAGGGATCGAACTCATGTCTCCTATACTGGCAGGCAGATTCTTTACCACTGAGCCGATCATCAGGGAAGCCCCCATTAATATAAATTTTAGTTATGAATTCTTCGTGTTGAAGAGTGCTATGGATATGCCCAATTTTCTTTCAGGACAAAGGGGTTGAGGCCACGCCCCCTCCACCCTTATTTCCACTCCCTTTCCCTCCTCTGAATGCAAAGCCCTTGCTGCCCATCCTCACTTCCCCAGATTGGCATGGCTTTGATCCCTGTGAGGGGGATGAATAGACAGTGGGCATGGACACTTCCTCCAACCGCCTCATGTCCCCTGGGTTTATTAGCACCCAGTTCTTCAAGACTTTTCTCTCCCCAGTCCACTTTCCCCTCCTACTGATACCAGCCAGAGCAGGTCCCGCAAACCCGGCCCTGTGCCTTTGCTCCTGCTGTTCCTTCTGCCTGGGATGCCCTTCCCCCTTTCTACCCCACTTCACCTGCTCAGTGAGACTCCAGTCACGCCTGCAAGGGAACTTTCCCTCATTACCTGCCAGCCTCGCACCCCCTGGGTTGGGCACTTCTTTGGGGCCACGTTGCCCATGCCCACCTCCATCACAGCCCTGATCACCCCATGTACTGTCACCTACTTGTTCTCCCTCTTTGAACATTCCCAAGGGTGAGCATATCCCTTGATTCCAAAGGATCAGATTCCAAAGGCCCAGGGCAGATACATAACAACGGTTGTTGAATTCCACTGGATTCATGGAAATTTGGGGCCAGAAGGAAGCCTGGAGATCACTGAGGCTGCTCTGTCCCTTTAAAGCTGGGACACCGCACCCAGACCAACCAAGGAGGTTACCAAGGACCCAGCCAGGAACTGACTTGGGGCTTCACTTCCCAGGGCAAAGCCTCCACCTTGGTGTAAGGAGGGCCAGGCTGGTGGTGGCCAGAGGCTGTAGGTGAGTCCTCTCCACTCACCCCCAGGCCTCGGGCACCTCAGCCCTGTTCTTTCTCCACAGGCCCTGTATTGCAGCTGCTTCGTCCCGGTGTACTGCGGCCTTATTCCTCCAACTTACCGTGGAGTGGTATGTGCTTCAGTGTGGGAGGGGGCAAGCTGGGATCCAGGGGGGCCCCTGTCACCCACATCTGTGAGGGATGGTCTCAGAACTCAGTGGGAAGACCACAAGAATTGAAAAGGCCCTTGTGTTTTCCTACTCAGAATTCCCAATGTAGATGGATTTCTGGGGTTTTAAGATGACCTTTCCCCCACTGGGCTGGGCTTCTTTCTGCATGTACCAACCCATTACTGAGCCTGGCAAGTCAAGGCTCCACAAGTTTGCCAGATTTTCCCAGTAGGAAAATGCAGTGTGAGACTGCGCCTCTAACCAGCTTCAGCTGATGCAGATGCTGCTGGTCCACAGACCGCACTCTGAGCAGGAGGATTTAACCCATATCCCTTCCTCATTTTATATCTAGAGAAAATGAGATCCAGAGACTAGGAGTCAGCTAGCAGATGGACCCTTAGTGCATGCCATCCATGTAATTCTCAGGTGCCCAGAGAGTTGGAGCCTCTGCGTCTGTGATCCTTTGTTCATAGTCGAGGGAACAGAAGCCCCAAGAGGGGAAGGGACTTGAGGGTGGACACTAGGTGGTGAGGAGGGTTCTGAAGGGTTTTCAGGGGGAGGTCTGACCTCAACAGAGGGAGGCAACTGGGATCTGCGGCAGCCTGGAGGGGGAATGTCTCACAACCTGCTCGGACTCACTGCATGTACAGCTTCTCATAAGGCCCTGGGGTCGGGTTCCATTCCCCAGCCCTGCCCTCAGCCGTTGAGGGACTTCACAAAAGATGACTATGACAACTTTATCCAGAGCATGGATGCCCCTGAACCTTGGTGTCAAAGCGTCTCCCAAGGGACCCATTTCCTTTTTTCTTTTTTTTTTGGCCTTACCATGCGGCCTTCGAAATCTTAGTTCCAGACTAGGGATCAAACCCGTGCCATGCCCCCACACCCCTCCCCTTCCACTGGGAGGGCAGAGTGTTAACCTCTGGACCATTAGGGAAGTCCCAAGACCCCTTTCTTTGATGACCTGAGTGGGGGAGAGGGCCTGTGACCCCAGATGAGTGTTTCTCATGGGCACCCCCTGCCCCACAGCGGTACATCGACGGGGGCTTCACCGGCATGCAGCCCTGCTCCTTCTGGACCGACTCCATCACCATCTCCACCTTCAGCGGGCAGCAGGACATCTGCCCGCGGGACTGCCCTGCCATCTTCCATGATTTCCGCCTGTTCAACTGCTCCTTCCAGTTCTCCTTGGAGAACATTGCCAGGATGACCCATGCCCTGTTCCCCCCAGACCTGATGGTGAGAGGCACGAGGGAGGCAGAGGGATCTGAGTGTGGGGGCAGGGAGAGCCAGGGAGGGTGGTGGCGTGGGGAGGGGGACTGGGACGGGGAGCCAGTGGGGCCCACTCAGTCCATCTGTGCTTTCCCCCTTCGCTGGTCCCTTAAACTTCCTTGTAAACCTGCATCCTGGCCTTGCTGCTACCCAGGAATGAACAAGTGCCCCAGGGGCTCCCAGCCTCAATTCTCTCCCCCTGATTATGTCAGAACCGCTGATAGGAATGCTGGCTGAACTCACGCATTCTGACATTCAGTGTGGGGTCAGCAAACTATGGCTCAGGGGCCAAATTCAGCCCATCGCTTGTCAGCTAAGAATGGACTTTCTATTTTTAAGGCATTGTTAAAAATAAAAAGAGAAGTGACAGAGACTGTGTGTGACCAGCAAAGCCCCGAATATTTACTGTTTGGCCCTTTACAGAAAAGGTGTTATGGGCAATATCTCGGGTAATCCGCCAGCATCCTCTGTAATACATACAGATATTATTCCCATTTTACAAGTGAAGAAACTGAGGCTGTGAGATGTCATATTCAGACAGCCACCAAGCCGATAAGTGGCCACACTGGGATTTGAGCCCAGTCTCCTAAATCTGCTCTTTCTACTGTCCGAATGCACCTTCTTCGGTTCTGCTATAGACCTCTCACATTCTGCGGCCCAGGGGAAACTGATGGTCAGCTGTGAATGGTTTAACACCTTCATGCAGCATCACTATGGGCACATGGTCAGGAATTGCCCCCCACTTCTTAGCAGATAGCAAGGGAGGGGTACATTTTGAAAAGCCCATCAGATGAAGCTGAAGAGCAGAAGCAGCTGCTTTGGGCCAGGGGGCCGCCAGGCTCTGCGTTGCTGCACCCTTACTTCCTGGTGCTCCGCCTTGCAGATCCTCCACGATTATTACTACCGAGGGTATGAAGATGCTGTTTTGTACTTGAGGAGGCTGAGTGAGTACCATGTGGGGCCAGGAGCAAGGGGGGCAGGGGTAGGGTGGGGTAGGTGGGGCAAAGACAGAAAGTAGAAGGGCTGAGTGAAGGAGCGTTTCCCACAGTCTGTGAACTGGAGGTGCTCTTCAGCCAGAAGAGCCAGAAATGGGTACAAGAACCCGACTGTCTTCATTGTCCGGGACAGGCCGCTGTGGCCAGAATTATGGTCTGTGTGGAAAGGGGGGTTTAAATTAACTGACTGGACTGTGTCTACAGTTTTTGTACAGATAAATTTTCTGGATTTAAAAACTATGTTTAGGTTGGGACTTTGCAGGCGGTCCATTTGTTAAAACTTCACAGTCCAAAGCAGGGGGTGTGGGTCAGAACCCTGGTCAGAGAGCTAGGAACCCACATGCCTTGTGACCAAAAAACCAAAACATAAAACAGAAGCGATATTGTAAATGATTCCTGGATCAAAGGGTGTTTACCAAATGTTCACTTCAGTTCAGTTTTTCAGTTGTGTCTGACCCTTTGTGACCCCATGGACTGTAGCAACCAGGCCTCCCTGTCCATCACCAACTCCCTGAACTTGTTCAAACTCATGTCCATCAAGTCAGTGATGCCATCCAGCCATCTCATCCTCTGTCATCCCCTTCTCCTCCTGCCTTCAATCTTTCCCAGCATCAGGGTCTTTCCCAAGGAGTCAGTTCTTTGCATCAGGTGGCCAAAGTATTGGAGTTTCAGCTTCAGCATCAGTCCTCCCAATGAGTATTCAAGACTGATTTCCTTTAGGATTGACTGGTTTGATCTCCTTGCAGTCCAAGGGACTCAGGAGTCTTCTCCAGCACCACAGTTCAAAAGCATAAATTCTTCAGACTCAACTTCCTTTATGGTCCGACTCACATCCATATACAACTACTGGAAAAACCACAGCTTTGACTAGATGGACCTTTGTTGGCAAAGTAATGTCTCTGCTTTTTAATATGCTGTCTAGGTTGGTCATCGCTTTTCTTCCAAGGGACAGTTCAGTTCAGTTGCTCAGTCGTGTCTGAATCTTTGCGACCCCATGAACCACAGCATGCCAGACCTCCCTGTCCATCACCAACTCCCGGAGTCCACCCAAACCCATGTCCATCGAGTCGGTGATGCCATCTAACCATCTCATCCTCTGTTGTCCCCTTCTCCTCCTGCCTTCAATCTTTCCCAGCATCAGGGTCTTTTCAAATGAGTCAGCTCTTCCCATCAGGTGGCCAAAGTATTGGAGTTTCAGCTTCAACATCAGTCCTTCCAATGAACACCCAGGACTGATCTCCTTTAGGATGGACTGGTTGGATCTTCTTCCAGTCCAAGGGACTCTCAAGAGTCTTTTCCAACACCACAGTTCAAAAGCATCAATTCTTCTGTGCTCAACTTTCTTTATAGTGCAACTCTCACTTCCATACGTGACTACTGGAAAAACCATAGCCTTGACTAGAATGACCTTTGTTGACAAAGTAATGTCTCTGCTTTTTAATATGCTGTTTAGGTTGGTCATAACTTTCCTTCCAAGGAGTAAGCGTCTTTTAATTTCATGGCTGCAATCACCATCTGCAGTGATTTTGGAGCCCAAAAAAATAAAGTCAGCCACTGGTTTCCATTGTTTCCCCATCTATTTGCCATGAAGTGATGGGACCAATTGCCACGATTTTAGTTTTTTGAATGTTGAGTTTTAAGCCAACTTTTTCATTCTCCTCTTTCACTTTCATCAAGAGGCTTTTTAGTTCTTCTCTTTCTGCCATAAGGGTGGTATCATCTGCATATCCGAGGTTATTGATATTTCTCCCGGCAATCTTGATTCCAGCTTGTGCTTCGTCCAGCCCAGCATTCACATGATGTACTTTGCATATAAGTTAAGTAAGCCGGGTGACAATATACAGCCTTGACACACTCCTTTTCCTATTTGGAACTAGTCTGTTGTTCCATGTCTGGTTCTAACTGTTGCTTCCTGACCTGCATACAGATTTCTCAGGAGGCAGATAAGATCTGGTATTCCCATCTTCTAAAGAATTTTCCACAGATTGTTGTGATCCACACAGTCAAAGGCTTTAGTGTAAGTCAATGAAGAAGAAATAGATGTTTTTCTGGAACTCTCTTGCTTTTTCTATGATCCAGCGGATGTTGGCAATTTGATTTCTGGTTCCTCTGCCTTTTCTAAATCCAGCTTGAACATCTCAGTTCACGTACCGCTGAAGCCTAGGTTGGAGAATTCTGAGCATTACTTTGCTAGCATGTGAGATGAGTGTAATTGTGTGGTAGTTTGAACATTCTTTGGCATTGCTTTTCTTTGATATTGGAATGAAAACAGACCTTTTCCAGTCCTGTGGCCACTGCTGAGTTTTCCAGATTTGCTGGCCTATTGAGTGCAGCCCTTTCACAGCCTAATCTTTTAGGATTTGAAATAGCTCAACTGGAATTCCATCACCTCCACTAGCTTTGTTCATAGTGATGCTTCCTAAGACCACTTGACTTCGCACTCCAGAATGTCTGGCTCCAGGTGAGTGATCGCGCCATCTTGGTTATCTGGGTCATTAAGACCTTTTCTGTATAGTTCTTTTGTGTATTCTTGCCACCTCTTCTTAATATCTTCTGCTTTTGTTAGGTCCATACCATCTCTGTCCTTTATTGAGCCCATCTTTGCATGAAATGTCCCCTTGGTATCTCTAATTTTTTTGAAGAGATCTCTAGTCTTTCCCATTCTATTGTTTTCCTCTATTTCTTTGCACTGATCACTGAGAAAGGCTTTCTTATCCTTGCTATTCTTTGGAACTCTGCATTCACATGGATATATCTTTCCTTTTCTCCTTTGCCTTTCGCTTCTCTTCTTTTCTCAGCTATTTGTAAGGTCTCCTCGGACAACCATTCTGCCTTTTTGCATTTCTTTTTCTTGGGGATGGTCTTGCTCCCTGTCTCCTGTGCCGTGTTTTGAACTGCATCCATTGTTCTTCAGGCAGTCTATCTATCCAATCTAATCCCTTGAATCTATTTGTCACTTCCACTGTATAATCGTAAGGGATTTGATTTAGGTCATACCTGAATGGTCTAGTGCTTTTCCCTACTTTCTTCAGTTTAAGTCTGTATTTTGTGATAAGGAGTTCATGATCTGAGCCACAATCAGCTCCTGGTCTTGTTTTTGCTGACTGTATAGAGCTTCTCCATTTTTGGCTGCAAAGAATATAATCAACCTGATTTCAGTATTGACCATCTGGTGATATCCATGTATAGAGTCGTCTCTTGTGTTGCTAGAAGAGGGTGTTTGCTATGACCAGTGAGTTCTCTTGGCAAAACTCTATTAGCCTTTGCCCTGCTTCATTTTGTGCTCCAAGGCCAAACTTGCCTGTTACTCCAGGTATCTCTTGACTTCCTACTTTTGCATTCCAGTCCCCTATGATGAAAAGGAGATCTTTTTTTGGTGTTAGTTCTAGAAGGTCTTGTATGTCTTCATAGAACTGTTCAATTTCAGCTTCTTCATTCAAGTCTGTGCCCCAGCCATTAATGCCGAAGAAGCTGAAGTTGAATGGTTCTGCAGATATCTGCAGAATATCTCAAAGATATTTTTGTGTGTATCCCTTGATGGGAAACATGACCTTGCCCCAAGGCTGCTCTTGGCTGTTTCTCCTTGGTTTCCCAATCCCTCCCTTCCCTAATTAACAACTGCTTGAACCTGCCCACTTGAACTCAGGGAAGGTTGAGGAGGCTGAATGAAGGCTGTTTCCTATAATCAAAGAAATAGGGGACACAGTAAGACTTTGTGCCTACGAGCTCCGCAGGGCCCTGTGGAATCATGGTGACCTTTTTCTGTATGTAGTTTAAATGATATGTGTTTTAGGAGTGAGATTAATAGATTGAATGTGGTTTTTCTTCTCCCTAGGATATATGCATTTAAAAACTTTTTTCTCCAAAATTGCCTCCTGCTTTCCCAACCTTCCTCTGTCCTGAATCTACTTTCTCCTGGGTCCTTTCTCCCAGCTAGGAGGATGGGGAGCAGGGTGGAGAGAATGTGGGCTCTGGAAGCAAGCGGCTCTGGGCCAGGACCCCCATCCCCCGAGCTGTGTGAGCTCCAGGAAATCACTCCACCTCTCTGAGTCTTGGTTCCTAATCTGTAAGAAGGGCTTAGATCCTGGTTCTCGACACACCAGCTGGGTGACCTTGAGTAAGTAATTCACCTCCTGGGGCCTGTTTCTCATCTGTACAAGGTGGCTGGTGGTGGACCGGATCTCCACGTTTTACTCCTAGCCATGGTCAATCCAGTCCACTGCCTGCTCTGACCTCAGAGACAGGCCCCTCCTCTCACCTCTCTGCAGAACCTCTCGGCAGACAGATGCCTCCTGACCCCGATTGTCCTCTGACAACTCCTCCATCCTCCGCATTTGCACAGGGGACAGCTGGGAAGCTGAACCGCAAGTATCCAAAAGGAGGACCACCTGAAGGATGTGTGGTGGGGAAGATGAGGCCTCACCTCCAGAGCCCCAGGAACAGGAGGGTCTGGCTAGGGCCTGGGCTCCTTCCCACTGCCAACTGGGGGTCCCTCCATTCTTTCCTCAGTGATGGTGTATGCTGAGGACTTGGGGTTTGGGGATCCCCTGTTTGGTTCTCGGATCTTGGAGCAGACACCAATTCCCTGCTGCAGGAAATCCGCCTACAGCTCAGATGGCAGCCTGGCTACCTGGCTGCCTCCATACCTGTCTCTCCCTTAGAATTCTCCCTTATCTCCCTCTCAGGGCAAGCCCCAGGGAGAGATACAAAGTGGATTGTTAAGCATCTCTCATCTCCCCTGTTTCTCAGGAGCCCCCTATTTCACCCTCTGGAGGAACCCCGTGACTCCTCACCCTTCCCCCTTCCACCCTTAGCTGGTTGGGACATTCTCACAGGTGTGAATGGTGGTCTTAAACCCAAGGATGAAACTCTAATAGTAGCGTTGCAGCCATCCACTCCTGAATTGGGGACAGTATATGCAGGATGGCAGATTTTCCCCAATGGCCCTGGAATCACTCCAAGTAGGAACAGACACAACTCATAAGGGAGATAATGTCTCATGCCAGCTGCCAGCTGTTTTTGCTTCCTCTCCCAACTTGCCAGGGTGTGCATGGCTTTCTGAGTGCAAGCTTCAGCTCCAGCACCTAAACCCTCTTGGGTTTGATGGGACTGGAGTTTTCTCCTGGCACCAGATGCAGGCAGGAAATACTGACATATCCTGAGAAACTGTGGTTGGTGCCCAGAGCTACACTCTCTTAATCCCCACCTACCATCTGGGAGCAGAAATCGGAAGTCTGCTCCAGCCTCCTGCCTGTTTTCTGAAAGGGGGTCAGCTCCGGCAGGAAGCCACACCCGCAAGGTGTCACCCTCAACTCCTCAGCTCACATCCTGGCATCCTCAGTCTCCTCCTTCCTAAAGGCTCACACTGAGTTAATTATTTCTGCCACCAGGTGAGCCTCCCTCTCCACCCCTGGCCTCCCCTGGCAGTTGCCTTCTGCCAAAACAAAGGGCACTGCTTGCTGGCACCCTTCAAAATCCGCCTTCCCCACACAGATGCCTGGACATGGGTGCTGAGTGAGACAGGAGCTCGGAAGTGGCCACGTTTGAAATATCTGTCCCATACCCAAGCATGCCCGGCCAGGCTGATCTTCCTACCTCTCTTCCTCCCGCTCACAGTTGGATAGGTTTTCACACACACACCTGTGAAACCAGCACTGCAATCAAGACTGGGAACAATCCATCAAGCCCCATTTCCTCATGCCATTTTGGGATCTCTCCCACCTTCCCTCATCCCCCCACCCTCAAGCAAACCTTGATGTCTTTCTGTCATTATATATCAATTTTCATTTTTAGATTTTTTTTTTTTTTTGATAGATGTAGTCTTATAGTATGAATTCTTTTTTGTCTGCTTTTTTTCACTCAGCATGATTATTCTGAGATTCATCCGTGTCATTGCTTGGTATAAATAGTTCATTCCCATTTGCATTCTAATCAACTGTGTGAAAATACCACAGTTCATTTATCCATTCACCCTTTAATGGGCATATAGGTTGTACCCAAATTGGGGCTGTTATGAATAAAGCTGCTATGTACATTTCCCGGGTTTCCCAGGTGGCACTAGTGGTAAAGAACCTGCCTGCCAATACAGCAGAATATAAGAGACATGGGTTTGATCCCTGGGTCAGGAAGATCCCCTGGAGGAAGGCATGGCAACCCACTCCAGTGTTCTTGCCTAGAGAATCCCATGGACAGAGGAGCCTGGCAGGCTATGGCCCACAGGGTTGCAAAGAGTTGGACATGACTGAAGCGACTTGGCATGCATGCATGTATACATTTCAGGCTTGAGTTTCTGTATGGACAAAAGCTTTTATTTCTCTTGGGTAAATACACAGGAGTGGAATGACCAGATCATATGGTGGAGGTATGTTTAATATATAATGTATGTATGCAAATATATGTATAATATATACTATTTTAATATAAAATATAATGTATAAAATAGTAGTAAAACACACATAACATAAAATGTATCATCTTAACCGGTATAAATGTACAATTCAGTAGTGTTAAACATACATTGTTGTACAACCAGTCTCCTGAACGTTTCCATCTTGAAAAACTAAAAGTCTATCCCCATTAACCAACTCCCCATTTCCCCCTTCCCCTAGGCCCTGACAATCACCATTCTATTTCTATGAGTTTGAATACTTTAGATACCTCATGTCAGTGGAATTGTAATAGTATTTGTCTTTTTGTGACTGGTTTATTTCATGTATAATGTCCTCAAGATTCAGGCATGTTGTAGCATGTGACAGGATTTCCTTCCTTAAGGCTAGAGAATATAGACCATGAATATAGACCAAATTTTCTTTATCTATTCATTTATCAATGGACATTTGGGTTGCTTCCACCTCTTGGCTATTGTGAATAATACTGCAAGGAACATGGGTGTGCAGATATCTCTTTGAGATCCTGTTTTCAATTCTTTTAGATATGTATAGACTGAGACACATACCCAGAATGTATGTTCGACTTTTTAAAAAGTTGGCAAATTATCTTCCAAAGTGATTGTATCGTTTTACATTCCCAACTATGTATGAGAATTCCAGTTTCTCCACATTCTCACCAACACTTGGTATGGTCAATCTCTTTTATTTTTTGTGTTTTTAAAAAAATATTTATTTGGCTGAACTGGATCTTAGTTGCAGCATGTAGAATCTCTTAGTTGCGGCATTTGAATTCAGCTGTGGTATGTGGGATCTAGCTCCCTGACCACAGGTTGAACTTGGACCCCTGCATTGGGAGTGTGGAATCTGAGCCACTGGATTCCCAGCCACTGGAAGTTTCCTGGTCAGTTTTTTTAATATTAGCCATTCTAATAGGTGTGTTGTGGTATCTTATTGTGATTTTAATCGGCATTTCCTTAATGACTAATAATATTTAACATCTTTTCATTTGATAATTAGTTGTTCAAGTATATTCTTTGGTGAAGTGTCTGTTCAACTCTTCTGCCCAATTTCCCCCTATACCTTTATTGGTTAAGCTTTATTTTTTTGAATTGTTTTAGATTTACAGGAAAAATGTGAAAATAGTACAGAGAGTTTCCATATACCCCACATTTAGGTTTCCCTATTATTTTATGTCTCACACTGGTTAGATACTATAGCATAGTACATAAATCATTTGGTACGTATTATGGCATATTGTTTATAATTAATGAACCAATATTGATAAACTGTTACTAACTGAAGCCCATTCTTTATTCAGACTTCCTTAGTTTTTACCTAATGTCCTTTTTCTGACCCAGTATCCCATCCAGGATCCCAAGTCACATCTAGCTGTGCTGTCTCCTCAGGCTCCTCTTATCTGTCACAGTCGCTCAGACTCTCCTTGTTTTTAATGACCTGTGTACTTTGGCCATCTGATGCAAAGAACTGACTCATTTGAAAAGACCCTGATGGTGGGGAAAATTGAAGGCAAGAGGAGAAGGGGATGACGGTTGGATGGCATCACTGACTGAGTGGACATGGTTTGAGTAAGCTCCGGGAGTTGGTGATGGACAGGGAGGCCTGGCGTGCTGCGGTTCATGGGGTCACAAAGAGTTGGACACAACTGAATGACTGAACTGAACTGTGCTGTACTTAGTCGCTCAGTCGTGTCTGACACTTTGCAACCCCACGGACTGTAGCCCGCCAGGCTCCTCTGTCCACTCGGATCCTCCACACAAGAACACTGGAGTGGGTTGCCATGCCCTCCTCCAGGGGATCTTCCCAACCCAGGGTTTGAAACCAGGCCTCCTGCATTGCAGGCGGATTCTTTACCTGTTGAGCCACCAGAGAAGCCCAAGAATCCTGGAGTGGGTAGCCTATCCCTTCTCCAGGGGATCTTCCTGACCCAGAAATTGAATCGGGGTCTCCTGTATGGCAGGCAGATTCTTTACCAGCTGAGCTACCAGGGAAGCCCTTTTAATGAACTACTGGCCAGATATTTTGTAGGATGTCCCTCAGTTGGGGTTTGCTTGAAGTTTTTTCTCATGATTAGACTGGGGTTGTGGATTTGGGGGAGGAAGACAACTGATGCAAAGTGCCTTTCTCATCACATTGTATCGAGGATACGTGCTGCCTACATGACTATCACTGAGGACACTGGCCCTGGTCACCTGGCTGAGGTCGTATTTCTGGTGTCTCCACTCTAAAGTTACTCTTTCTCCTTTTCATACCGTACTCTTTGGAAGGAAGTCACTATGCAAAGCCCACATGCAAGGAGTAGATTATTTTCCACTTCTTTAAGGGCCGAAATATCTACTGAAATTATTGGGAATTCTGCATGAGAGATTTGTCTCTTTCTTCCCCATTGACTTACCTATTCAATCGTCTATTTATTCAGTATGGACTCTTGAGTACTTATTTTTTACTGTGAATTATTATTCAGTCCTACTTTATTTATTTTGTTAGTCAAATTGTTCCAATTTTGACCACTAGGAGCCCTTTCAATTGGCTCTTTGCCCATTTACAAAATGGAATTGGTTGTTTTCTTATTAAGAGCTTTTATATGTTCTCTATAAATGCCCTTTTTCAGAAATACTATATGCAAATACTTTCTCCCAGTCCATGATTTCTCTACCCAACTCCTTAAGAGTGTCTTCTGAAAAGGAGAATTTTTTTATTTCAGTAGGGTCCATATTAATTTTTATCCTTTGTGGATCATGCTTTTGGTGTCTTTATCTAAGAAATCTTTGCCTCATTCAAGATTACAAAATATCTCTCTCCTTTGTTTTCTTCTAGGGAATTTTTAATATTTTAAAATACAAAGGTTTTATTATTAAAAACCAAATAACTGAGTCATGGTGAACTCAGTTCAATTATTTTAGGCAGTTACAGTGTACAAGGAGATTAACATTTACCAGTAAGAAAAACAGGTATAGGCAATTAATTTCTTAGAGACATTAGTGATTGGAAGGAGTCTAGGGAAAAGGAAATGTTCAGTCTGTAAAAGAAAACAAACAAAAAAAAATGACCCCCAAATTAAATAGAGCTATTTTTGCAATTTTATTAAAAATTCAGTGTTTTAATAATTAGATGAAAAAGGATATGTGCCCTCCAAAAAGTCACTCCACTTGCACCAAAAGACTTGATTCTTTTTTTTCCTAGTAGAGCAATATTTCTTTTTATTTTTTAATTGAAGTATAATTAGAGATATAATTGACACAGAGCATTATATTAGTGTCAGGTGTACAGATGATGATTAAAAATTTGTGTATGTTGCAAAACGACCCTCACAAAAAGTCTAGTTACAAGGGAGGTGGGAGGGGGGATCGGGATGGGGAACACATGTAAATCCATGGCTGATTCATGTCAATGTATGGCAAAAACCACTACAATATTGTAATTAGCCTCCAACTAATAAAAATAAATGGGGGGGGGGGGAAATCTAGTTACTTCCATCACTACACAGAGTTATAAAAAACCTTTTTTTTCTTGTGATGGGATTTTTTTTTTTTTTTTTTTTTTTTAGTGGAGTGCAGTTTATTACACCGGCGGGCCCAAGGCAGAGTCTCCTCTTAGCCAAGGACCCCGACCAGCATTTGTGAAAATCTTTTATACCCCATGTGTCCAAACCCACTACCCCAATTCCCTTGAGACTTACATAAACAAAGGAAGGGTAAATACAACTACAATAACCCCATCATTCACGTGTTATGTGTTCAAACAGTCAATAATCAATAAGCCCGCAGTTACATTCCAAATAGTTAATAACTGATAGGGTGATTAGTGTCTGTTCTTCAAGATTCCCCTGCCCAGAGGGGGGTCTTATCCTTCCATTGTCATTCCCACAGGCGCTAAGCACAGAGTTCAGAGTCCACTGGAGAGGTGGCCGCGCACGATCAGCACAGACAGGCCTGAGATGGAGTCCAGGCCCTATGAATTCCTTCTTCATTCCCCCTTCTTGATGCTCTTAGTTTCCATAACGAGCATCATTTATTGAGATATATTGTACCTTAGCCCTCCTGCCACCCACATGAGAGAATGCTATCAATCTCTGGGTTACAAAATTCACAAGGCATTGTAGGAAGCAGGGCCCACAAAGCAGTATGATCAAGATTACTCTAACAACAGTTCATTAGACATGGCTTTCACTTCATTTTGCATATCCTCCAAGGCAGCAGATACATCTTCAGACAGGTCAGGAATGTACACACCATTTGCCAAAGTCCCTCCTTGAGCTGCTGTGAGTATGTCTAATGCCATCCTATTTTGAATTACTGCCTTCCTCATCTGAATCTGTTCTTCGTTCAAAGCTTGAATGGCTTTAGTACTGTCTAAGAGGGCCTGTTTAATGAAATTAGTTAAGGCCTCTACCTTAACCATGATATCCGTTGTCCCTACAGAGGGTATAAACAAGGCAGCAAGATAGTCATACCATTGGAACACAGATCGTGTCCATCTTGCATGCAGATAAGGCAGGTTTACTGGAGGCTGCTGTAGGCTAGGCTTAATTCTGCCATGGGCGAAAGCAAATCCTAATGCGCAACGCCCCACCCAGCCAACTGGTAACCATGGCCATAAGTTAAGCCCACAGAGCCACTGGGTCCCATTGGGGGCTACCCAGCGGATTCCAGGATTATATTTCCAGTCGGAACCGGGCCACTGAGCAGACTGATTGGGGTGATAGGTAACTTCCAAGATTTGTTTACTTTGTTCAGGGGACAAATAACAATTCTTTTGGGTCTAGGGGATGGTCTCCAAATCCAACTTTCTGTTCTTTTTGTTCCCAGCAAATAGTAGCAGGGGCAATCAACTGTCCTTTCTCAGGAGTCATCCAGAAATATTCATCCCAGACCTGGTAGTATTGCTCAAGGCACCGGGAGGCCTGTCCCCCCTTTTGTAAGGGAGCCCTTTTCCTCTTTAATTCTCACATATGAGGTATAAGCCTTTGTTATCTCCGTAAGGCTGGTGTTCATGTTAAATGTAACCCTATGTCCCTGGCCCATTGATGGCTTCTTCTAACACCAGAGGGCAAAGAAAGGTTATGGTTGGTGAGAGAGAGGAAAGTTCCTTTCTGTTGTTAAAGTCCCCATAACGGAGTGACGATACCCACCAGGGGAGTCTGTCTATTACTGACAGGGACTCTACGAACTCCGGGAAAGCTGGCTGTTGCAGAAACTTCACCTGGCCCTGGATCGGGCATTAAGGTGGCCTCCGGTCCTGGTGAAGCACTGGGAGGCAGGCGTGTCATTATCCAGCATGGGGGAGGGGTCAGGTCATCCCCGTCCAAATCCTGTAGAATTTCCTTTTTTATCATCAGTCAATTTTTGTGCCATTAATATTTTTCCCTTTCCCTTCTGGATACAGAATCTTGTCCAAGTAGGAGGGTCTCAAGCTAACCCTAGCCATGAGTCAATAGATGGATATTGATCCAGGTGTCCTGGCTCTCCTGTGACTTTAAGTTCACGGTGTTCTCTGGTGGCCATCCTGCTCCCATAGGGGTCCATTCGACCTCACAGAGTATGTGGAGGCAGTTAGGCTTCATCTTCACCCCATAGTCTCCTCCTAATCCCTTCTTTAAATTTTTAATCATGCACTCCAATACAGTTGCCTTAGATTCACTTTCCCCCATCTTGCTTACCTTCTCGGACCTTCTTCTACTTTTCCTTTTCGTTCTGTCTACGAAGTTCTCAGTACCCTATGTACTTCTGACATTTCCACTCAGTGACACTTAAATTGCCATTCTGCCTCCTTCCTAATTGGGGCGAGAAGAGCCTTACCTGCCAGACCCCAGAGGGAGAAGTGGGATCGGCGTGTCTTTACCTGCCAGTCAGCATAGCTGAACCAGAACATCACATGGTCCAAGACTGTTTCTCCCTTAAAGTCCATTCTGCCTTGGTGGGCTTGATCAGAAACACAGATGGGTTAAATATCCCATGTCCCAGGCCATCTCCGGAAAAGCCAATTCATACTCACTTCTGTATCCCCCTCCTTCTAGCCTAACAATTCCGAGGGGGTCAAGAATTTCACAGCAGACGAGACACCTCCTGGGGGAGGGCAGAATACGAGCATACAAGGACCAGTTTCCTATCCTAAAAATCCCCTGGCGATCGCTTGGTAATAATATTCCCCGAGACAGCGTGGACACACCTCCTAAATGACCTTCACAAATTTCCTTCCTAAACCCTGGCACGCTCGTCGACCTGTGTACCAAGCAATTGCCACCTGCCTATTCCAGGCTCCTGTGGGTCCCCGCTCCTTCTGGTCCCTCCCAGGGGGGTGATCAGGCCCCCTCTTCCACCCTGCTGGGTGGGCTCCTCCTCACCTGAGCGCTCAGTTCCCTGCTGCCGTTCACTACCTGCCAAAGCGAAGAAACCGGGCTTTGAAAGGCTGAATTCTTCCAGAGGGGTGAGGCGCCTTCCCCCTCTAGGAGATTCAAGCCACAAAGCCTCGGGGTGGCCTCAAATGAGACCTGTCTCCTCAAAGTGAGGAGTTTCCCGGCCAATGCACCAAATGTTATAGCCACGCTTTCCGGGAAACAGACTCACTCAGAAGGACAATGCAGATAGTGGAGTGCAGTTTATTACGCCGGCGGGCCCAAGGCAGAGTCTCCTCTTAGCCAAGGACCGATGGGAATTTTTAAGATCTACTCTCTTAGCAACTTTCAAATATTCAATACAGTATTGTTAATACTAACTCTAGTCACCAGATTGTACATTCCATCCTGTGACTTATTTATTTTATAACTAGAAGTTTGTACCTTTCGACCCCTTTCACCCATTTCACTCACTCCCCACCGTTCTTCATTCTTTCTTTCATTTATCATTTCATTTATTCATTTATTTATTTATTTCATTATTATTTATTTATTCATTCATTCATTCATTTATTATTCATTTATCATTTATTTATTTATCATTTCATTTTTTCATTCTTTCATTCTTTTATTCTTTCTTTCATTCATTCTTTTAGGTTTTCATTTGTGTCTGTGATCTATCTTTTAAGTTAATTTTTTTATAAGGTACAAGATATAAATCTAAGTTCTTTATAAAAAATGGGTATCATATTATTAGATATCATATTATTATTTACATGATATCATGTTGAGATATCATATCATTATTTAGCTATCATATTATTCCAGCATTGTTTGTCGAAAAGACTTTGCTTTCTCCGTTGAAATAACTTTGCATCTTGGACTAAAATCAGTTGTCTATGTATGTCATGGGTCTGTTTCTGGACCTTCTGTTTTGTACCATTGATAGATTTACCCATCTTTATGTCAGTACCATACTGTCTTGATCATTATAGCTTTATAATAAATCTTGAAAGCAGGTAGTCTTAGTTCTCCAGCTTTTGTTCTATTTTCAAAGTTGTTTTTGTTATTCTAGGTCCTTTGTATTTTCATATGAATTTTTTAAATGGCTTGTGAATTTCTACACTGAAAGCAATCACATTATATTTTTCTTGTCAACTTACTCTCTCATCCTCTGCAATTACCACCTCAAACCTTCTGCTCCTGACCTCCAGTCTTCTACTCTACCTGGCTTCCTACTTCACAGACAAAACCAAAGCCATCAGAGGGGAGTTCTCTCGACATTGTGCCACCAAATATACAGACTCACCTTTCCCTGACCCTTCTTAGCATATGTCTAGAGCTCACCCACCCACCTGGGCTCAGATCCCATTCCTGTCTCAGAATTCTCCAATTTTTCATCATTCCCCCTCTCTCTGCAACCTCCATCTCTCCACTGGGTCCTTACCAGCAATGTTTAAATCTACCCCAGCCTTCTATCAATACACAATCACTCAATATAAATTCAAGTAAGTAAAGAAAGGCTGTTGAAAAGCACTAATCCAGGAATTCCCTGGTGGCCCAGGGTTAGAATTCTGGGCTTTCTCCACCATGGCTGGGTTCAATCCTTGGCCAGGGAACAGATCCCTCTAGACACAAGGCAAAAGCAAAACAAAAACAATGACAAGCACTCATCCTGTTTATGAAAATAATTTGGGAAACCATTCTTTGCAAACACCATGCTGATGTCAGGGGTTAGAAATGCCACCTGTGACCCCATGCTGTTGTTTTTCCTAGATGCTGCTTATCTTAATTCTCCTTCCAAGAGAGTGATTTTCCCCCGGGTAGAAGTGTACTGCCAGATAGAACTCGCCCTTGGCAACGAGTGTCCTGAACGCTGTCAACCGAGCCTCCAAAGAGAGTCGGCCAGGCCAGAAGAATCCAGACAACTTCATACACAGTGGGCTCCCAAAGGGGATGGAAAGGGTAGCTGCAGTCCACCTCTGTCCCCACCCCTGCAGGCACCCGAATCCACAGGTGACTGGCCTGTGGAGTCACCTGTTTCATCACCTGCATTGCCAGCAGCCTCATCACCATCACGTTCTCCAGCTGACTTGCCACCTGCGTCACTCCCAGCTGTGCACTTACTCCCCAGCTCAACACCTGGGCTGTCACCTGTATCACCATCACAGCAGATACAACCGACTGGATCTCCACCCCAGTCCCCACCGCCCCAGGCATCTGCGTCACCCAGGCCATCCCTGGGGCCTTCCACTGTGCGGGCACCTCCAACGCTGCCCCGATCTTCTTCAGCATCACCTGCACAGCCACCTGCGGAGGCACTGGGCCCAGAACAGCCCCAAGGTATGGACCCTTCTGGCCTCTCTCAGCTGCCTCACATCCGGAGCCCACTGGCAAGTGTGTGACGATGTGGTAGCTAATAGCCATTGCTTTGGAGGGGTGCACTGGTGAAGTTAGTTAGCCCTTAGCTTTAATAGCTCTGCTGGTTACGAGGAGAGGCCACCATGAGAGGGCAGTGTACTTGGCTTTTTGTTTTTTCCTTTAGTCTGTGCATACATCGCTTCATTAGTGTCCGACTCTTTGCGACCCTAGGGACCATAACCTGCCAGGCTCCTCCGTCCATGGGATTCTCCAGGCAAGAATATTGGAATGGGTTGCCATTCCCTCCTCTAGGGGATCTTCCCGACCCAGGGATCAAACCTGTGTCTCTTACATCTCCTGCATCAGCAGGCAGGTTCTTTACGACTAGTTCCTGTCTAGTGATTCTCAAAGTGCGGTCCCCAACCAGCAGGAATAGCACCACCTGAGGACTTGTTAGAAATAAAAATTCTCAGGTCCTACCACATACCTGCTAAATCAACAATTCTAGGGGTGGGATCCAGCTGTCTGCATTTTTTACCAGCCCTCCCAGTTCTTTCACCCTCTCACGTTTGAGAACTGCTCCTCTCGTAGATTTTTATTGGGAAAGCCACTGTGCCAGGGCAGCGGCACTCGAAGAGCGGTCTGTGGACCAGTGCCAGTCTCTGAATTATTGTTACTTGTGCACAATGAAATGAGTGCAGAAAGTGAGAGCAAGCATTTCGAAACGTTTATAGCAATAAGATAGAGCCCTGACGTTCAAGAGTTTCGTCATTTTCCCACTAGTTCATCTGTAATGTATTTTACCAAAGTACTAGTCCATTATGGATTGTGAATATGATTTTTAGAAATTGGTTCTTCAGTACAGGTAGTCTGAGAAGCACCTCTCTGGGGGCTTCAAAGATGAACTGTTCTCAATTCCTCACTCTCAGGAAATCTCCCTTCCGACAGAGGGAAGGGCATGGATGCTAACTTCAAAAATACAAGAAGAAATTCTTAAGTACTGTGTGAGCAACAAAAACAGTGTTGAGGGTACTTACAGAGAAAAAGATCACCTCTCTCTGGGGGGAAATAAGGAAGGCTTCTCGGAGGTGAGGGGTCACTTGAAAGGGGCAGGATATTGACAACTGTGGTTTGTGGGATCTGATGGAGTAGAAAGAATGTTTCAGATTTTGTTTATTCCAGAGGTCTGGGTGCAGAGAAGGAGGGCACAAGACACATTCAGCATGAAGAGGACACCTGTTTGGCTCTGTAGGTGGTCTGGGTGGGGACCAAGGGAGAGAGGTCCAAGGGATGGAATCAGGCCAGGCTGTAGGGTCTTCATGGTCCATTGGTCGGGCTTTCATAGTTTTTATGATAAACAGCAGCACAGGTTAGCAAGGCTTCCTTCTCTGTGATTCTGCCCCAGGTCACGTGTGACCCCCTCCTTTTTCTGGAGTAAGTTCACTTTGTCCTTTTTTTTTCTTTCTCTCTTTGGGAATAGGTTCATTTTGCCTTTTATTTTGTTTTTGTTTTCTTGTCTTCCTTTCCTTTTTTTTTTTTTTTTGGAATAGGTTCATTTTGATTCTTTTAATCTTGAGACAAAAATACCAGAACATTAAGGGTCAGAAAGTTGTTCAAAGTGTTTCACTTGCTCTCTTATTCCCGGTTAAATGAAATGCATTTATTTTATGTTATCACATCAGTGCTTAAAGCCAGCCATCTTCAGGGGCCTGAACAATCATGGGTCCGGAGTTGGCATTCCTCACTCGTATAGGGGGTTGGCAGAGGGTACAGCTAGCCCGATGGTTTTCCACTACAGACAATATTATCCCCGGGAGACATTTGGCAGTCCCTGGAGACATTTTTGGTTGTCACCTGGTGGGAAACACCTAGTCAGGAGAAGCCAGGGATGCTGCTAAACATCCTACAACGCCCAACCCTTACACCAAAGACTTGCCTGGCCAGTGGTGTCAGCAGTACTCAAGAGGGTCGAGAAGCCCTGCTGGGTCTCAGCAGTGACATCTGAGGCCATCAGGGGGAGTTGGACAGAGTGCTGCCCCCAGAGGTTCATGTTATTTGTTGTTTTGCCATGTTATTGTTGGGGTGGGAATGTTGCAGAAAGTCCTGGGAAAAATCCATAAACAAAGGAACCACAAATAGATCTGGGGAAGTGAGGGACAGCCAGCAGGTCCCCAGATGAAAGGTCTCCAAGTTCCTTAGATAGACGAACATGCTAACTTATTCCATATTATTATTATTTACATGTGTTACATAATTACACCTTAATATTCATGTATTATATATCCCCATACTCATCGGAAACATGTAAAGAGCTTACTTAAGAATAGTGGCCATGGAGGAGGAAATGGCAACCCACTCCAGTATTCTTGCCTAGAGAATCCCACGGACAGAGGAGTCCATGGGGTCGCAAAAAAGAAGAAAAAAAAGAAAAAAAAAAAAGAATAGTGGCCATGATGGGACTTCCCTGGTGGTCCAGTGGTTAAGACGCCATGCTTCCAATGCGTGGGAAGTGGATTTGATCCCTGATCAGGGGAACAAAGATCCCACATGGCCGCAGCATGGCCAAAAAATTTGAAAAGAATACTGGTCATGAAATGATTTGTATTTCCTATTCCAGTAAAGAAGACAAAAAAACATTACAGATAGCAGATGATGGAAGGTTCAGGCCCCTGTGGGGGATTTTCTTGAAAACTTTCCCTAACACAACGGGCTGCTTTTGGGGAGAGAATTGTTGATAATATTACGTCAAGGGTTAGCTTCAGGCCTTCCCGCAGAGGCTGCTGCCCTGGATCTCAATCAAATCCCCAAATATAGTTCTGGTCCCAAATACGAGAATTTAAGAAAAAGAGTTTCTAAACATTCTCACTTTCTTCTTATTGTTATTTCAAAAATGACTAAGTACTCCTCCTCCCCGTCCCCATCTCACTCATGTCTTCTGTATTTTTATTTTTTGGCTGTAGCTCCCTTTGCCTCTTCAAATTCGAAAAGCACCGTGCCTCTGGCTAATGTGAAGGAAAGCACCAGCAAACCTCACGCAGTGTGAGTGTCTCCTTGATTGGGGACAGTTTCTTTCCTTCTGCTGGGGAGGGGGCCCAGCTAAATGATACTTTCCATCTCTTTAGCTGCCTGGGGATCCTCTTCTGGATGTGATTACAGACCACTACCTCCCTTCTTTTTCCAGTGGGGGCACACGGGGACGTGAGTCTATTCCTGCCGACAGCGGCATTCCCAGTCCCTGCTCTGCACACTGGGGCGTGTACCTCCTCTGGATGCGGTGGGGGAATGTGCGCCCTTCCTCATACCTGACTCTCTGGGGGTGTCTCAGGTCAAGAGAGCTGGCAGGCCTGCTGCACCCTAGCCTTGGGTGGGTCCCGCACAGTATAAATGAAGGGGACTCTACCCCAAATCTCCCTTAAACCAAATTATTTTCTAACAGCATAAGAAGGGGGCTTATACTGCTATGTTGCAGATTGTCTCCAGAAAATCTTCTTTCATAATGCACATCAATTGTCTGGGTTGTGTAACATGTGCTCAGTCGTTATCCTTGCAGCTATTACGAGAGGGCCGGGGAAACTTTTTTTTTTAACCTCTCTGGGAATCACAATACCCAGACTCCCTTGCTGACTGAATGCCAGTGGGGTTGGTCGGTGAAGGCACCAGCAGGAGATCAGAGAGTAAATCAGGGTGTTTCTGTTCACCAACCTCATCCCTCCCCTCCTTGGGGTAGCTCTGGCAGTGGCTGAGTTTTCCTATGGCCACAGTCAGAGAAAAGGGCCCAAGGCACTTTTATTTTTTATATTCTCACTTGGTATCATACCCAGGATATTAAAACATACCTGCTTCTCACATTAAGTATAGTTTAAATTATAAAATTTTTGGAAAAAGTTTACATACATAATTTTGTGCTTGGGCATAAATTATGCATTTTGTTCATGTGATAGCTTACTTTATTGCATTGACGTGTAACTGTATAAAAGTTTGAGTTTCATTTGACTAGTGGGTATGATGTTACTTAGATAAACATTCATTGATTACAAAGTAAAATTCACTGGGGAACTCTGATGTTCAGCCAGGGTTGAGAATCATAACATTGGTGTGTCTGTCTACCTTCTGAGCTGGAGTGGAGCCCTGTCATTAACCAACCATCACTCCATCTCTTTGTCCAGGGAGAGCCCTGCTGAAGAGTCCAACTGGGTGAGCAAGGTGTTCAAGAAGAACAAACAAAAGGCAAGCGGCCCCAGAAAAGGCTCCTTAAGACATCCACGGACCAAGACAACAGGCTGCAAAGCGCAGTGAGCATGATCAATGTTTCTAATCCCACAGAAAGGGAGCGGTCTGCAGGAAGATGATAGGGGTAGTGAGGGGGGTCAGTAAGGATCAGGATGAGGATCTGGGCTTCAGAGTTGGATGCACCCAACATAAAATCCCTGCTCAGCCACAGTCTTACCCAGGGAGCGTGCTTAGGACTCTTGGTCTTTCTGAGCCTCTATCTCCTGATCTGTAAAAGAGGGCTAATACCAACTTGTAAGGGTGTTGTGAGGGTTTAACTAGGTCAACTGTGTAACTTGCTTCACAGAGTGCAAGATGTGTAATAGAAGTCAATAATTAGTAGATATTATGGTTATAACTCCTAGAAGTGAACAACTACTTCTTAGCTTCTGAATAGAACTCTACTTAAAGAAGATGGTTCTTTGGGACACTAGTCCACCTGCTAGTCCAGGTGTAACTAGTCCACTAACCCACTAGTCCATCTGCTATCTTCTAGAATAAAGTTGTCCACTAGTCTGCTAGTCCACTAGTCCATCTGCTATCTTCTGGAATAAAGTTGCTATTCCTTGTCCCATGCTAAAGTCACTTTAGTCGTGTCTGACTCTTCGTGATCCTATGGACTCTAGCCTGCCAGACTCCTCTGTCCATGGAATTCTCTAGGCAAGAATACTGGAGTGGGTTGCCATGCCCTTCTCCAGGGGATCTTCCCAAGCCAAGAATCAAACCCATGTCTCTTCTATCTCCTACTTTGGCAGACAGGTTCTTTACCACTAGCACCACCTAGGAAGCCCATTCCTTATCCCAGAGTGGGGAAAAAAGAACAGTTCTTAAAAACCCGACAGGTGGGTGATCATGTGACTCACCATGTAGAGTTCCTAACTGTTGCCAACCTACAGCTAAAAGTCCTGACCAGTGTAGGCCTGCTTCTAATTGCTTTTGACGCTATTAGATTGTTTTGGTTTAATTAGTCAAACTTTATTGAGCACCTACTAAATGCCATGGGGTCACAAAGAGCCAGACACAACTGAGCAACTAAGCCCAGCACAAATGCCAAGTGCTCTTCCAGGTTCTGGGGAAATCAAGGGTGAATTCAGGGACCTCCTTGGTGGTCCAGTGGTTAGGACTCCAAGGTCCCAAAGCAGGGGCCACGCCTTCAGTCCTTGGTCAGGGAAGCTCTGCATGCTGCAGGGCATAGCCAAAAAAAAAAAAAAGATATTGGCTGATACAGCCAATAATGTCTGCCATGGCAGTATAAGGGACTTCTCCGGTGGTCCAGTGGTTAAGACTCTGTGCTCTCAGTGCAGGGGGCACAGGTTCAGTCCCTGGTCAGGGAACTAAGTTCCTGCATGCCTCATGGTGTGGCCGAAGAAAAGCAAGATAAATTCAACTTGATCCCCAACTTTGAAGATTTACCCCAAAGTTTGATTTACATGGGTTTGATCCTTGGGTTGGGAAGATCCCCTGGAGAAGGAAATGGCAACCCACTCCAGTATTCTTGCCTGGGAAATTCCATGGACAGAGGAGCCTGGTGGGTTACAGTCCATGAGACTGCAAAAGAGTTGGATGTGACCGAGCAACTGGGTGCACCGTGAGGGTGCAGAACCCACAGGGCGGTCGCTGGCTTCTGGACCTTATGGTCAGCGCAGCCTGGAATGGGCACTCTGTTCCTTGGTCTCCATCCTCAACACTTCCCTGACCTTTGAGTCTGTCTCTAGGCGCTCAGGGTCAGGTGCGGTCATGAGGATGTAGGAAGGTCTGCCTTGGGTGTGGGGAGCTTCCCTGCAGCTGGGGTGCTCTCTGGGAGCCCGGTTCAGACTTGGCTCTTTGACTCCAGAGCCACACCTCTTCCCGTGCTCAGAAGAGCGGGAACCGTGCACTTCAGCCAGAGCTACCTTGGTTGATAAACTTCTAGGAATCAAGGTGTTGTACAAAGAAGGAGGATGTGATAGAAATAAACAAAACGATTTTCATAAGCTGTGGGAAACCTTGTTGTCAGTGAGTCACACATCCTGTGTGTGGTGTTCCTTTATAGAACAAGTCATGAAACTACTGGGAGGCAATATACCAATTGATCTTAAGCAATTCCTTGCAGATTTATTGCTTTGAATTTCAAAGACAAGGTTAGGGGACAGAGCGGGGGAAATATGTATATGTATATATAAGGCGTAGAAAAGTAGAAGTGATCCAGGAAGAGGAAAGAACTGTTCCGAAACTACAGTCACAAGAGACACTGGCTAGTGGATGTCCCCACATCCACTGGCTCGTCCTGGGGAAACTCCTGGTCTCCTGGCAGAGGAAAGAGTCTAGAATAAAAGCTCAGGATAGATGTTCTATGTATTACTCTGGATGTGTCTGTGTATGTTTTAAATCAAACGTTCAATCTATACTCTGACATGGGTTGTGTTAGTCAGTTATTGCTGCTTTGATAATGCTGTATGTAACAAACAACACTCTCCCCTGCACCGCCCGGGCCAAGATCTCGGTGGAATACAAAACAAACATTTTACTTTTCTCTTTCACAGGTCTGTGAATTGTCTAGGATAGCTCTGCCTAGGCTTACAGCTTGGGGTCAAGTCTGTCCCTGTCCCTTTTATTCAGGACCAGCAGTAATGCCAGATATGCTCTTCTCCTAGAGCATGGCTAGATAGATGTGTCGGCCTGGCTTTCCTCTGCTGGCTTATTTCTCCTCTAGTAAAAGTTCAGTGGTCATCTGACTCAGGATGTGTAACTGGCCTCAAAGTAGAAATACAGATTAAGGAACTGAAATACTGCCTACAGGCTACAGATGGAAAGAAGGAGATCCGTCTTACTGATTGCTACTCACATCCTTCTTTTTTTTTAATGTTTATTTATTTTTGACTGTACTGGGTCTTTGTTGCTGTGTGTGGGCTTTCTCTGCTTGCAGCAAGCGGGGGCAACTCTCTAGTTGCAGTGCACAGGCTTCTCACTGTGGTAGCTTCTCCTGTGGAGCATGGGCTCAAGGCACTCAGAGTTCAGTTGTTGCGGCTCATGGGCTCTAGAGTTTGGGCTCAGTTCTTGAAGTGCACCGACTTTGTTGCTCTGCAGCATGTGGGATCTTCCCAGACCAAGGATCAAGCCTGTGTCCTCTGCACAGGCAAGCAGGTTCTTAACCACAGACCAAATCTGTCAGACTCCCCAAATTTCCACTATTAGAGAACCCTTCCTTTGAGTTGCTATGGAACCTCCCCCTATTCAAAGGTAAATTTATACATTGGAAATCAATTATAACCTAATGAAAAATTTTTAATAGGTGAATTAAGTAATAGCTAAAACTTACACAGTAGTTATTTTATTCCGAGCACTGTGGCACAGACAGGTTAAGTACAAGCCCAAAGTTACACAGTCGGTAGATGGCAGAGCCAGGATCTGAATCCAGAACATCTGTCACCAGGATTTTGATGTTAACCACTAAGTGGTCCAGCCTCCAGGGTAGAAGGAACGCTGGGGTGAGAGTCAGAAGTCACAGGGTGTGGTGTAGCTCCTCCCTGTGGGCAGGAGAGGCCTGGAGATGCACTCGGACACGTGGCAAGGGGTAGGGCAGTCTGGCTTGGGTGCCGTGCTAAAGAGATTGAACTTCATCTGTGTTGCTGGGGAGTCGTGAGAGGATTTAAACAACAGAATGACATAGTCAGATTTGAAACTTATCCAGGGATATCCAGGTCCACATCCCAGCATTTCTCCAAGATGAGTTCTGCAGGTGTCTCCCTGCTATTTCCCGGAGAGGGCAAGTGACTGGCTCAGGGTCACGCAGCAAGTGGAGGAGGGCTTGGAAACCGGATTCCCAGTTTCCCCCCTTTGGTCTCATTTCCCCTCACATGTGCTTCCTTGGCTTCTCACATCCAGGTCTGCCCCCTGCCCACTTGACTTCTCTCTGATCTCCACCTCCGAGACGGTTTGGGTCGCCCGCAGGCCTCATCCCAGCCGGATCCAGGAATACAGCTGCCCTGAGGTGTGGAGCTCCCCAGGGTGTCCCTGGGGGCCAGACACTGCCGGTCCTGTGCCAGGATGCTGCGGTGACCTCTGAGCTCCGTCAGCCCATCTTTCCTTCTGCCCCCACCTGCCTCTTCCTGGTCCCGGTCAAGGCCAACCCTAGCCTGTAGAATGCCTTGTGCACCAAGAATAGAGCACCCTGTCCTTGAGAACTTGACTGCCACCTGCTGGAAAGTTGCCATAACATGCTGATTTTTTTTTGAACAATTGATGACCGACTACTTGAAAACTATATGAAGGACATACAACATAAGTATGTCTGTGAAGTGCCTACCCTTTTGCACTGGCAGTGTATCTTTGTGCAGTGTGCAGTCCACACAACTGTACTCAGCATACTGGAGACCCCTCTACCTCTTCCTGAAAAACCAAATATCAACCAGACTTTTGTAAGTCACAAAATATGGCAAACACGCTTTCACCAACTCCTGCTTTGCAAATGGGATTCTGCTTTTGCAGAAGACCACTTGTATCACAAAGTAAACCCTCGAACTGGCTTTTCATACAAATTGAGATGTCCTATTTCCACATATCAGTGTGGCTATTTGCTCAGGATGCCCAAAGCATATGAAGCTGTGAGCAGTGTTCTCGGTGGACATAAGGGGAGGGAAGTACTAGATTTGGGACTTGCAGATGATGAATTTGTGTCCTTTTTCTAGGAAACTGTGAGCCGAGAGAGAAAACTTGAGCTGAAACGGGAGAGAACCTGACGGCTGTGAGGCTGAACCTTCTCCTCACTGTTCTCAGACACCCTCCTCTCACCCCAGGCCTTGCAAGGACCAGGGTCCCACCAGGCCTGTTGGGGCAGAGAGTCCTGCTTCCTCCAGGCAAGAGCCTCCTTGTCTAAACACCCACCCAGCTTCCCTGGGGTCCTTCCGCTACTCTGCTCTGGACAGACAGATGGACGTCAGTACAGACAGACACTAAGAGTGGGCAGCACAGCCTCCTCCCAGGCAGCTGGGCTCTGAGTCCTCCTCCCAACCCAGCCTGAGTTTGCTTCTTCGAGATCCTCGTCCTCCCCCAGGAGTTCATCCACAGGGCAAAACTGTTGGGGGTCAGGCAGAGCTGAGCCGTGGACACCCTTTCCTGTTTCCTGCGGTGTCAAGAGACCACATCTTCCTCTGCTGTTTGTTTTTTGTTCACACAATACACAAAAGGCTTGACCTGGAACCAGCGGACTCCATCTCGGCCACTCATGGGAATCCCCTGGAGGCGCTGACCTGGCAAGAAGCCTTTACCAGCTTTTACCCCGGGGATTATTGGTGCAACTGGGGGGAGCGGGCGGCCCTGGCCTTCCCCAAGTTGTGCTGTGCTGACAGAGGAAATGGGAGGTCGTGTGTGCCCTCCCCTCCCCTTTCCCCGCCCAGATGAGGGCAGACTCTGTCTGCTGTTCACACCTCAGTGAAAACGGTCCGCAAGAAAGAGGCCTTTAACTTTGATTTTTGCAGCCTGTCCAGGAAAAAAAAAATTAACTCACTGCTTGTGGATAAGTTCTGGCTCCAGCTAGACCCAGTAAGGAAAAACAGGCTGTCCACAGGGCTCAGATGCATGTGCTTAACAAATCCTAAAATGCAAATCCTAGAAGACTAGGTGGAAAACAGCCCTGCACTGTGGCCCCTGAGAAGGACACATGCAAATTTAAGCCCAGGTGGGTGGGAGGCTTTGGCATGGAGGCGGGTGGAACCTACATTGAACAGGACCATGTGAGCAAACAAGAGTCCACACACATCCTCTTCAGACGCATCTCCCTGGAGGAACCTAAGTGTCCCTTTGAGAGGCCTGAGAGGAACCAAAGCTCAGGTGTTCCAGCATCCGCTGCCTTCTCCAGGTCTGCAGCCCAGACCAGTCAAGGGAGGAGCCTGGGGAGTCAGGTGGAGCGGCCCTGCTGCCTTCCGTCCTTTGCCTGAAAAGGTCTTGCTGTTTGCAAGTGACTGTGTGCCCAGAGGCCCTGAGACATGTGAGCCAGGGGAGGGAGGGTTTCAATCTTGCACAACTCAGGAATGCTTATTCCCTGGTGTGAAAAGGAGAACTGAATATAATATTAACTATTGCTATAACTCAAAGCCTGTATTTGAGCCCAGATGCTCTGAGGGAGTTAGAGAATTGTTCTTGCCTGTGTTCCAGGGTGGCCAGAAAAAAAAAAAAAAAAAAGAAAGATACAGGACTCCTTGTTAAATTTTAATTTCAGATAAACAATGAAGAATTACCTCATGTAAGGGTACCCCCAGCATTGCAATTATTTGTTGTCTATCTGAGGTTCAGATTTAACTGGGCCACCCATATTTCTTCCTTGCTAATTTTGGCAGCCCTAATAGTTCCTCTCTTCTTTTTATGTTTTGGGAAAAAAAAAAAAACCAGCAACAGGAATGGGTTGTGTTTTGAAATCAGAAAGTGTCATTGGTGCCAAGGCCAGAACACTTGCTAATTTTCCAAACAAGCATATCTGTGTGATGTCTACAGCGTAGCACCCCTGCAGCCCAGCTAACACCCAAACTCAGCCAGTTCTCTGCTGACCCCCTTACCCCATTATCTCTGGGTTTGTTTTTTGTGGAGTTATTTGGTTTTTTGTTTTGTTTTGTTTTGCCACCCTGCTCGCACAGGATTTTAGTTCCCTGAGCAGAGATTGAACCTGCGCCCTTGGCAGTGAAGTTGGAGTCCTCACCACTGAACTACCAGAGAATTCCCACCATTATCTCTGACCCACCCAGTTAGCCTCCTGACTTGTCAGGACACTAAGGGGTTAGTTAATTATGATGTTCTGTTATCACTTGCCCACCTTTCAAAAGTCTTTCAAAGCAGCAGGGTCTCCCATGCACCTCAGTGCTCTTGAGGCCTCCACGGTGAGTGGAGGGAACCCCGCCCTCAGACCATGTCCCACGGTCCTCTATTCCTCTTGGCACAAAATTGGCACCGCAGCCAGTGAGGGCTGTGAGCGTCCCGAGGGCAGGGGTTGTGTCTTGCGTCTGTGGATTTCAGAGCTGGCATTAGACCTAACACATAGTAAGTGCTCGATAAACATTGGTTGACGGTGGGCGGGCACTACAGCGGCTCTGAGAACAGCGTCCTTGGTGGTTCTGCCTGTAGCCTTCTGGGTGACCTGGAACACTCCCAGCCTCAGCGTCCTCGTCCGTGAGACGATAGTAGTGCTGCTCTCTTCTGCCCTTCTCAGAGCATGAAGGCACACCTTCAAGAGCCGGGGAAAGGAAACTTACTTTTGAAAGAAGACAAGCTATGCATACAAGTTCCCTTTCCTCGGGTTGCTGCTGGAAGAACTCATGTGTTATCTGAGACAGGGGAAAGGAGGCTTTAGACAGCTTTCAATGGAGACCACATTTTCTGGACCAAAAACCAGGCACTGTATTCTGTCCATTTTTATCCTGGTTTGAGTGCCCGAGTTTGGGTACCAGAGTTTAGGAATCATTAAGACAGATGATGCAGCATTAGGACTGGCCCAGATTTTCCTGGACATACAATTCACTGTCACCTTAAGAATCACAGGGTTAAAAAAAAAAAAAAAAGAATCACAGGGTTGTAGAATGGAAGTTGTAGAATGTCTGGAAGGCAAGAGTCTTATCTCTAAGGTCATCAGCCTGAAGGCAGCTGGATTAAAACCCAGGTCACCTGATGCTCAGGCCAGGACACCTTTTTTTTTTTGGTACCACAAGGATGGGACACCTGAATCGCATCTGGACAGGGCCGCCAGGCAGGGAAAAGGAGGCAGCCCCCCACAACCTTGCAGGCTCTGGACTGGCCTAGACATGGCAGGTGGCTCCATCTTGCCTCCATGGTGAATAAGCCAATCCAAGTCAGACTTCTGTGCAAATCAGTTTCTTTATTTGCTCAAATAACACAGTACAAAAATGAGACTCAGATGCCAGCATCGGAAACTCATACCAAATACTTACATAACTTAAAGAACATCATTCCAAATAAGAAACTCTGTACAGAAGGTGCCTGACCCTCTTCTCAAAACTGATTCTGATCTTTCACATTTTAGTGTTATGTTCCTGAACACTGCCTAAAATGAATCCATAAAATAAATAAACCTCCCCCACTTCTTGGGAGCAGCAATAACACTAAATGACTTTCAGAATCTAAAACTTTGCCTCACGTTTGAGGCCAGTCCCTGCTAAGTGCCCAAGTCTCTCTGCCCTTGGCTTCTCCCCCTCCTCAGCTCTACCCTATGGGGCTTGTCACAACATCAACACATCAAGACAGTGTCCACCAAGGATATCAAGGATGGGTTGGCAATCCAGGTTTTAACACCCTCTCCCCGATGGCCATACATTATGAACGAGGGCTGTGTTCATAGCCCTGTCAGGCAAGCATGCAGATAATAGACACACAGCAAGTTGCCTGACTGAGCCAAGCTGTTGGAACTGTTGAGCTGTGTAGAAGACAAAACCTTGCCTTGGTGCGAAAACAAAAAGGAGCCCATTTCTCAAGATACTTTTCTGCCATCAGCTGGAAAATCATCATCATAAATCTATAAATCCACAATGTCTCAGAAGTCAATAGCACTTCCTGCAATTTGGTGGTCTTGAGCAGTGCACACTCATGCAACCATCCCTGGCAATCTAGCTTGAAGCCCTCCCCCATTTCCTGAAAACTACGCAGATTGTAACTATCATAAGAATAGCAACTTACATAGACACGGCACTATGTAATTTCAGAACACTTTGTGTTGATTTTCTTAGTGACTTTTGGCAAATCCCCACGATTGAACCCCATTCAATTTCCAAATTTACTTTTGAATATCATTGCATGAATTATTTGGACTTCCCAAGTGGCTCAGTGGTAAAGAATTCGCCTTGCCAATGGAAGAGACGCAAGTTTGATCTCCAGGTCAGGAAGATGCCCTGGAGGAGGAAATGGTAACCCACTCCAGTGTTCTTGCCTGGAGAAACACATGGACAGAGGAGCCTGGCAGGCTACAGTTCATGGGGTCGCAAAGAGTCAGACATGATTTAGCGACTAAACAAGCAAAACATGAGATGGCAGAGCTGAAAGGCATCAGGTTGAGAGGATTCTAAGACAGACCAGTTGTCCCCACTATACTGCTTCCCCATCTAGAGGTTGCAGGGTTCCTGGGAGGTTCTACAAATGCATATGGGCATTAAGTACTGTTGGCAAGCTGAATAGATTATGTGATACCTGGAGCTGCACATCTGTTAAGTGCATGTGGATGTTCTGGTGAGAGATTAAGCATAGATGTATTTTTAAAACTAATGTCAGTCAAAGTTGCTCAGTCATGTCCGACTCTTTACGACCCTATGGACTATCCAGGCCAGAACACTGAAGTGGGTAGCCTTTCCCTTCTCCAGGGGATCTTCCCAATCCAGGGATTGAACCCAGGTCTCCCGCATTGCCGGCAGGTTCTTTACCAACTGAGTCACAAGGGAAGCCCATGAATACTGGAGTGGGTAGCTGATCCCTACTCCAGGGGATGTTCCTGACCCAGGAATCAAACTGGGGTCTTCTGCATTGCAGGCAGATTCTTTACCAACTGAGCTATCAAGGAAGCAAGAGACTTATTTAAAAAACTAACATCTGAAAAAAGTATCAGCAGCTCTTCTACATGATGTGGGCATATTTTTAGCCCTGGTGAACCAAGAAAACACCCGATAAAACAAACAAACAAGGGTACATAAGTCAGCAATGGGCCCTCGGTTGGCCCCAGAATGCAGAGGCCTCGCTCCAGACCAATGCCTATTGAGGTAACTCCCCCATTTCCTCTTTAACTATCAATTCAGAGGAAAACCACTGGTCTCACAATTCTAGTTGAGGACCAAGGCCTCCCAGAGAATGCCTAGCAGAATTGCCTGGATCTCAGGCGTTCCATTCATTCATTCTTTTGGTCAGTATTTAAAGATTGCCTCCAGCTACGTGGGGTGGGTATATTTAGCCACAAAGTGAAAGCACTTGCTATCTCTCTTTAGAGATATTTTAGCATCATACAACCAGATGGGTCACTAATCCAGCCCAGAATCCAAGGTCTGGAGAGGAGAGGGGACGTGGGATTCGTACAGGGTTTTGGAGCCAAGTTTGGAGGTAGGTCAGCAGGTGGAGTCCTGGTCTCCTAATTCCCAGTCCAGTGCATTTCCCCCCATGGCCTTTGCCTCCAGTTTTGCAGAAGAACACCTTGTTCATTCTCCATCTCAATGAGCCCACGATGGTGCATGGACACGGAATGGCTGTCCACTCTTGTCTTCAGTCATGTCTGTGAAGCACTGGATTGGGAGAACACGGAGCATATTCAGGGTTTCCTGGCTGAAGCTACCAATGTTTGCATAGTTCAAGGGACCTTGAGTGCAAAGCACAGCTTTCAATCTGGACTCTGGATCTGAGAACTTGTGATGTTCTGGGAGGAGAAAAAGAACACAGATTTAAGCCATAGTCCAATTATGTATGGGTCCCACCCTGATAACAACAGACTTATCATTAACCCACTAGCTCCCACCTCTGGGTCTCTGCTCCCAGAGTACCTCCTGCCTGCAGTGTCCTCTTGGTCCTTTTTCCCCATCTACAGCCTCTCCATCCTCAAAGGTCAAAATCAATGCCTGCTACCTCCTGGAAGGCTCCCAGAACCAACTTGTTTTATTGGCCACAGTTAGTGCTAATTTGGCATTTAATTGATATTTACTTTTATTATCAGTAAACAGTCTGTCTTTTTCCATTAGAACCTTTCACAGGCCCTCAGAGCATCTTACACAGCTAGTGTAATAGGAGGCTCTGAATATGTAGTGATTGGATGGATGGGTGAATAAATAAATGAATGGCTAGCAAAACCAGAAGATACAGTATTAGGGCTACTGAGGATGTCAGAACTGATGTTTCTATAATATCTTCTACAAAGAACTCAGATCACTCCATCTGGTGTTACCTAATCCACCTTAGAGGGCAAATTGTCCCTAATCTCCAGGAGAAGACAGTGAGTGTGAGAAAAGAGAGGTCTAAGGTCACAAGGGGTTCACACCAGGAAAGCCATTGAAATGATGTACCACAAGTATCATGAAATAAGGCCTGCTTTCTTGAGAGACTTATCATACAGCTTCTAAAGGTAATTCCAGGAGGAGACAAAGGGTTTGAGTAGGGTGACATCATTGCAATGAAGGTCTGGTTCCCAGGGGACCATTTGGATCTAGAAGTTCTGGTCCTATTTGTCCAACACAAACAGGACATTTAATTGCTTTAAAATTACAACTTTACTCAGTAGTTTCTGCACTTTAGATGTGGTTAAATGTTTGTAAACTGGTCATCTTAAGTGAATTTGAAAAGGGCAGGGAGAACTTAGAGTCCACCAGAAAATTCAGATTTTAAAAAAGATCAGTTAATAAGTTTTCTCTCTACAGGGATCATCCCAGAGCCTCAGGGAAGGGAGGATTATTAGGGAAAGCATGAAACCAATCAAAAGAGTGAGTGATGGCAGAAGAGAGGCTATTCATAATCAGTCAAGGCAAGGTCCTTGAAGAATGTCCTCTGAGAAGCCTTTCAGAACCAAACAGCCCCAGGGA
This sequence comes from Cervus canadensis, assembly GCF_019320065.1. Lineage (NCBI taxonomy): Eukaryota > Metazoa > Chordata > Mammalia > Artiodactyla > Cervidae > Cervus > Cervus canadensis. The sequence goes on from NC_057413.1 coordinate 41,722,798, forward strand.
GCCTTCTCATCTACCTCACCATCCCTTGTTTGATATGTAATCTTACTGTACTTTTTTCTTTAAATTTTATGACCGCCTCAATTGGCAAGCCAATCAGCACAACCCATGAAACAGCAAGAGGGTGAAGCAAGAGGGTAGCTGGTCTGATATTCCATACTGATATAAAGAAGTATGAAAATACACCTCCTGCTGGAGACCAGAGCCAAATAAAAAGAGGATACTAATTAGCTTATTAGCAGGTGAAGCAGGGAGGCTGGGAAAGATAAAGATCACTGTGGCGTAGAATTGTCTCAGAAGGCCTGGACAAGGAGGTGGCATTTGAGCTGGACCCCAGAAGTCCTGAACTAAGCAGGGGAGGGGAGAGGACAGGAAGCAGGTCCTTGTGATCTGAGTCTGTCACCCCTCACGCCACGTGGCCCGTTCTCACCTGCTGGGCCTCCTCGTACGGGAACTGGCCATAACTGGGTCTCCTGTAGTGTAGGCCTGTGAGACTAGGGACGGTGTGGTAATTGTTGCCAGCACATTGGTTTCCCAAGCCAAAGACGAATGGGTAGGTTCTCTGGGGCTCGGTGGCGTGGGCTCCTTGGCTGCGCAGTGTGGCTGCCAGCTTTCTGAGGGAAGAGACTGAGGGCTTGTAGAAAAATTTCTTAAAACTGGGGTGTCGCTTGATCTGGAGGCAGAAATGAAGGCAGGCCATCAGTGTGGCTGGCAGGTACTCCCCTCCCCCCAGCACCCCTCCTCCATCAACCCCACGCAGTCAGGCTGGGCGCCTCACTGTCCCTGGGACAGCATGCCTTGTTAAATTCCTCCACCTTCCCGGGCTCTCTGAATCTGCTCTGCAAGGTACAGCTCCAATCAGCACAACAAAGTGGAAAAAAAAAAACCAAAAGACAAAATGCAGGTCTTTGGATTCAGGTAATGGATGTTTAAATAGCACTCACTAGTGTGTGACCTCTCTGAGCCTCTGTTTGGTCGTGTAAACTGGGGGTAATAATACCTTCCCCCAACACACTATGGGGGGGGATTAAGTGAAATAGTTTAATGTTGTGAAAAGTGGATGTTGGGTGATTTTAGTTCCCATGCTAAGCCTCCTCCTCCTAATACCTAAATGTCTTAGGTTGGGTTCCCCCAGAGGCAGATCCAAAGACTAGGACTCAGATGCAGCTCACTTCTGCTGAATGATCAGGGCAGATGGGGGAGTGGAAAGAGGGGGGCAAGAATCGGAAGCAGCGCCCTCAAGCTGGCAGCTGAGCCTGATCCCCTTGGGGCACTGTGGGAGCCCCAGTTTTGCCCCCAAGGCGGGAGGGAGCTGGGGTATGTGTACACCAGCTCCCATCAGCCGATGATTGAGGGCTGCTCCTGGCAAGGTGGAGAGTGTCACCCTGGCCTATTGTATGGGTATAAAGGGCTCTGGAGGGGCAGTCTTCAGGCAAAAGGACGCAGGTGCTGGCAGTCGGCAGCTGGGCCAGGTGATCTGTGGTGCCAGAAGAGGTGCCAATAGCATTGGCTACAGGCTCAGTTGTGAAGAACCTGCCTGCAATACTGGAGACCACCAACAATGCAGGAGATGCTGGTTTAATCTCTGGGTCGGGAAGATCCCCTGAAGGAGGGCATGGCAACTCACTCCAATATTCTTGCTGGGATAATCCCAGGGACAGAGGAGCCTGGCAGGCTACAGTCCACAGGTTCACAAAAGTCAGACATGATTTAGCAACTAAACCAGCACCACCGCACTGATGACTCATCTATGACCTGCCTCTTTGTATGTGATCTGTGTTTGTCTCTCCAAGTAGACTGTGAGGTTTTCAAAGGCGAGGAACCTTATGTTACAAGCTATCTAGCAATAGAGGAAACTCTAAAAGCTTGAAAGAATCAGAGGCCTTATATTGCTGAAGTGTGTGCCAAGACAGAGTGAAGGGCAGATAGAGGACGAGATCAGAGGGACTTGGGGAAGGAGGCTTCCTTGAGCTGAACTTCAAGGATGATTTGGACAGGGGGATGTCCTGGTTGGCAGGTGGAGACACAGAGCTTTATGTTATTTTAAATTAACATTGACCTTCTCTGCTGTGTGTCTGGCATTTTCTGTATAAGCACCAACCTTGGCAAATAGGTATTTATCCCCCATTTTGCAAAAGAGTAAACAGAGGCTCATAGAAGTTATGGGGCAGGCCACGGTCACCCAGATGCAGAGATGGGGACTGAACTTGGGTTCAGTTCCTGGGGGTACTGAGCACTCCTCACCTGCTCTCCCAACTGGCCATCCACTTCTTGGAGAAGGGCCACCAACTCTTGGATGATCAGCTCCTCTAAGAAAAGTAAAGAAGGATTGAGGGACTGTTGACAAGTTCTGCAATAACCCATCCATCGATCCCAGAAGTATTTTGCCTCTAAAACACAGCACACAGATTAGTTATGAAGAGCAAAGAAAACTCTCCCCCTAAACTAGAGCTGGAGCACGAAGGTTTTGTTTCGTTTTGCTTTATAGACAAAGGAGGCACTTCGACCTGCCGAGCCTCACCTGCCACCACATTCAGCTCCATTTTGACAGATAGGGAAACTGAGACCTTATCTAGGCTACAGAATAGCCTGCCCCATCAGCCTGGGCCATAAGCAATGGTGTGCAGGTGGCGGCTCGTACCAAGAGTTAATTATGAACATTCGGAACATTTGGAGACGCGTTGTTATAAACTGCTGGCAACTTGAAATCGGCTAAGGTGGGGATTTTATACCACAGACATCTGCAAAGGCTACAAATCAGGGCTTCCCCTGAACCCCGTACCCCTAGTGTACTGGAGCGTGTTTGCCAGAAGGCCACTGGTTAGGAGACCCAGAGCAAGCTAGGAGTTTTACATGAAACACTCATGCGAAGCAGCAGCATGCAGTGGGGGAGAAAGTACATCCCACAGAATGGACAGACATCCTCTACCTGAAGAAGGCTGTCCACCTGCAACTCTGCCCCAGTTCAAAGGCCAACCCTGTGTCCTCTCTGCCCTTCTAGAGTCTCCTAGGGTATTTGTAAAGCTGCCCCTTCCCAGTTCCCTACTAGGGTTCAGCCTGTGAAAGTCATGCAAAGGGGAAGGCCCAGGGCAGCTGTCCCAGGAGAGAGCAGGGTGACACTAACTGGATTCATTCGCTCCGTCCAGCTGAGGTCCCCCTTCTGGCTTGTGGCTTCTGGCCTGGGAGGGTGCTTCTGGGGCTCCAACTGGCTCCCCTTCTGTGGATGGGGACCCCTGGAATTCGAGATCCTCCAGATCTGAGGGCAAAGAGGAGTTGGTGTGAATGTGTTTGCACCTGTCTCAAATCCACCAGCACATCACTGAACCCAGGTTCTGACAAGAAGCTGTCCAAAGTCTTTGACTTAAGAGGGGTCCTGGTTTCCCAGGCTCCTCAGGGAACCCCCAGCCCCCCCGGACCTGCCTCAGAGGAGTTCACAGTGTTCTCTGTCCCTCCAGGAATCACATTCTCTCTTCCACCTTCCCCCTCTGCCTCCTTATATCTGGGAGGAAAGCAGGCAGGCCTGCCAACAAGTCTCAGCAAATGAGCCCACTTCCCCTTTAACTTGGCAAGCCTTTGCTGAGTCCCTTGGCCTGTCTGAACCTCACTTTCCCCATCTGTCAATTGGGAGAGCTGTGAAGGGGATTAAATGAGATAACATGTGTGAATGCAGCATGCAGTGGGCACTCTGCCAATGTTGGGGGGATTGCTGTACCCCAGCGGTCCTCACACCTTAGTGTAGTGAAAAAACAGAGGCCCAGAACATGAGCTACTTCATCAAACCGGAGTCTATTTTTCTATCACCTTTCCAGGTGATTCTGATTTATGTATGGTGATGCTCTCATACCATATTTGTTTTCAGGTGTTTATGATGTGGGGGGAGAGTGTGTGTTGTGGGGGGTGAATCCTGGCATCAACCAACTCCTTTCTTCTCTGTGCCCCCACACGGCCCTACTCTGCTCAGAGTGAAAGTCAAGACTGAATGGTACACCGCACATCTGGCCAACCCTGCCCTGGAGGAAGCCACAGGGCCAGAGGCAGCCTCTGTCACCATGGCAACCCCAGGGCTGCTCACCAGAGTTGCTGGAGACGGAGGGCCAATGGCCACCTACACACAGGGGCAGAAAGCTGGGCTTCTTGGGTGGCCGGGAGTCTGGGCTGGCAGCACCTGCAGCCCCCACCCTCTTGGGGTCTTTGGAGCTGTGTTTTTTATAGAAGGCTTTTCTGAAGTTGGACTTTCTCTCTTGGCTTTTCTTCCTGCAGGCTGGGGCCACGTTTTCTACAGCCACCTCTGGCTCCTGGACTTGAAGTTGCTGCGGGGGAGATAAGGGAAACTGAATCAGGGCCCCTGACTTTACAAGTCAGCTGAGACCAGCAGCCCTAGAAACGAACAGAGACCCACTGTGGGCCAGATGGTGTGGCCAGGGGAGAAGGGTGATGGTGCTCAGAGCTGGGGAGACAGGCACAGCCTGCAGCGTTTAGGGGAGGCTCCAGGAAGGAGGGGAGACAGGAGCCAGGCTCTGGCAAGATGTAGGGTTGGGGGAGGGGGAGGGGAGTTACTGTACCAGATTGGGGTGGGATGTCCAAAGTGAGAGTCAGGGTCTAGGTGGGGAATGTCTTCCTCACCTTGTCTCCGCACTGCTCCTCTGCATCTTGGAGTAGAGCAATGATCTTCTGGATGAATTCTTCTAAAAAAAAGAACAAAGGGGTTGCTCACACTTGAGTGCAGAGAAAAGCTTTTCTGTGGTTAGTCTTCATTTCCTAAAGTGTTGAGAAAAGCTTTTCTGTGGTTAGTCTTCATTTCCTAAGACCCGGTGGCTCCCTGGGTGATTCTCACAGGCCTCCAGGGTGGGTGCTAATGAGCTTGCATTTGCGGTCATCCCTGGCCCAGCCCATGGTGGGGACCACAGATTCCCCAGAGGTGGCCTGAGGGCAGAGCTGGTTTCATGGGAGCGTGTGCTTAGTTGCTCAGTCATGTCCGACTCTTTGTGACCCCATGGACCATAGCCCTCCAGGCTCCTCTGTCCATGGGGACTCTCCAGGCAAGAATACTGAAGTGGGTTGCCATGCCCTCCTCCAGGGTACCTTCCCAAACCCAGGGATTGAACCCAGGTCTCCCCAAATTGTAGGTTCATTCTCTACCGTCTGAGCCACCAGGGAGGCCCCAGAATCCTGGAGTGGGTCGACTATCCCTTCTCCAGGGGAACTTCCTGACCCAGGAATCAAACTGGGGTCTCCTGCGTTGCAGGCGAATTCTTTACTAGCTGAGCTACCAGGGAAGTCCTGAGAACATATTCACTCATTCATTCACTTATTCATACCATGGGAACATATTCACTTATTCATTCATTGCTGAGGAAGGGCCTAGACATGCCTTGTTTTGTGTAGGAAACAGCTGAGACCCCTGCCTCCAGGGGAAGGTGCCTCAAGGCCATCTGGTACCAAATCCCCCCTCCCTGCTCCTTCCTCCTCTTCTAGGTAGGCCAGGGGCCCTTCTCAATTCTCCTTCAAGGCACATCCCCTGTGAAAAGCAAAGAAGGCAGTGTGGGAGAGGTAGGGAAAGCGGATCTTCAGACACACAGAAGGGACAGTGATTACATGATTACAGGCTTGGCTCCGCCAACGATAAAATAATAATGATAAAGCTGGCAGCCACTATTGGTTCAGCTTCTCTCCTAAGGCCTCTACCCCTGTTCCTATCCTCTTTATTTCTCCCAAGGCTCTGCTCTCAAGCTGGGCTACGTGACAACACTAATAGTCACAACAAACAGCAGCTGACATTTTTTTAGCAGCTCCCAGACACACCTCTAAATGCTTTATCACCACTAATTCATTGAGAGCTTCCAACAACTCTAGGGAGTGGGGACTATTCTTATCCCCAATTTACAGATGAGGAAACTGAGATCAGAGATGAAGAAGCTTGCAAGATCACTCAGCTGGAGAGGTCAGAGCCCAGGTTCAAATCCAGGTTCTAAATCTGTACCTTCTACGGAGCCCTTGCCATGGACTAATGCTTTCCTTGCATCTCCTATTGTCGGCCTCCCCAAGGAGGGCATGATTACTTTTGTGGTTTTACAGCTGAGGCTCAGTCTGGCTTAGAGCCTGTGTTCTGGACCCCGAGCTGCCTCCCCAGCCTGCAGCGCTCAGGGGCAGGAAAGGACAGGTCACTGCCTCTCTCTGGTTCAGTTTCTCTTCTGGAAGTAGAGGGCTCAGCTCAAACATTTCCCAACGGGCCTCTGAGAAGAGAAGAGGGGGTACTGACTGAATTCTGTGGCTCTGTCCTGCTGCAGGTCCTCGTCGGCTCCCCCACTTTCTGCTGGGGTGCAAAGCTCAAAGGGACTTGGCTCTCCTCCATCTGTAGGTGGAGCCTCTTGGACTTCAGGTTCTTCCACACCTAAAAAGCAAGAGGAAACGGTGGGTGAGCTTCACCAGCCAGAGGGTGTTGACTAACGCACAGAAGTCAGCAGAGACTCAGAGTGCGCTCCATGGCTAATGCATGCAGAGGCCTTTTGGGGGCGGCAGGGGGCTGCTGGCAGGGCCGCGGCTCCGCTGTACTGAAGACCAAGCTCCCTCATCCCTTTGCATGTCCATCCCTACAGCTGTGCCTATCCTGGGCTTCTCCGCCTCCCCTCCTTCCCCTGGAAGCTCATCCTTCTACCATCTTGGCTTCACCTGTGAACTGGAGAGTAGATGCCGGATGCCCTGGCCCGAATTAGCCCCATCGCAGCCAGGAACCCCCTACATGAAAATACCTCCCCTGTGGCCTGAAATCCCACAACCGAGGATCCGCTCTTTAGTGTTCAATATTGCTTCCTCCTTTTTAAAATGTGAATTCCCCTGGCCAGGATGACCTGCTAGGCTGGTCCTCCCTGACACCAGGAAGGCCCTCTCTCCCGGTAACTCTGACTCCATCATGATGGGCCCCGTGACCACAAACATGATTTTACCTCCCGAAACCCCAGTTCCCTCATCTGTGAAATGGAGATAATAAGATGTACTTCCTAAGATGAGGACTGGTGGCCGACAGATACACAGCCAGAAAATGTCTTATTTTTACAGGCAAGGAGATTTGAGGCACAGAGTTAGGGACTGTACGGCCCAGCAGCCAGATCTCCTGCCTCTCAGGCTCCAGTTCCTTCCTGCATGTGCTACCCGCTGCCAGGGTGTGGAATCTGAGGCTGCGGAGAGACCACGATAGTTGGTGGAATTCTCTGAACACAGTTTCCACCGGGGGCTTAGCTGGGTTGCCTAGACGATGAGGCTTGGTGTGTGGAGGTAACCTTCTGGCATTCCTTTTGCCCTCTCCAAGCTGCTCAGAGCAGAGCGAAATTCAGAACTGGGATGGCAGCTCTGCAAATGGCCAATTCAAGCCATGGGGAAGGTTCCAGCACGGGAGGCAGTGTTGCTATGGTAACCGTGAGCCTGCTCACCGGGGAGGCTGGAGCTGGAGGGCCGATGGCCGCCCACACACAGGGGCAGAAAGTTGGGCCTCTTGGGCGGCCGGGACTCTGGGCTGGAAACATGGGCGGCCCCTGCTCTCTTGGGTTCCTCGGGACCATATTTCTTAAAAGAAAAGGCTCTCTTGAGGCTGGACATTTTCTCTTGGGATTTCTTCTTGACAACCGGTCCTGCGTTCCGTCGGGTCACCACAGAGTGAAGGGCTTGATGCTGCTGTGGGAGAGATGAGAGAGAAGCTGAGCCAGGCCCCTGACCCTCAGGAGAGGGGAAAGCTCCCCAAGAAGCAACCGAGGAGCAACCAAGGGCTTCAGGGTGGCCCCAGGCACGGCTGGTGACAGAGACCAGAGCAGGGGAGCAGCGAGGCCTGGAAGGACAGGCAGGGTCTGAGCAAGGAGGAGGGAAGGCAGCATGCCCCTGGGCGTCTGTGCGGACAGTTCGCTCCTCACCTCTTCCTCCCACTGGTCTCCCACTTTTTGGAGCAGCTGCACTATCTTCTGGATGATATCCTCTGGAAGAAAACCAATACACCTGGTTAATCTTTGTAGGAGCATATAGGACTCTTTTTAATGACTGCCTTGGCCTTCTGAGACCAACTTGGGACTTATGGATTAAATGAGGGTCCTCTTAAAACAGCTCCTTTAGGCCACAGATTGGGAATGGAGGAGCACACATCCCAGGGACTGGTCCTTCTAAGAGAGAGTTTGGAAGATCCACAGGCGAAGGGTACTAGGCCAAAGCATGCAATTTTATGCAGAAGTTTCAAGTCAGTCCTTGAAGCATTCAACTTGTACCCACAATTTCCTTTGAACGTTGCAGATCTGTAAATATCTATTTTGGGTTTGTGACGCAAGCTGTGTGACCTTGGGTAAGTCTCTTAACCTCTCTGGGCCTTCATCACTTCCTCTGTGACACATGGATCATAAGTCCCATCCTGGATCCCTCAGAAGGCTGTCAGGCCATCAGAGGAGGCTGTGTTTGAAAGTACTTTACAAGGTTAGAGATGATTCGACCTACAAAATTTCAGCCAGGGAAATGATGGAGTGCCAGCCTATCTGAGGTGGACCGAGGCACTCCAGCAGGCAGGACACAGATAGCCTGCCACGTTGGTGCCCCAACCACACTGCCAAGTCTTTACACAGAAGCCCAAACGATGTAAATGGTTTTCTTTTGATATTCCAGTCGGCCTACCCAAAGACAGTGTGCCCAGAGTGGCCTCTGCTAGTTGCCAGCCTATCAGTTTACACAAAAGAAGGTGCAGACAAGATTCGCTCTTCCCAGACTGTCTGCAGAGGTTCTTACCCCTTCCCTCTCATTTATAAACCCTGTTAGGATTTTGTTCCTCGACTCAATCTACCAGCCAGCTCCCTCTCACGTGAGAGAGCAATCATCCTGAAAATTTCCTGCAAAATAACAATTAAATGCCTTTTAGCTACTCCTTGACAGATGCATAGCTCCTCCATTTTCATATCTTTTAAAATATGCCCATTCTTGGTAGAAAATTAGATTCATACAGCCTTATGGATTTTATTAAGGGCAATAACAAGACTGGGGTTGTGTATGAGACTGTCCTTGTTTCTTGCAGATGTGTGTCTAAGTATTTAAGGATGAAGCATCATTTTAAAGGGGTTAAAGGGCTTAAGGAGGTTTAGCAACAATGAAGCAAGGTTGACGGACTATTAACAATTGTAAGTATGTGACTGTGCACAGAACTATTCTTTCCACTCTTCTATATACTTAAATATTTATGTATATATATGTGGGTGTTTATATATATATGTGTGTGTGTGTATATATTCCTTCTATAAATTTTAAATGACTTAAAAATGTCCCATGCTCATTAACACCTAAGCATTTTCCAGAGGCCAGTCTAATTCCTGAGACTCCCTTCTGTGAAACTCTAACATAAATGGACCAGAAGCACCAGAAGAGCCAAGGTCAGCACATGCATTTTGTGAGGTCTAAACATCCAAGGTCCAAGCAGTCATCTGGAACAATCCATTTTGTTTGCTAACAGCAATATCGAGCTTTCTGAGCTGCTCTTCCTGCTGGTGACCTATGGCTTGGAAAGAAACTTTCCAGACTCCAGTACCCCCACCTTCAAGGGGCAAGAACTGGTGGAGATCAGAGTCTTCTCCACCTATAATAAAGATGAAATCAAGTGTGTGGCACTGTGTGTGGGTGTCAGTGACATTCTTCTGACTTTGTTAATCAACACAGTGCATGGAATTCACAGCAGGCCAGGTGCCGCTGGAGCCAGCTCTAGGCTTAACCAAAAAAATCAGAAACCTTCCAAGGTTTCCATTTGAAAAGAGGCTGCCTCAGCCCAGACATCTTTCTCCACTCCCCCACCCCTGAGTATCCTGGATCTTCCTTGGATCTCTTCTCCCCATGAAAAACATGGTGAGTTTTGAGTCCCGTAGGGCAAATTTCCATCTTCCTCCAGCTGCCTGTGGGACATTCAACTCTAGGACACGAAACATCAGAAAAGGAAGGCACCTTAGGGACCAACTCACTCATTTTACAAACGAGAATCAAAGAGATATCAGAGAGGGATAGCAACTTGCTCAAGGTCACACAGCAAACTTATTCCAAACTTGATGGAATCAAGTCTAGAACCAGCAGACAGCTGTTTCTACTTCCCTGTCACCTACCCCAGTCCTCACACATAGATTCATGTTGGGGGATAGAGCTTCCCGCTCAGCCTCCCCTCTGCCTTCATATTTCTCCCTGGCTGTGCTCCTCCACCCGGAGTACTTAGCAATAATAGCATCTGCTACTTATGAAGCCCTTGCTGTATGCCAGTTCTGGACTAGGGCTACCTGTTATAGTCTCCATTGTATCAGTGGAAAAAAAAAACAAAATTGAGGCCCAGTGAGGCAAGTCTCCAGCCCCAGGTCACCCAGCCAGTGAGCGGTGGAACTGGGGTTTTCACCTCCAGTTCTCAGCCCCCATGGGCTCTGCCTCTAAGAAGCGATGCTGTTCCTGATGGCAGCCCTACCTTCCGAGTCCCTTTCTATTGAGAGGTTTGAGGAAGCAGCTCAGAGCACCCCAGCGCTTGGGGTAGGGGTGGGGATGGGGTTACCATAGAAACAGGCACAGTCTGCTCACCCCTGGCTGCTGGGCCCAGGTCAGCCCCCTCACCACGTGAGGCCTCAGCCGCCTTGGCCTCTTGGCCTTCGGCCTGCTGATCTCGGGCCCCCTTGGCCTCCTCCACGCCGTGTTTCCTTTGACTGTGTTTCTTGCGGCTGGCCTTCTTGCTGTGGGGCTTCTTCCTGGGAGCTGGCTCGCCCGGGCTCTCGGGGATTTCTGCGGGCTCGGGGGGCCCCTCCTTCCCCTTTGCCTTCTTGTTGGTCTTTTCCTTGGGCTCCTCAGGGCCTGTCCTGAAGAATAAGTTCACCACAAACCTCAGCCACCCCTGCGGGGCCTGCCGCTGGGCCTTGTCCTTCTTGGCGTCCTGCAGAGGCCTCTGCTCGCTGAGAAGGTCCTTGGTCTCCTCTGGGCTGGGGGCAGCAGCCGTGGTGTCCTGAGCCTCCGCAGACTGAACTGGACGCTTGAGACATCTGGTCCCATCACTGGCCGCCCGACAAAGACCTTCCCTGAAGGGGCCAGTGGGCAGGGAAGGGCCCTGGCAGTCCCACAACTCTGAATCCTTCTGGGTGTTCTGCAGCCTGTCCAGAGACTTGGCTCTCCTCCAGGACAGAGGCTTCCTCGGGCCCCGTGGAGGCTCCATTGCGCTACAACCAAAACAGACAGCTCCCTTAGAAGAGGCCCCGGAGACTGCAGGGTGGACTAGTGGTGCTGACCCATGTGCCCATCCAACCTTCCCGGCATGTGAGTACTATCAACTCTCAAAGCCGTTGTCTCGTTTAAATTCCTCAGCATCCCTGGGAGGGACAGGTATCCTTGTCCCGTGTCCCAGGGGAGGAAACCGATCCCCAGGAGGTCATGCCCCAGATCTCACAGCTAGACCCCTAGAACCTCCAGGAGGAACACCCTGCCAACACATTGATTGTAGTCCACTGAGATTGAGTTTGGTCATCTTAGTTTCCTGACCAGGGATTGAACCTATGCCCTCAGCAGTGAAAGTGCCATGTCCTAACCACTGGTGTGTGTGTGTGTTCAGTCACTCAGTTGTGTCCACCTCTTCGTAACTCCATGGACCATAGCCCACCAGGCTCCTCTGGCCATGGGATTTTCCAGGCAAGAATACTGAATTGCCATTCTCTTCTCCAGAGGATCTTCCCGACCCAGGGACCAAACCCAGGTATCCCTCATTGCAGACAGATTCTTTACTGTCTGAACCACCAGAGAAGCTCTACCTTCCCACAGGGGCCCTCTTATTGGCAAGATTACATCTTCACGTGTTTAGTGGTTTGTTGCCTGAGCCTCTCTGCCTCCCCCCTCGTCTGTTTTGCTAGGTATTGTTTCCTGAGTACCTACGAAGATGCCTGGCACATCACTGGCACACAATAAATACTTATTAAACAAAGGAATAAATGTATAATGAGCATTTAGTAAACTGAACAATACCTATGGGTGTGTAGTTAACATACAATAAATGAATTCGGACCGTTCCATCTTAAAATGAATTCGGACCGTTCCATCTTAAAGCATTCTCCATCCAAAATGAAGCAACTGCTCATGGAAAAGAAAAAACAACCTCCTCTTTCTGGGCAGCATTTTAACCATGCTGGGGTGTGGGCAGTGCACTTGATTGGTGTGTCTTTAATCTGAAACTCCTGGGGCTTTCCAATTTTTCTGAAGTTGTTCAGAAACCCTTTGCCCTTTGGTGGAAGTTAAGAGAAAAATGAAATATGGTTTGGAATCTCAGTCCTGAGTTCCCAGAGATTCCTATGGAGTTTAGATTTATGGGTTGCCTACTCTAATTTGTAATAACAGCTTCATCATGCATTTACTATTATTAGTGAATTAAGTATTAATGTATCTACATTATATCTTCTGGGTTTACCAACTGATTTGTTGCTTTAAAATGTATTCTATTACTATGTCCAGCTTAGAGACAAAAATGAGAACCTGTAATTGCAATTTCAGATGTGCAGGCATCCTTGTGAATGTAAGGAAGATACATAAAGACAGGGAAGAGAAGGACAGGGAAATACAGAGGGACTTGAAGGTAAGAGTTAACAGCCAAGGATGCCTTTCTTCCTTCAAACATGAGTTTCAGGAGGAAGGGTAGGGAGGATGGCCAGAAGCCAGTGGGTACCACCCGGCAAGGCATCCACACTCTTGCAGTCTTGGAGGAAGTGAAGTGAGGAAGCAGGCAATTTGGAAGGATTTATTTGTTGCCCAAGATTCCTTAAAGAAGCAATAGAGTTACATGAAAACTTTAAGCAATGTTACCTTATCTGAAAGTTGTCTAACGTTCTTGAAAGTCTCAGAAGCCGCCTTACAGTTATGTTTCCAAAATGTGGCATTAAGTGGGGTAAGAAAAGAAATCATAGAAGAAAATATTTTGCTTTCTTCTCACTAATTTATTTCAGCAAACCTTTAACAGGCACCCAGTATGTACCAGGAAGTTTGCTCGGTGCTAGGGAATGAAATGCAGCTTGTGCCCTCACATGGATGGGAGTAGGGGTGTACGTGGTGAGGGCAATAATGCTCTATTCCCCTGACGGCTACTCTCACTCTTTATTTATTTAGTTATTTTTTAATTTTAGTGTTATTTTTTTGCCTGTGCTCTGTGGCATGCAAGATCTTAGTTCTCCTACCAGGGATCGAACTTTTCACCCCCAGGACTGGAAAGGCGGAGTCTAAACTACTGGATTGCCAGGGAAGTCCCTACTCTCTTTCTTTAATAGCACACGGTTTAAAGAGAAGATAACTTGAGGTCGAAGTTCTATTTGATGTTAAGATCAAAGTTAACTGAGCCAGAAATATTCCTTGAGGGATTTCCCTGGCGGTCCAGGGGTTAGGATTCGCTTTCACTGCCGAGGCTACATCTGGGTTTCATCCCTGGTGGGGGAGCTGAGGTCCCACAAGCTGCTGGCCAAAAAGAAAAAGGGGAAAAAAAAAAAGAGATATTCACTTAATGATGCCAGGGTTCTCTCTGCTTGCTCCGTATGTTCCTGTGATTGGGCAAATTGGATGAGGTTGGCAGAGAAGCTGCTCAGTAAGAGAACCACCAAACCAGCCCCTTGGCTTCCTGCGCTAGCTCGGCTCGAGGGGGTCTCCCACACAGAGGGCCTGGCATCTTTCTCCAACTAATGAGAAAAGAGGCGCAGTTATCCCTGTTGTTGCTATGGAAACGGTTTCCCCCCATTGCTGATGGTGGCAGTGTTCCCCGATCGCATTCCAAGGACACTCTGCTACTTCTCATCAGAGCATCAGGACAATTCCACTTGGCAGTGGTTTTCCTTCGTGCAGGGTTTTCAAGAAAATGGCCTTGATTTGGCCACTGCTTTCCTAAAACAACAGTGCCCCGAGCCCAGAGGAAGGGGAAGGAGGCCGGGAGGAGGAGCAGCTGCAGCGGCCCCAGAGGCAGGGTGAGGAGGGGTGGGGAGCATGACCTTGGCTTTCCAAGAGTGTTCCCTCGGGAAGAGAAACTCCAGGGTGTAGCCAGATAGAGAAACATTTTCTTTAAAAAAGCCTACCCTCCTCCAAGGAGACACCCTGGAAGATCTGTGGGGCAGATGTGTCCTCAGACTTTTAAAGTCTCTAAGCCCTGCCTGAGAAGATTGTGTTTTAATATTAACCAGCCCCTCCAACACACACACACTACCCACACCATACACACGCACACAGATTCTGTGTGTGCTGAAATTAAATCTTTCCAGACTTTCTAATTATAAAATTCTGCCTATCCAGAATTCATCAAAGCAAATCTTTCTTTTTCCTTCCTCTTTTTTTTTTTTTTTGTTGTTGTCCTGTGTCCCTGCTTTGCCTGGGACATCATCTAAGTTCTGTCTGCCCGTCGGGGAATTCCACCCCGTCCAGGTCAAGCCTCCAGATGGTAACCTTGAGACAGCCGCAGACCTTGGCTGCATGAAAACCCAGCTGCTCTTGTGAACTTGTTGATCGCCTTGACAGAAAGTGGATTTCAGAGCAAATTCCTAGTCTGCTCAGAAATATCCATAACATCCCAATGATCTGCCGATCGCAGGACTTCTGACATGTACCGGTGGACGTATTTAAAAACAACAGCAGCAAAACACCAGAGAAAGTGCACAGAGTTGACCTTGAGTTATTGCAGAGAGGGAAATTGGCCAATTTTTCACAAGCGTGCTGCCATTTGGGGTTTATTTTCTAAATTATATGCTGACCTCATCTATATATCATTCTCTAATTCACGCACCTGCCAAGCTCCTCTGTAACAGCTCTATCACCTCTCCCTAGAGGGAGTTTAACTGCTTGCCTTCTCCGCTCCTGGACTACAAACGATACAACAAACAGCTGGCCACTCCCAGGGAGAGCGGTGTGGACCCAGGGTCACATCCACAGACTCTCATTGCTATAGACTAGAGGTTTGCATCCCGCTCAGATTCATATGTTGAAACGTAATCCCCAGTGGGATGGCATTACAAGTGGGGACCTCTGGGGTAATTAAGTCATTTGAACAGAGCCCGAATGAAAGAGACTAATGCCCTTATCCAAGAGACCCCAAAGTGCTCCCTCACCCCTTCCACCGTGTGGGCACACAGAGAGACCTGGTCTTGGGACCAGGAAACCCTCACCAGACTCCGAATCTGTGGGCACCTGAGTCTTGGACTTCAGCCTCCAGAACCATGAGAAACAAATCCCTGTTGTTTCTAAGCCACCCAGTCTATGAGAGTTTATGATGGCAGCCCAAACAGGCTAAGAAACACAGAAACACACTCTTGTACCGTTAACCTATGAGAACTCATAACACCCTAAAATTTCCCTCCCATGCCCCCAAGTGTAAATACAGGGCATCACTCTCTGGGTATCCATTTGCCCTCTGCCCTCCCCGTCTCGATCCAAGTCCCAGAGAAAGGACCCGATTTTGCCTGGGTTCTGTTGCGTCCACACAGCCTGGGAGGCTCTCAGTGTTTCTGGAACAAATATACAAACACAATCACCTTACCAGCCACAGGGCACCCAGCACACCCTCCATCCACAAGATCTCAATCCAACTTGGCCCCAGCCTGGCAATGAGCCAGGCTGGCAGTGGGAGGTTGAGGCTCTGACAATGAAGAGATTTGCCCAGGGTCTCACAGTCCAGAAGCAGGGAGAGATGGGGCTTGAATCCACTTCTCTGGATTCTAAATTCTTTTCCCAGCACTCAGTGGCCTCCCATAAACACACTCATACACACACACACACATACATACTTAGGGGTGAACAAACCTGCTATTTCAGGCTGACATTGATAACCATGTCCATACACGTGCCTGCTGTGACTTGTACGCCTGGAGTCACACGCACGTGTGCCCAGGTATTGACATCTCTGTCCCAGAGGCAAAGATTGTAGACACAGGGTGGGGCTCACAGACTCTTGGCTGGAAGCCAGTCGGTGAGTAGGAGAACCAAGGGCTGAAGCTCAGCTCATGTTTCCTACTCATCAGCATAAGTGAGCCCATGGACACTCCGAACGCTGAAGGTCAGTGCCCGTTTGAGGTCAAAGTCTTCCATTTGGGCTCTCAAGATGACTGGTCCACACCCACAGCCCATCCCCTCCAGGAGGACACCTCCAACCACCACTGGCAGGACTGGAGTGGGGGAGAAAGTGGTCATCTCTTCCCTCAATGCTGGATCCATCCTGCTCCCACACCCACCACCCAAGTGTTAGGTGGGAACAATTCGGGTATTCCTTCTCCTTCATGGGGTCCCTAGGAGGTTCCTAGAATTGGAAGAGACCTGAGAAGTGTAGGACTCCTTCATACACTCGCACCCCTTGTTGGAGAACTTCCTGCAATGGGAGCTCACCACCGTTCAAGTGGTGATAGTTCCACCGTCAGCCAGCGGGAATTAAGGACAGTCCTCCTTAAACAGGGGGCTCCCCAGGTGGCGCTAGTGGTAAGGAACCCACCTGTCAATGCAGGAAACATAAGAGACGCAGGTTTGATTCCTGGGTCAGGAAGATCCCCTGGAGGAGGGCGTGGCAACCCACTCCAGTATTCTTGCCTGGAGAATCCCATGGACCAAGGATCCTGGTGGGCCACACAGTCCATAGAGTCACAAAAAGTCGGACACAACTGAAGGGGCTTAGCGCACACACACACTCCTCAGAGCTGACCTGGCTAGCGGCAGGCCCTCACACCCTGAGGAGAGGTTACCTCAGCCCTGAGTCCTCTCCAGCCAACCCATCACCTGATGGCCCAGGCATCTAAGTGTTTCCTCACATCTCATCGCTTCTGGACCCATCTCCTGCCTGGATATCCGTCCCTGAGAACTCTCCCGCTGGTCCTTGTCCACTTTAAAATGTGAGGCTGGGCAGGGACGAAGGGCTCCAGCCACAGCCTGACCACAGCAGAGCCCAGTGGGGTTTGGCATGCAGCTTCGGATCAAAGAGGCATCTGAGCCTGGGGCTGGAAAGCTGGGGTCAGCTCTGCCAGAGCCGGCCTGCAGCTCAATGTCAAGGGCTAGACTTGGACCATCCGCCCAATCTGATTGTCCCCATCAAACACACATCACCTGGTACCTATTTTCCAAAAGGTTGGGATTTGCATCTTTTGAGGATCTTTTGAAACCCAAAACAATGAACTCCCTAACAGTGGACCTTCAGACCCCGAGACACAGCAGTGGGGCAGATTGTGGGGGCAGTAGGGTCATCAATACAGAGTAGGATAACTCCAAAAACGACCACGGCACCCCCTTCATCCAGCACTAGAGTTTGTGCAGGTACCCCCATCCCATTCTCACCCCGTCTTGTCCTCTATCCACGACCACAGACCACAGGCCATGCAATGTTATAATCTCCCCTAAAATCCCTGTTGGAGCAGCAGACCACCAGAACTCTTTTCATAAGATCTCCCTGTCCTTGGACTAGCTTCCAAGAAACGTAAAGTGATACAACCTTAGTCCAGCCATTGGTAATAACACCACCTCCATTTATACAAAGTTTCTCTTTACTACGTACCTTCACATCAAGCTATCACTTGACCTCCACGACATCCAATAGGGAAATGAGCAGGAGAGGTATGTAACGCTGCCCCCATTCTACAGATGAGGAAACTGAGGCCCAGGGAAGTGAAGTTCCCTGCTCAGGACTGCTAAGCAAGTAAGCAGCAGGGCTGGGACTTGAGTTTAGAGCTTCTAAATCCAGGTGAGTTCCCAGCTCCTTGCATGACACCTGGCTGAGATCATGTCATTGAACTTTCTACTTTTCTAGAGATGAAGAGACCAGCAAGCTAGAAGCAATGTTGGGACTGGACTCAGGGTTTACCCGCCTTTCAGGACCCCAAGATACCCACCTACTACTCCAGTCGTCTAAGGAGAGTATCATTCAGCCAGCTTCAGAGCATGGAAGTCGCTCCTGTCCCAGGACACTTTTGATCAGGAGCTCCCAACCAAGCGGCTCTGCGTCAGGTACTGCCCACGATGTCTGGGCACCACTCCCTGTCTGCTGGAAGGTGTATCCAATGAGGAGGAGTAGTCCCAGCTCTCCCAGGGAGAAGATGCTGCCGGTTTCCAGGCTGTCTCAGGAGATGCTTTGGTCAGAACCATATATATCATGTGGCCCAGGGGGTGAGCTCACGGACAGCCAATCCGGGCCCCCGCCCCCGCCACCTGACCGTCCTATCCCAAGGGCTGCTGCCTGCTCCCCCAGAGATAGCAGGCTTACCTCAGCTACTCCGGAAAAAAACAGTTTCACTCGACAACTTCCTTATTACACCCAGGATGAAACCAACGCTCAGAAAAACAAACTTAGGCCTGGCTGGAGGAAGGCCAGTGCATAGAATGGAAAACAAGAAGTTCTTATGGGACACACAAGTGGGGAGACGGGAGGAGGTAGATTCAGCATCTGCATACCCTCCATACCCTCCTCCGCTCTCTCTAGAGAACACCGAGGAGCGGATGATAAAGAAAGGAAGGTCGTTCAATGTAACATAAAATCCCTGACCTGGAGACAAAACATGGAAGGAGGAGTTGATGAGGAACGTGCTGTCCAAATCCTGGTAGGGTCACCGTGAATTGTGACGGAACAGTCTAAGAAGACTTAATTAACAGTTTCATTTTCTGTAGTGCCTGAATGTTTTAATTTTTTTTTAATTTATTTTATGCTTTGGCCATGCCTTGTGGCTTGTGGGATCTTAGTTCCCCGACCAGGGATTGAACCCAGGCCTCCACAGTGAAAGCAACAAGTCCTCACCACTGAACTGCCAGGGAATTCCCATGCTTGAGTTTTTTTAAAAAAAAGAACTTATACATGCTTATAATCAGAAAAGAGAAACTAGTTTTATTCAAACGAAAGTAAGACGTGTCAGAAATCCTGTTTTGGCTAATTGACATGGGGAAGTGTTGCAAAGTAAATCCTGAAAGCACTGAGCTTTGGAATCACCCAGACCTGGAACCATCAGCCAGCTGTGTGACCTCTGGCAGGGGACACATGTCTCTGAATGTATTTCTCACTCAGAACTGAATGACCACCTTAGAGGATGCTTGCAGGGCCAAATGTGATACTTCTCACAAAGAAAAAAGAAAATATATTGAGCTGCCGTCCACGGGGTCGCAAAGAGTTGGACATGACTGGGTGACTGAACAACAACAGGTACTTTTCTAAGTCCTTTCTGTATATTGAGTACCTAGTCCCTGGTAAGTACTTAACAAAGACCCAATATTTTATTATTGGAGCAGAGTTAATGCTTTATCCACTCCATCAGCAAAGAGGTTTTGGATCCAACTTTGCCTCTGGGTACTGGCTCAACACTGAATTTAGAGAATTTATTAGTCCAAGAACCAGCCCAGATTTCAAACAAGGGTTAAATTATATCCCATATTTTTATTTAACAAAGCATTTTTGTTAACCATGTTTTCCAGGTCCTGTGTGCATCATACATGCTCCTCTTTATTCTGAAGACAGTGCCCCCTCCTGGCCCTCTGCAGGCTTCCCTGGTGGCTCAGCCGGTAAAGAATCTGCCTGCAATGCAGGAGACCTGGGTTTGATCCCTGGGTTTGATCCCTGGGTCAGGAAGATCCCCTTGGAGAAGGGAATAGCAACCCACTCCAGTATTCTCGCCTGGAGAATCCCATGGACACAGGAGCCTGGTGGGCTACAGTCCATGGAGTGTACAATGTGGCTGGGAAGAGACACAAACAAGAAAAAAAATTATAAAAGCAGGTGGAAGAGAATGGGGAGAATGGGGAGTTAGAGTTTCATGGGTACAAAGTATCAGTTTGGGAAGATGAAAAGTTCTAGAGGTTGATGGTGCGGATGGTTGTACAACAACGTGAATGTATTTAGTGCCACTGGGCTACAGACTTAAAAATAGTTATTATGGTCAGTTTTATGTTATGTATATTTTATCACAATTTTTGTTTTTTCTAAGGCAGATGGAAGCACGGGGCAGAGAGCCATGTGGCTCTTTTGTTGGTTGTTTTAGCCACTAAGTCGTGTCTGACTCTTTGAGACTCTATGGACTGTAGCCTGCCAGGCTCCTTTGTCTATGGGATTTCCCAGACAAGAATACTGAAGTGGGGATCGGGATGGGGAATACGTGTAAATCTATGGCTGATTCATATCAATGTATGATAAAACCCACTGAAATGTTGTGAAGTAATTAGCCTCCAACTAATAAAAAAAAAAAATTAAAAAAAAAAAAAAGAATACTGAAGTGGGTTGCCATGTCCTTCTTCAGGGCATCTTCCCAATCCAGGGATGGAATCCATGTCTCCTGAATTGGCAGGTGGATTCTTTACTGCTGAGCCACCAGGAAAGCTCAAAAGGCTGCAAGAGTCAATGAATAAAGCCAGAAAGATAAAGAACATTACAGCATACTAACACATATATATGGAATTTAGAAAGATGGTAACGATAACCCTATATGCAAAACAGAAAAAGAGACACAGAAATACAGAACAGACTTTTGAACTCTGTGGGAGAAGGCGAGGGTGGGATGTTTCGAGAGAACAGCATGTATATTATCTATGGTGAAACAGGTCACCAGCCCAGGTGGGATGCATGAGACAAGTGCTCGGGCCTGGTGCACTGGAAAGACCCAGAGGAATCGGGTGGAGAGGGAGGTGGGAGGGGGGATCGGGATGGGGAATACGTGTAGATCTATGGCTGATTCATATCAATGTATGACAAAACCCACTGAAATGTTGTGAAGTAATTAGCCTCCAACTAATAAAAATAAATAAATAAATAAAATTTTTTTTAAAAAGTCAATGAATAATTACAGTGATTTTTGGTTTAACAGGTAAACACAAACTATACTGCCAAATTAAAAAAAAAATTTACATTTCTTTAGCAGATGAAGAATCTGATTCCAAATTTAATGATTTCTAAATAAGGTGAGAAAAACAAAATATATCCCTCCATCAAGCAAATTAATACCTTTTGAGAAAGATAATATTCTAAAATTTCAGCAAAATCAAGTAACAATAAATGTAAGTTTCAACTGACCTAACAGCTAGCCAAAGTCAGCATTTTAACAGTGACTGTACATATGATGCTGACAGAATAAATCTTCCTCTCATTTATAAACTGAAAAGAAAGCCAAGAATTTTAAACACCTATATTAGAACTAGGTGCACACTTGGTCTCATAAGAAGGACATTTAAATTACTACAGCACTTTAAAAAGTATGTCAATTTCTTCTCCCATCTGATCAGGATTTTCAGAGCACTGTTTCTTTGCTAAAAATTCGTGCTTATCAAGTTAGAGCTTTAGAACCTGTGTGTGCATGCTTAGTCGTATCCTACTCTTTGCAACCCCATGGACTGCAGCCCACCAGGCTCCCATCTGTGGAATTTTCCAGGCAAGAATACTGCAGTGGGTTGCTATTTCAGTACACAGTTTTGTAAAACGTGCCACATCATTAGATTTTTACATTAATTGGACCCTAAATAAAGAACATCAATAATTAACCAGATGAATATACCTGATTACCAACTTAATCTTAACTGTGGACTCTGTTACATATGTTTGCAATATAATGAAACCTACTTCAGTTCAGTTCAGTTCAGTTGCTCAGTCGTGTCCAACTCTTTCTGACCCCATGAACCGCAGCACATCAGGCCTCCCTGTCCATCACCAACTGCCGGAGTCTACCCAAACCCATGTCCATTGGGTTGGTGATGCCATCCAATCATCTCATCCTCTGTCATCCCCTTTTCCTCTTGCCCTCAATCTTTCCCAGCATCAGGGTTTTTTCCAATGAGTCAACTCTTTGCATAAGGTGGCCAAAGTATTGCAGTTACAGCTTCAATATCAGTCCTTCCAATGAACACCCAGGACTGATCTCCTTTAGGATGGACTGGTTGGATCTCCTTGCAGTCCAAGGGACTCATAAGAGTCTTCTCCAACACCACAGTTCAAAAGCATCAATTCTTCAGCGCTCAGCTTTATAGTCCAATTCTCACATCCATACATGGCTACTGGAAAAACCATAGCCTTGACTAGACGGACCTTTGTTGACAAAGTAATGTCTCTGCTTTTTAATATGCTGCTAGGTTGGTCATAACTTTCCTTCCAAGGAGTAAGCGTCTTTAATTCATGGCTGCAGTCACCATCTGCAGTGATTTGGAGCCCCCCAAAAATAAAGTCTGACACTGTTTCCACTGTTTCCCCATCTATTTCCCATGAAGTGATGGACCCGGATGCCATGATCTTGGTTTTCTGAATGTTGAGCTTTAAGCCAACTTTTTCACTCTCCTCTTTCACTTTCATCAAGAGGCTCTTAGTTCCTTCACTTTCTGCCATAAGGGTGGTGTCATCTGCATATCTGAGGTTATTGATATTTCTCCGCAATCTTGATTCCAGCTTGTGCTTCTTCCAGCCCAGTGTTTCTCATGATGTACTCTGTATATAAGTTAAATAAGTAGGGTGACAATATACAGCCTTGATGTACTCCTTTTCCTATGCTTACTGACCTGCATACAGGTTTCTCAAGAAGCAGGTCAGGTGGTCTGATATTCCCATCTCCTTCAGAATTTTCCACAGTTTATTGTGATCCACACAGTCATAAAGGCTTTGGCATAGTCAATAAAGCAGAAATAGATGTTTTTTGAACTCTCTGCTTTTTCATGACCAGCAGATGTGGCAATTTGATCTATGGTTCCTCTGCCTTTCTAAAACCAGATTGAACATCTGGGAAGTTCGCGGTTCACGTATTGCTGAAGCCTGGCTTGGAGAATTTTGAGCATTACTTTACTAGCGTGTGAGATGAGTGCAATTGTGCGGTAGTTTGAGCATTCTTTGGCATTGCCTTTCTTTGGGATTGGAATGAAAACTGACCTTTTCCAGTCCTGTGGCCACTGCTGAGTTTTCCAAATTTGCTGGCATATTGAGTGCAGCACTTTCACAGCCTCATCATTTAGGATTTGAAATAGCTCAACAGGAATTCTATCACCTCCACTAGCTTTGTTCGTAGTGATGAAATCTACTAATAATTTGCTAAAGCATACTTAGGTAAATATAGATAATTTCATAGCTATTTATTAAAAAAAAGGGTATTGCTCAAGCATCATAACACAAAATAGTATGAATATGTTTTATGTGAACTGTTCACTGTATTTTTCAGGATTAAAGAGAAAGCAAAAAAAAAAAAAAGAGAGAGAGAGAGAAAGCAATAAGGAGAAAGTGAGAAAAGCAATGTCAATGAGCATTTCAAACTACCCTTAATTAGGGTTCCTAACCCCAGATCTTTGTACCTGGGGCAGGTAAAATTATCTTTATTGTCATGAAACAGCGTGTCCTTCAATTATTACTGTAGGCAACAAGCCACATTTAACCACACTTCTGTGATTTAATCACTAACAGAAATCATGTATTTTCATGTTGCTTTATGACTGTTAGACTCTCAGTATCTTGCTTATGTTCATTATGATGGCTTGTAAACTGCCTCTATCTCACGCATCATATGATAAAGAAGTAAATACATCATTCAACTTGTTAAATCTTGTGTCTTCCCTGGTGGCTCAGACGGTAAAGAATCTGCCTGTAATGCAGGAGACCCCGGTTGGGAAGATCCCTTGGAGAAATGAATGGCTACCCACTCCAGTATTCTTGCCTAGAGAATTCCATGGACAGAGGAGTCTGGTGGACTACAGTCCATGGGGTTGCAAAGAATCGGACATGACTGACTAACTATATTGTTGTAGCTATTTTTATACAATTGGCTTCCTTTGTAATCCTACTTATACTATATATTTTGAAACAGTATTCTGAGAATTCAGCCTGAGATCTCAACTAACTGCTAAGGGGTTCATGGCACTAAAAAAGAAATCCTTGTCTAAATACATCTTAGGTTAAGTTTATGGCCACAGTGACTAGACAAGTAGCTTAACTATCCAAAACCAAAGTATCTGTAAGTACAGTTAGTTTGTAATGAACTAAATGAAAAGTACCTTTTCTGTACTTTCAGGCTATCTATGTTATATATCTAAATATAAGCTGATATTAACAGTCTTATGAAACCAAGTTATTACACCAAATGAAATGAAATGGGACACAAGAAGGAATTATTCATTTTGTCCATTTCCAAACCAGATCCCCTCATAAAATCACAAAGATACCCTAACATTACAGAAAATAACTCAAAACTTTAAAAAAAAGTCCTTTGATGCCCATTTAAGAAAGCCATGATGAAAGAGCAAAATGTAGAGAAAAACATGTGCTGCATTTAGGTCTTTGGTTCAATTCTCACGGTCACTAATATTGTCCTGTACTCAGTCCTGGCTCTCAAGGCCACTGTGACCTGGACTCAGTAACTTAATGTTTCTATCTCCTTTTTCCTTTCTATGTGTATCTTCTACTCTTATCAACCTGTGACCACACCAGGGTCATTTCCATCTCCATCCTCTGTTCTCTTAACTGTAGCAATATATGTTCCACTTGTCATTCAAGTTAGGGCTATGCAAACTTGGTCCTCACTGAGCCCTCCCCTGGTCTGATAGGATCCTTGACCAACAACCGATTTAGCACTTAGTTCATCACCTGTTCCATAACTCTTTCATGCACTGTGTGATAGTCTTACTATGAACATTAACTCTGTTTGTGCACGCATGCATGTTCAGTTGCTTCCGTTGTGTCCAACTCTTTCAGCCCTGTGGACTGTAACCCCCCAGATTCCTCTGTCCATGGGATTTTCCAGGCAAGAATACTGGAGTGTGTGCCCATGCCCTCCTCCAGGGGATCTTCCCTAGCCAGGGATCCAACCTGCATCTCCTGTGTCTCCTGCATTACAGCTGAGTTTATTACAGCTGAGTTTTTTACCGCTGAGCTACCAGGGAAGCCCCTAGCTCTCTGTTCACTATGGACAAAACCTAAAGTTCCTGGAAAGACATAACAGTCCACAGTTAACTGACTAATATGGGCAAAAGGATGTCTAAAACTGCTACTAAACTAACACTCTGCACAAAAACACTAAACCCTGACAATTAAGTCATCACTTCTTAAAAAAGCCTTGTTAAGGCCTATAAGGCAACACAGCAGAGTTGCTAAGATTCACACTATCTATGCAACCTCACAAGTCACTTTTTTTCAACCTCGACTACCATCTCAGGTGACTATTTCTACATTATCTCTTGAACACGTATATTTTAATATCTAATTTTAAACCTTTAATCCACTAGGTTCTCCACTGGAATTTTCATTCTTTTCCTGGTATAAACAAGTCTCACAAAGCACAGCTCAAGATCCACCTCTTCCATAAGTCCTTCCTTCCCCAGCTAAGAGTACGCTCTCCATAGGACCTGGACATAAAGAGTCTCATCAATTGTCATCGAGTATTTCCTTGCACTATTTAAATGACCAAATGAGCCATGGTAACTAAACTGAGAGCTGAACCTACCCTGTGTGTGTGTGTGCTATTCGCTTCAGTCACGTACAACTCTGTGTGACCCTACGGATGGTAGCCTGCCAGGCTCCTCTGGCCATGGGATTCTCCAGGCAAGAATATTGGAGTGGGTTGCCATACCCTCCTCTAGGGGATCTTCCCCACCCAGGGATCGAACCTGCGCCTCTTATGACTCCTGCATTGGCAGGCGGGTTCTTTACCACTAGTTCCACCTGGGAAACCAAACCTACCCTATGACCCAGGAATTCTATCCACAGGGAAGTGCAATTCCATGTTCCCACAGGAGGGAGAACCATCCTGGGGCCAAACTGGGCATTTGGCATGTTCTCTAATCAGGAATAGGAGCACCCTGACCCTGTCCTCAGAGACCAAGCCTGGGAAGGGGACCTGTGTAGATTCTGAGGGTGGCTACGTGACGTCTGAGGCTCAGTCCCAAAAGCAAACGAAAGGCCCCTGGGGCAAGAAAAATTTCAAGACTTTGATGACAGAGCATAAAACCAACTGCAGGCCCTTCTGAGTATGGAACCTGTGCAACTGTACAGGTTGCATGGCTGAGAAGGGGCCACTGGTGGGGAGAGTTCCCAACCGGGTACTATGCGGAAAGATGACCGAGGAAGAGAGAGAGGGAAATTGAGAGAGAACTTCTCTAGAAATTTTTATTCAAGTATAACACACAGGAAAGTGCATGAATCCTGACTACACAGCTTGGTGAATTTTCACGAAGTAAATTTGTGTAACCAGCCCCTAGATGAAGAAGCAGAACATCACCTGCACCCCAGAGGTCCCCGCCTCCTGCTTCTCATGGGTACCACTATCCCAACTTCTAGTAGGTTATTTTTGCCTGTTTGCAGGCTTTATATGAATGGGTATCACATGGCATGTTTTCCATTATGTCTGGCTTTTTTCACTCTATTCCGTGTTTCTGTTTCCGGGGTGCAGCCATGCTGCTGTGTGTGGCCACAGCTGTAAACTCTCCAACTGGTGATACCAAGGGGCAGAGAGGACGTGGGGCAATCAGACTTCTCATGTATTGCTGGTGGGAGTGGACAGTGATGCAGCTACTTTGGAGAACTGAGTACTGATGCTGCTGCTTCTGCTGCTAAGTTGCTTTAATCGCGTCTGACTCTCTGCGACCCCATAGACGGCAGCCCACCAGGCTCCTCTGTCCCTGGGATTCTCCAGGCAAGAATACTGGAGTGGGTTGCCATTTCCTTCTCCAATGAGTACTAATATCTAGTAAAGTTGACCCAGAACCTGCACTGTTTTTTTGTGTGTTTTTTCTTTTTTTTAATATTTATCTTTCTCTCTTTGGCTGTACCAGCTCTTAGTTGCAGCTTGTGAACTCTTGATTGTGGTATGTGGGATCTAGGTCCCTGATCTTTTGGATCGAACCTGCATTGGGAGTGCAGAGTCTGGGACTCTGGGATGTCCACTCCTAGATACATACATGACAGAAATGCACATGCTACCCCGAAACAACATTAGTAAAACTATTTGTAACAGACAAAGACTCAAAAACTTGAAACTACTCAAATGCCCCAGAACAATGAGTAAATAAATAAATGGTAATATATTCACAAAATGGATATTTTTCCCCCCTGAGAGTTTGAATATTTGTTTATTTAGAAAGTCTATTTACCCTCTTGTGTGGTCTGGGTGTACAACACGGGGACACAGACGATAAACTTCATCTTGAGTGAAAATGCAGGCCCTACATGCTAAGAGAGATGGACAGAACTGAGGGCCCCAGTCTCAGGAGCTATCAGGAGAGCAGTTCTAAGCAACATATTTAAGAGACGAAGAATTTTCACAAGAGACACTCACACCTGTCTATGTTTGGAAACTCAGTTCCCACAAATCTGCCCCCAACCTGGCAAGAGAATTTGCGTTATGGAAATATTGTGTGTGTGCATTTGGTGATTCCCAAGAGCAAAGAGCAAGTACGTGAACACACCCTCATTCCCAGAGCCACACCCTCTGCCTGGAATCAACCAGGGCAAAGTCTAGCCCCCACTCTGTGTTTGGGCTCCAAGTTTCCTGGAGGGATGTTTTCTTTCTCCTCGATGAGAGGTCCCTGAGAGACTGTGACCTCAATCTTTCTCAAGCCAGGTAAGGATCAAGGACCAAAGTCCCGCAGTCAGAAGGTCTTAGTCTTTTGGGGGAATTTCCTGGCGGTCCAGCGATTCGGACTCAGCTGCCTGTTGTGGCAGCCTGGCCTGGGTTCGATCCATGGTGGGGGACTAAGATCCTGCAAGCTGCTCAGCATGGCATATATATATATATATATATATATATATATATATTCTTTTGGTTCCTGTGCAAAATGACTGAATTTAGGTCTTGCACCTGAAGTGCTCAATGAATCTCAATCTCCATTTACACTTCCCTGTCTCAGTTACTTTTTCTCTCCCCTTAGTGGCTCCCAGAATCTCTCCTCCCTCAGCTGTTTCTAGGTCTCTACAGCAAGTAGCTGACTCAGGTGGTCATGATGACGACCTGGCTTTGACCTTTGCACTACAGCCCAGCTTCTCGGCCCCAGAGGGCATATTGAGAATAGTAAGAACAACAACAGCCATTTGTGAAATGTTCACCATCTGTCAGGCCCTGTAATAAGAGCTTTTACATGGATTATTTATTTTTAGCCCATAGTAATGTTTATAAAGCATATAGTGTTATTTTGCAGATATGGAAAGTGAATGCTCAAAATGATAAAACGCTTAAGGGACACTGCTAAATGGCAGATTAAAATCAGTCTGTCTCCAGAACATGTTGTCAACCATGGCACCCCATTGTTCTTCTGAACCTCAATTTTCACAGTTATACAATGGGAATTTCAACAAAAAAATTAATCAATCACTCTAAGAAAGAAATGGAAATTTTTACTCAAACCAAACTGAGGATTATAACCCAGGAACAGCTTCTTACAAAACTCTGGGGACTGTTCCACCCATTAGAGGTCAAAGCACAGTTATATAAGTTTTTGAGACAGAAAAGTGAAAGTGTTAGTTGCTCAATCATGTCTGACTCTTTTGTGACCCCACAGCCCACCAGTCAGCAGCCCACCAGCTCCTCTGTCCATGGAATTCTCCAGTCAAGAATACTGGAGTGGGTAGTTATTACCTTCTCCAGCTTATCTTCCTGACCCAGGGATCGAACCCAGGTCTCCTGCACTGTAGGCAGATTCTTTACCATCTGAGCCAACACAGGTGTACATTAATAACATATTATTGATGGGTGACACAAAGCAGGTGGTGGATCATGGGTCAGAGTGGCCCTTTATAAGATCAAAAAGGAAGGTTATCTTTTAAGGAGTTGTCTTGGTGTTAGGAGAATTTGCTCTTTATGGTTGAGCAGGTGAAAGCATGTAACTCAGATTGGGATTTGAACCTACGGTCTTTTAACTGAGATCACACACCTGGTGTCAGGATTTAATGAAACGCGGGTTCTCAATGTCTCATGGCAGAAAGAATTCAGTGAGACAGAGTGATAGGTAAAAGTGGATTTATTTAGACAGAAACACACTCCACAGACAGAGTGTGGACCATCCCAGAAGGCGGGAGTGGCACCAGAGTATGGGGTTGTCAGTTTTTACAGGGGTGGGTAATTTCACAGGCCAATGAGTGGGAGGAGTATTCCAACTATATGGGGGAAGGGGTGAGAATTTCCAGAAGTTGGGCCACTGCCCACTTTTTGACCTTTCTGGTCGGCCTTGGAACTGTCATGGTGCCTGTGGGTGTGTTACTTAACTTGCCGATGTGTTGCAACGAGGGTATACGGAGGCTCAAGACCTAGTGGAAGTCAACTTGTCCACCATCTTGGGCCTACTTGGTTCTAATCCGCTTACGTTGTCTTTTCTGGCTATGTCACTTTTTTAAAGGTTGTGCCCTGCCCCTGCCCTCATTTCACAGGTATTTCTGCCAATGGGGAGGCTTGGTTGATGCACAATCCACAGTAGAGGGGAGAGAGGTGGCCAAAGGGCAGAGGAAATTATTTGTGTTTAAATTTTCCTTAACTTGCCTTAGAATATGAATATTTATTTCATCAGGAATAAGTGATACTGACCTTTCAGAATCACTGGGAAACTTCGAGGAGGCAATTCACATGTGCACTTAGCCCAGGGCACATGGCAGGCACATGGGCACAGGCAGTGTTAGATCTAGAGAAGCCCACAGTAGGGTCTGGGACTCAGGTCCTCAGCTCTCTCATGGAACTTGCTCCAAGCCAAACAGTTTAAGTGAAGCCAGCTGGAATAAGCCTGCACTCCTCTTTCCTGTGAACTAAGGTAGACATTGCTCTGCTCCTAACTCACCCTTCTGGGACTCTGGCAGGCACTTGAACTCTCTGTATCAAAGAAGAAAGCTCTTCGTGGCTTACGGCAGCATTTCTCACCTTGACTGTGTTGACATTTTAGATAATTATTTGTCATGTGGACTGTCCTGTGTGTTGTGAAATGTTTAGCCGCATCCCTGGCCTCTACTCACTAGATGCTACCAGAAGTAACTCCCTTTGGTTGTGAAAACCAAAAACGTCCAGACATTGCCAAAGAGCCACTGGATGTCATTACCCCCAGCTGAGAACCTCTGACTTCCACAGTAATGACATGTAATTATCTAACCCAACCAGGAGTCCCTGAGGGTAGCTATAGTTCTGGGTTTGGTGCAGATCTTAGTGATACCAACAGGGATCAGGTTTGTTCTGGTGCTTATCACCTTATGATTACAAGGTGGCTGCCACAGACCCCACTGCACCAGCATCACAATCCCATTCAAAGGCAGACAAGAGGGGCAAAGTTATCATGTCCTTTGTGGCTTCACCTTTAATCTGAAGAGTTTTCCCAGACACTTCAAAGCAGATCTCTTTTATGTCTTATTGGCCAAAACTAGTTTTCTGCCCACCCCTAGCTGCATGGGCTTCCCTTTTGTGGCTCAGCTGGTAAAGAATCCGCCTGCAATGTGGGAGACCTGGGTTCAATCCCTGGGTTGGGAAGATCCCCTGGAGAAGGGAAAGGCTACCCACTCCAGTATTCTTGCCTGGAGAGTTCCATGGACGGAGGAGCCTGGGGGGTTACAGTCCATGGATTGCAGAGTCAGACAGGACTGAAACAACTTAGCACGCACAAGCCTATCATGCAAATGACAATGCAAACATCTCCTTGTTCCTCCAACAACATGATCTGATCCCTCTGACCATGGACATGCTGTTCTCTTTACCCAGAATGTTCTTCTTGCCATCTGCCTTTATCCATCTTCACATGGTCAATTCCTTCTCACCTTGTAGGTCTCTGCTTAGATGGAACTGAAACACTTTAACCTCAGACTGGGACTTGAACCTATGTGCCAGGACTTGAACCCAGCAAAAACCCAGTTTGAGACTCTAACCCAGATGGCTAGGACTCAAACCCAGCCAAAACCCACGGTCTTCCAACTGAGATCACACACCTACCTTTAGGACCTAATGAAATTCAGGTTCTTGATGTCTCATTGCAGGAAGAATTCAGTGAGAGACAAAATGATAGGTAGGAAGTGGATTTATTCAGAGAGAAACACACTCCACGGAGTGTGGACCATCACAGAGGGTGAATGCACCCTCAAAATGTGGTGTGGTTAGATTTTATGGGCTGAGTAATTTCATAGGCTAATGAGTGGGAGGATTACTCCAACTATTTTGGGGAAGTGTTAGTCACTCAGTCATGTCCGGCTCTTTGTGACCCCATGGACTGTAGCCTGCCAACCCCTCTGTCCATGGGATTCTCCAGGCAAGAGCACTGGAGTGGGTTGTCGTGCACCTCCCTCCCCACCCTATCCCTCTGGGTTGTCCCACAGCACTGGCTTTGGGTGCCTTGCTTCATGCATTGAACTTGCACTGGTCATCTATTTTATATATTGTAATATACATGTTTCAATGTTACTCTTTCAAAGCATCCCACCCTCGCCTTCTCACTCAGAGTCCAAAAGTCTGTTCTTTATATCTGTGTCTCTTTTGCTGCCCTGCATGTAGTATTATCATTACTGGCTTTCTAAATTCCATATATATTTGTTAATATCCAGTATTTGTGTTTCTCTTTCTGACTTACTTCACTCTGTATAATAGGCTCCAGTTTCATCCACCTCATTAGAACTGACTCAAATGCATTTCTTTTTATAGCTGAATAACAGTCCATTGTGTATATGTACCACAACTTCCTTATCCATTCATCTGCTGATGGACATCTAGGTTGCTTCCATGTCCTAGCTATTGTCAATGGTGCTGCAATGAACATTGGGGTACATGTGTCTCTTTCAATTCTGGTTTCCTCAGGATGTATGCCCAGTAGTGGGATTGCTGGGTCATATGGTAGTTCTATTCCCAGTTTTTCAAGGAATCTCCACATTGTTCTCCATAGTGGCTGTACCAGTTTTCATTCCCGCCAACAGTGTAAGAGGGTTCCCCTTTCTCCACAACCTCTTCAGCTCTCCAGCATTTATTGCTCTCCAGTATTTATTGTTTGTAGACTTTTTCATGATAGCCATTCTAACGCGTGAGATGATACCTCATTGTGGCTTTGACTTGCATTTCTCTAATAATGAGAGATATGGAGCAACTTGTGAAATACTATTCTTAAAAACATTTTTTTTCCAACCATCTGAAAAATGTAACAACCACTCTCAAAGACTCTCAGGGCATACAAAAACAGGCGACAAATGATAGTTTGCTGACCCTGGTAATACTGAGGGTCATATGCTTCACGTTTCCCAAGCTACTCTCAGGGATGCAGCAGAATCACTTAGAGCAATGATGCATGTGTGCTAAGTCGCTTCAGTCTTGTCCCACTCTTTGCAACCCTATAGGCTATAGCCTGCCAGGCTCCTCTGTCCAGGAGGTTACCCAGGCAAGAATACTGGAGTGGGGTGTCATTTCTTCCTCCAGGGGATCATCCCAACCCAGGGATCAAATCTGTGTCTCCTGTGACTCCTGCATTGGCAGGTGGGTTTTTTCCCCCACTAGCGCCATCTGGGAAGCTCAGAGCAATAACGGTGCAGAGAAAAGTGGGGCATAAGAGGATGATCCCAGAGAATCTGAATTTGGAGGCCAGTGGGATTTGATTACAGAACTTCCACAGGACTGGGGGAAACAGACTCTTGGAGGGCACAAACAAAACCTTGTGTGCCCCAGGAACCAGGAGAAAGGAGCAGTGTCCTCACAAGAGAGTGGGCCAGACTTGCCTGTGAGTGTCCAGGAGTATCCAGCGGAGGCATGGGTTGACAGTAGCCTGCTGTTGGGTCCGGGCACTGAATATAACAGTGTGGCAGGCATAAGTCCTTTTGAAGGAGGTTGCCATTACCCCTACCATAGTTTGGCCTCAGGCCTAACAACAGGGAGGGAACACAGCCCTGCCCATCAACAGAAAATTGGATTAAAGATTTACTGAGCATGGGCCTGCCCATCAGAACAAGACACAGATCCCCCCCCACACACACACTCCCGCCCCACAGTTAGTCTCTCCTATCAGGAAGCTTCCACAAGCCTCTTATCCTTATCCATCAGAGGGCAGAGAGAATGAAAACCACAGTCACAGAAAACTAACCAAACTGATCACATACATCACAGCCTTGTCTCACTCAATGAAACTATGAGCCATGCCGTGTAGGGCCACCCAAGACAGAAGTGGAGAGTTCTGACAAAACGTGGTCCACTGGAGAAGGGAATGGCAAACCACTTCAATATTCTTGCCCTGAGAACCCCATGAACAGTATGAAAAGGCAAAAAGATATGACACTGAAAGATGAACTCCTCAGGTTAGTAGGTGCCCAATATGCTACTGGAAAAGACTGAAGAAATAGAAATAACTCCAGAAAGAATGAAGAGATGGAGCCAAAGTGAAAACAATGCCCAGTTGTGGATGTGACATGATGGAAGTAAAGTCCAATGCTGTAAAGAACAATATTGCATAGGAACCTGGAATGTTAGGTCCCTGAATCAAGGTAAATTGGAAGTGGTCAAACAGAAGATGGCAAGAGTGAACATCAACATTTTAGGAATCAGTGAACTAAAATGGACCAGAATGGGTGAATTTAATTCACATGACCATTATATCTACTACTGTGGGTAAGAATCTCTTAGAAGAAATGGAGTAGCCCTCATGGTCAACAAATGAGTCCAAAATGCAGTACTTGGGTGCAATCTCAAAAGTGACAGAATGATCTCTGTTCATTTCCAAGGCAAACCATTCAATATCACAGTAATCCCAGTCTATGCCCCAACCACTAATGCCAAAGAAGCTGAAGTTTAACAGTTCTATAATGACCTACAAGACCTTCTAGAACTAACTCCCCCAAAAGATGTCCTTTTCATCATAGGGGACTGGAATGCAAAAGTAGGAAGTCAAGAGATACCTGGAGTAACAGGCAAGTTTGGCCTTGGAGTACAAAATGAAGCAGGGCAAAGGCTAACAGAGTTTTGCCAAGAGAACACATAGGTCATAGCAACACCCTCTTCCAGCAACACAAGAGACGACTTTACACATGGACATCACCAGATGGTCAACACCGAAATCAGATGGATTATATTCTTTGCAGCCTAAGATGGAAAAGCTCTATACAGTCATCAAAAACAAGACCAGGAGCTGACTGCGGCTCAGATTATGAACTCCTTATTGCAAAATTTAGACTTAAATTGAAGAAAGTAGGGGAAACCACTAGACCATTGAGGTATGACCTAAATCAAATCCCTTATGATTATACAGTGGAAGTGACAAATAGATTCAAGGGATTAGATCTGATAGACATAGCGCCTGAAAAACTATGGACGGAGATTTGAAATACTGTACAGGAGGCGGTGATCAAAACCATCCCCAAGAAAAAGAAATGCAAAAAGGCGTAATGGTTGTCTGAGGAGGCCTTACAAGTAGCTGAGAAAAGAAGAGAAGCAAAAGGCAAAGGAGAAAGGGAAAGATATGTCCATCTGAATGCAGAGTTCCAAAGAATAGCAAGGAGAGATAAGAAAGCCTTCCTCCGGGATCAATGCAAAGAAATAGAGGAAAACAATAGAACTGGAAAGACTAGAGATTTCTGCAAGAAAATTAGAGATAGCAAAGGGACATTTCATGCAAAGATGGGCTCAATAAAGGACAGAAAAGGTATGGACCTAACAAAAGCAGAAGATATTAAGAAGAGGTGGCAAGAAACACAGAAGAACTATACAGAAAAGGTCTTAATGACCCAGATAACCATGATGGTGTAATCACTCTGCTAGAGCCAGACATCCTGGAATGCAAGTCAAGTGGACCTTAGAAAGCATTGCTATGAAAAAAGCTAGTGGAAATGGTGGAATTACAGTTGAGCTATTTCAAATTCTAAAAGATGAGGCTGTGAAAGGGCTGCACTCAATATGCTAGCAAATTTGGAAAATTCAGCAGTGGCCACAGGACTGGGAAAGGTCAGTTTTCATTTCAATCCCAAAGGCAATGCCAAAGAATGTACAAACTACTACACCATCATACTCATCTCACATGCTACCAAAGTAATGCTCAAAATTCTCCAACTAGGCTTCAACAGTATGTGAATTGAGAACTTCCAGATGTTCAAGCTGGATTTAGAAAAGGCAGAGGAACCAGAGATCAAATTGCCAACATCTGTTGGATCATAGAAAAAGCAAGAGAATTCCAGAAAAACATCTACTTCTGCTTTATTGACTATGCCAAAGCTTCTGACTGTATGGATCACAATAAATTGGGGAAAATTCTTTAAAGAGATGGGAATACCAGACCACCTTACCTGTCTCCTGAGAAATCTGTATGCAGGTCAAGAAGCAACAGTTAGAGCCAGACATGGAATGATAGACTGGTTCCAAATTGAGAAAGGAGTACATCAAGGCTGTGTATTGTCACCCTGCTTATTTAACTTACATGCAGAGTACATCATGGGAAATGCTGGGCTGGGTGAAGCACAAGCTGCAATCAAGATTGCTGGGAGAAATATCAATAACCTCAGATAAGCGTACGATACCACCCTTATGGCAGAAAGTGAAGAGGAACTAAAGAGCCTCTTGATGAAAGTGAAAGAGGAGACTGAAAAAGTTGGCTTAAAGCTCAACATTCAGAAAACTTCCATACTCTGCAGGCAGATAGGGAATATATGGAGTGGTACAGCCATTCTGGACAACAATCAGGCAGTGTTAGTGAAAACTGATGTCTACTTTCCAGGGACTAGCAATTCCACTCCTAGCCATTCTCTCAAAGCTGTTTAAGGGCACATAAACAAGCTGTGAAAAGAAGCGAGGTGAAAAGCAAAGGAGAAAAGCAAAGATATTCCCATTTGAATGCAGAGTTCCAAAGAATAGCAAGGAGAGATAAGAAAGCCTTCCTCAGCGATCAGTGCCAAGAAATAGAGGAAAACAATAGAATGAGAAAACCTAGAGAGCTCATCAAGAAAATTAGAGATACCGAGGGAACATTTCATGCAAAGATGGGCTCAATAAAGGACAGAAATGGTATCGACCTGACAGAAGCAGAAGATATTAAGAAGAGGTGGCAAGAATACACAGAAGAACTGTACAAAAAAGATCTTCATGACCCAGTTAATCATGATGGTGTGATCACTCACCTAGAGCCAGACATCCTGGAATGTGAAGTCAAGTGGGCCTTAGGAAGTATCACTATGAACAAAGCTACTGGAGGTGATGGAATTCCAGTTGAGCTATTTCAAATACTAAAAGATGAGGCTGTGAAAGTGCTGCACTCAATATGCCAGCAAATTTGGAAAACTCAGCAGTGGCCATAGGACTGGAAAATGTCCGTTTTCATTCCAATCCCAAAGAAAGGAAATGCCAAAGAATGCTCAAACTATCGCACAATTGCACCCATCTCACACGCTACCAAAGTAATGCTCAAAATTCTCCAAGCCAGGCTTCAGCAATACGTGAACCATGAACTTCCAGATGTTCAATCTGGTTGTAGAAAAGGCAGAGGAACCAGAAATCAAATTGCCAACATCTGCTGGATCATTGAAAAAGCAAGAGTTCCAGAAAAACATCTATTTCTGCTTTATTGACTATGCCAAAGCCTTTGACTGTGTGGATCACAATAAACTGTGGAAAATTCTGAAAGAGATGGGAATGCCAGACCACCTGGCCTGCCTCTTGAGAAACCTGTATGCAGGTCAGTAAGCAACAGTTAGAACTGGACGTGGAACAACAGACTGGTTCCAAATTGAGAAAGGAGTACATCAAGGCTGTATATTGTCAGTTCAGTTCAGTTCAGTTCAGTCGCTCAGTTGTGTCGGACTCTTTGAGACCCCATGAACTGCAGCACACCAGGCCTCCCTGTCCATCACCAATTCCCGGAGTCTACCCAAACCCATGTCCATCGAGTTGGTGATGCCATCCAGCCGTCTCATCCTCTGTCATCCCCTTCTGCCCCCAATCCTTCCAAGCATGAGGATTTTTTCCAATGAGTCAACTCTTCGCATGAGGTGCCAAAGTATTAGAGTTTCAGCTTCAATATCAGTCCTTCCAATGAACACCCAGGACTGATCTCCTTTAAGATGGACTGGTTGGGTCTTCTTGCAGTCCAAGGGACTCTCAAGAGTCTTCTCCAACACCACAGTTCAAAAGCATCAATTCTTTGGTGTTCAGCTTTCTTCACCGTCCAACTGTCACATCCATACATGACTACTGGAAAAACCATAGCCTTGACTATATGGACCTTTGTTGGCAAAGTTTTGTCTCTGCTTTTAAATATGCTATCCAGGTTGGTCATAACTTTCCTTCCAAGGAGTAAGGGTCTTTTAATTTCATGGTGGCAATCACCATATATACTTTCACCCTGCTTATTTAGCTTATATGCAGAGTACATCATGAGAAACGCTGGGCTGGATGAAGCACAAGCTGGAATCAAGATTGCCAGTCAGGAAGCAACAGTTAGAAATATCAATAATAGTTAGAAATATCAATAACCTCAGATATGCAGATGACACCATCCTTATGGCAGAAAGTGAAGAGGATCTAAAGAGCCTCTTGACGAAAGTGAAAGAGGAGAGTCAAAAAATTGGCTTAAAACTCAACGTTCAGAAAACTAAGATCATGGCATCTGGTTCCATCACTTCATGGCAAATAGATGGGGAAACAGTGGAAACAGTGACTGACTTTATTTTTTGGGCTCCAAAATCACTGCAGATGGTGACTGCAGCCATGAAATTAAAAGACGTTTACTCCTTGGAAGGAAAGTTATGACCAACCTAGACAGCATATTAAAAAGCAGAGACATTACTTTGCCAACAAAGGTCCATATAGTCAAGGCTATGGTTTTTCCAGTAGTCAAGTATGGATGTGAGAGTTGGACTATAAAGAAAGCTGACAGCCGAAGAAATGATGCTTTTGAACTGTGGTGTTGGAGAAGGCTCTTATGAGTCCCTTGGACTGCAAGAAGATCCAACCAGTCCATCCTAAAGGAGATCAGTCCTGGGTGTTCATTGGAAGGACTGATATTGAAGCTGAAACTCCAATAGTTTGGCCACCTGATGCAAAGAGCTGAGTCAATTGGAAAAGACCCTGATGCTGGGGAAGATTGAAGGCAGGAGGAGAAGGGGACAACAGAGGATGAGATGATTGGATGGCATCACCGAGTCAATGGACATGAGTTTGGGTAGGCTCCGGGAATTGGTGATGGACAGGGAGGCCTGGTGTGCTGCAGTTCAGGGGGTCTCAAAGAGTCCAACACGACTGAGCGACTGAACTGAACTGAACTGAACTGAACTGAATTGAAACAAGGATATCCATGGCAGCACCATTTGTGGTAGCAGGGAGTTGAAAGATCCTGGAAGAAGGACAGATAAGAGGTAGCGGATGGACACCCTGGAGAATTATTTACACATTCGAAGCAATCAATAGCAATGTGGAAGTATACTAGAGATGTAGTGTTTACCGGGGGGGGGGGGGGGGGGGAAGTGAAAAACAGAATGAGATATACCAAATAACATTATGTAAATTAAAAATACAAACTGGAAAGACAACAATGCCAGCTTTGTAAGAACACATGCAAAAAGATACCACATTCAGCAGTAAGCAGGATTCCTCAGGGGCAGAAAGACATATATGGCATAAACACATACAGGCATCCCTGAAGAGAGTGCAGAAGGGATTGTCTTCCCAGGATCCAGAGCCATCCCCAAAGATAACCACATAAATGAAAGATGGTTCTCCTGAGGGCTGGCAAAAGGATTCTAGCTGCAAATGCTGTGGAATCCACATCTCTATCTAGCCATAGTGAAGTCACTCAGTTGTGTCTGACTCTTTGTGACCCCATGGACTATAGCCTACCAGGCTCCTCTGTCCATGGGATTTTCCAGGCAAGATTACTGGAGGGGGTTGCCATTTCCTTCTCCCGGGGATCTTCCCGACCCAGGGATTGAACCCAGGTCTCCCGCATTGTAGGCAGACGCTTTACCATCTGAGCCATCAGGGAAGTCCCCTATCTAGCCATACCTAGTCACAAATGGGGTGCAACAGACATTTCCATCTGGCCATATTTTGGGATCCCCAACCTGATGATTGTCATGCCAAGTTCTCAGGACACAAAATGAAACAAACAAGAAGCTAACAGCTAGCTCAGGAGAGAAAAGATCAATAACCAATGGATCTGGATTCCAAAAGGAAGGGACAACATGAAATTCTATTTTCTTCTCTTTCTTGCGATAGACAGATTCAGGAGAGCTGACTCTAAAAGAATTCTGACCCTTCAGTTGGTCATTGCCAGTTTTCCTAGGATCCAATTTGTAGGCTCCAAAGTGAGTGGGGTTTAAAATATAGTGTAATTCTGGTATTTACCAAAATTTGGCAAGGCTTTCCATTACTTTGTTTGTTTTCTTGGCCATGCCACATAGTATATGGGCTCTTAGTTCCCTGACCAGGGATCAAACTTATGCCCCTTGAATGGGATGCTCAGAGTTTTAACCACTGGACCACCAGGGAACTCCCTCCATTACTCTTCAATTTAGTTTCCCCTTGGCTATTTAAGGGAATAATTGGTAGCAGTTTACCAGAAAACCCCTCAGAATCCTGTCAAATCTGGGACAGACACATGTGGGGGCCATTCTTTGAGGGTAGATATGAGGATAACTAATTCAGTGGATTTTTGTTTACAGTCCTATAGTCTCTTCAGAGTGGAAAGGCGATTCAGATGAGAATTAGTGGAATGAGTACCCAAGTCAAGGAGGACAGAGGGCAGGAGTAGGCGTTATATCAGTCTCATAGTCTTTTGTTATAGGTACTTCTTATATCTTTAATTTTTTATTAGCCTTTCCCAATGAATCTTTCCGTGAAGTTTTCAAATTTTGGAATTTTGAAGTTTTTGGAGGCATCTGCATACTAACTAAAATCTGTATCCATCCTCTTTGATTCGGGAACACTTGCCTTTAAGCACATCTCTTAAATGAATGATCTTGTCTAATCGGAACAGCCTTCATAGTGGCCAGTATAATTCTAGGTTGTCATCAGTAAGATTAGTCCATTCACATGTGGAGACACTGTAATTTTTTAAACATAAAACTGGCTGGGGTTCCTAAAGAGGGGCCAACCTTAAAGCATTTAGATGACTAGGATCCCATTTTTGGAGTTTTTCCCCAAGAGCAAACACAAAAAGTCCTGGATAGCCAATGGGATATGCTTAGGGTTGGGACTTCAGTTTTGTTTCACAGTATGCCTTTCATGGGATACTTCTTTTTTCTGGCAGACAGCCTTTGCCCTCTTTGTCCAACCTGTGCCCAGGTGTCCCTTGTTACCTGAAATTTTCTTGTGAGTGGTAAGTGGCCTATTGGGAAATTTGCTCACTTGTGACCACCTTATCCTTACACAGGAGTCTTGTGCCTTGAGGACGGTTGTCTCTCATATACAAGTGGGGAGCACTCTGGCAGCACTTAGGTGTTCAATCTGTGTCTACCAATTTTAGTTTTTGGTTTGCTCTCAGGAAAATCCAAATGTATTCTAAT
Source organism: Cervus canadensis (assembly GCF_019320065.1). Taxonomy (NCBI): domain Eukaryota; kingdom Metazoa; phylum Chordata; class Mammalia; order Artiodactyla; family Cervidae; genus Cervus; species Cervus canadensis. The sequence continues at coordinate 41,763,152 of NC_057413.1, forward strand.
TCAGAAACTAAAAGATCACTCACTGGAAGGACAATCTGTCCTTATCCAAATCCTAAATAAATCTGGAGAGCTTGACCTAAGGGAGGGAGCCTGAAACCCAAGAGCAGACTCATCAAGCCAGAAGAGGTGACTCTAAGAACCCTGAGCACAAGGGGCCCAGCACAGGTACCTTGCTCAATGATGAGAGTCACTGTCCCTCCTGAGGTGCTCTCCCTTGGATCCCACTTCTGACACCATGGAATGTCAACCTAAATAAGGAGGTAAACTGAGGCAATCTCAAATTACCAGAAACTTTAGATTTGAGAGTAGCAGAGGAATTGCAATTTGGGAAATGCATGCTGTACATGCTGAATTAATTGAAGGTTTGGGAAGGAGTCTATTTATGGGCAAGGAGTGCAAAGACGGGGAAGTCCAGCCAGAGACCAAGCAGTAAGCTTATTGGCCTGAGAACAGGGAGAGATTCTTGACAAATGTTCATTGGTAAGATGTCTCAGTCTCCTGTAAATCAGACATTTAATGGAAACCAATTTCTCTTCTCTTTTTTTAAAAAAATATTTAAGTTCAGACTGGATCTTTCCTTGGGGCACATTGACTCTCTAGTTGTGGTGCCATATTATTGGCAACTCAGCAGTTGCCATGTGGGCTTAATTGCTCCACAGCATGTGAGAACTTAGCTCCCCAAACTGGGATCAAACCTGAGTCCTCTGCAATGCAAGGTGGATTCTTAACCACTGGACCACCAGGGAAGTCCCAGTCTCTTCGTTCTGAAGTTGTTATTCTGAGGGCACATGTGTGAGATTCTCCATTTTGTATTTTCATTCATTTCATATTGAAATCCTTTATAGATATGGATGATACAGATATAGACATAGGAAGGCAATATTGTTATCACTTGTAAAAATACAGCCAGAAAATTGGAACCTACTAAAAACTCAGAATAACACAAGAGTCTGTGTGCCAAATAAATGCACACCAAAAAAGTCATTTTTCTATTTACTGTTACTTAATTTTCTATTTACTGCATTTCTATATAACCTATTAGAAGATACAGCAGAAAATATCCTAGCCACGGTAGCAATTTTTAAATATTCTAGTTACCCCTAAGAAGAAATGCATGAGATCCATAAATGATATAAAAGATGTGAGAAAATTTAGAAACATCCATGAAAAAACTGTCAACTCTGTTAATTCATAATCCATCATATATCCAGTTAAAATTCAAAAGAAATTGACACAGAATTTTTAAATTGACAAAAATGTCCCTGGCCATATATCACTGGAAAAGTAGCAAGTGAGTTTACAAATTTTTGGAAAAGAAAAATAACTAAGATGAGGAGGGGATGTTTTCTCTTCTAGATAGTAAATGTATTATAAACAAAGAAGTAAATCAGGCTGCATCCACAAGAATTAATGGGCAAATCAATCAAGAAAAAAAATAAGCTCTGAAGCCATACAAAATAATATACAAATTTATTGAGAAAGAAAGCTCACAAACCAAAAAGAAGAGGGGACTGATGATGCAGTAAATGATGTTGGAGAAACTGGCCAGAAATCACAGGAGGATCGGTTTAGATCTACACTTTATACTGTAGTGTAAAATATTTTCCAGACGCATTAGAGCATTACGTATAATAATTCTACTTTAAAAAAAAAAAGCAAACAAAAAAACTTGGGGAAAAAAAATGTAGATAACTAAATCGGGATGAAGGACTTTATAAGAATAGAAACAATAACCAGACGCTCGCTCCGCGGGGCGCACTTGGCGGCCGCAGCCGAGGTTTCGCCCGGGAAGAGACGCCCGACGCGGCCGCGCTCAGGCCCCGCCGCCCAGACCGCGGTGTCGCGACCAGACGCTGAGGAGGCAGCGATTCCAGCCTCGGCACCCCGAGCGCGCCCATGGCTGCTTCCAGCCGCTCCCTCCTTCCTTTCCTAGCCTCAGGCCCCACTCGGTGCCGGACGACGCCGAGGGCTGCCGGCCTGGGTACAGAGGAGCCCTGCCCTCAGCCGCGCCCGCCGCCCGGCCTGCAGGGGCCGCGGGAGCTCGGCGCCCGCCCTGCCGCGAGCCTCTCCGTCGGCGCGCGGGAGCAGCGTCGGCGCGGGACGCCTCGCGGGCTGAGGCGGCAGCAGCTCCCCCGGCTCCCTCCCGTCCGCGGGTGGGGACCTCCGGACGCCGCTGAGGAGATTTCAGCCGGCGTTCGCGGAGGCGCAGAGCGGTGAGTGCGCGGCTTCCCGGCGCCGGGCTCCACCCCCAGCCGCCGCCCGCGTCCACCCACCCCTCTCGCCGCCGGCGGGTTTCGACCTCGCGTCCCCGGCTCCGCCGGCTCCTTTCCCGCCACCCGGGCCTCCCCGCGCCCAGCCCCCGCCGCCCGAGCGTCCCTTCCGGGCACATGGGCTCACTCACGGCCGCTCCCTGCCCGAACCCCAGCCAGCTCCTGGCTCTTAGGCCGGCTGGTGAGCTCCATGAGGCCCACCCGGGAAGCCCCCCTCCGGATCCGGCCTCTTCGTCCTTCAGGGAGTGTGCGGTCTGCGCTCTGCTTTCCTCAGAGCCTTGGCCCCCAGAAGTGCGAGTCTTGTGGAAGGAGGGAAGTGGAGGTCCTGGGTGCTACTTGGGTTGTTTCCACCTGGATGGGGAGCTGGTGTGGGTGATGGAGGATGTGGCTTCCCTTGTAGCTCAGTCGGTAAATAATCTGCCTGCAATGCAGAGTCGGACACGACTGAGCCACTAAAAGACCAACCATGGAGGATGTCCATTGGATTGGAGGCTACTTGAGGATGGAGTGGTTGGGGAGTGAGTGGGGGCACTGGCGATTTTTACCCCTGGGGTTAGGCTGTGGCCTGTTGGAAAACCTCCTTTCCTTCTCTTGACTTGCATCCTTGACAGTTCTTTCGGCAGCGTTGATGCCTTTCCCAATCTGTGCCAGATGCCATTTAAAAAAAATTGTTTATTTTTATTTTACTTACTAGGCTGCGCTGGGTCTTAGTCGTGGCAGGGAATGTGGGATCTATTTCCCTGACCAGGGATTGAACCAGGTTCGCTGCATTGGGTGTGCAATCTTAGCCACTGAACCACAGGGGAAGTCATGGTGCAGTGTAATTCCTTGGTCTACTTGGAATTTTTCATACTTTTCCTCTCCTTTTTCTCGTCTCAACACGAAGCAGTATGATTCTCCTCAGAGTGGTGCAAACAAGAATTACTGGGGAAATGTTAATTATTCCATTTCTTCATGAGTATTTTCCAATTATATATTTAAGATATCTGTAAGAGAAGACTTTAGAATAAGGGACATCTTTGTTTTGTAGGATGTCTTTTGGGGTTAGGAGTAATAGGGAAGGAATAGATTCATTATCTAGTTATCTCAATTAGATTTAAGTATGTACTGCCTTATGTATTCCTTTCAGTTAGACCTGGGAAATAATTTTTCTCCTTTCATACATAATCTTTTCTCCCTGCCCCCTTACTAGGTCTCTGCTTTTTTTTCCTGAAGTAGGTATAAACTTGTTTCATTCTGTTTTTAATTTTTTTTTTTTTAATTATCAAAGTGTGATACATTTACAGGAGACTTGGAAAACACAGAATAAGTAAACTTGTTTCTTGAAGGAAATAATGTAGTTAGACCTATGAGGTTGATCCTTGTCCAGGCATTTTATGACAATTTCAGGACAGTGCCATATATAAAATATAGTCTATTAGTCACTATTGTTAAATAGGGATCTAAAATACTTATTGTGCACTCCAAGGGTGTTATTGCCTATCCTGTGTTTTGATGCAGAGCTATTTAGTTTGTATGAAAAATCCATTGATCTCTGTCCTAGAAAGATTTTAGAATGAATAGAGATCATAACTTAAGTATCTGCATGTTTCCTTTGAATTTCTTGAGTTGTATTTTAATATTTATTTATTGACTGTCCTGGGTCTTAATTGCTGCACAAGGGACCTTCCATCTTCATTGTCGCATGCAGGGTCTTTAGTTGTGGCATGCAAATTCTTGGTTGCAGCATGTGGGATCTAGTCCCCTGACCAGGGATCAAACTGGGGCCCCTCCATTGGGAGTCCAGAGTCTTAGCCAGTGGACCACCAGGGAAGTCCCTTTTGAGTTATATTTTAATTCACATTGCAGAGTTTTATGGCTTATCATTTCTTAATTTAAGTCTTTTACTAACTTCCCTTCCTTCCACCATAATTCCTGAAGCTATCTTATATGTTTTTTAAAAGTATACTTGATTTTGTTCAGAACAGTTTTAGATTTACCAAAAAATTAAGATCATGCAGATAGCCCCACCCAGTTTCCCCTGTTATTAACATCTTACATTAGTATGGTACAGTTGTTACAATTAATGAACCAATCTTGATGCATTATTAACTAAAGTCTGTAGCCTATTCAGATTTCCTTCTTCTTTTTTTTCTTTTTTTCCTATTTCAGGATTCCATTCAGGATATTTTTTACTCTTCTTTTTAAAAAATTTATTTATTTGGATGCACCAGGTCTTAGTTGCGGTATTCGTCATCCTTAGTTGTGGCATGTGGGATATAGTTTCCTGAACCAGGGATGAACCTGGGCCTCCTGCACTGGGAGCATGGAGTCTTAACCACTGGACGACCAAGGAAAGTCCCTCCATTTAGGATACCATGTTACATTTGGTTGTCCTATCTCCTTAGGCACCTGTTAATTTTATTTTTTTTAATATTGTGTTTACAAACTTTTTAACTCTGTGGAACTGTGAGGTTAATTATCTTATGAGGCTACTGTATTGCTAAGTAATGCCATTCATAGCTTTAACAATGAAAGATTGATCTCTATTTTCACTGGCAGTGTCTGTAATTTTCTTATATGTTAGCAAAGGTCTGCAGAATCTATGTCATCTTGATGTAGCTCTTCATGAATTTTTTATTTTTTGGTTTTAGAATTCCACAGTCCAGCTTTCAAGGACTGCTGCTGCTGCTAAGTCACTTCAGTCATGTCTGACTCTGTGTGACCCCATAGACAGCAGCCCACTAGACTCCTCTGTCCCTGGAATTCTCCAGGCAAGAACACTGGAGTGGGTTGCCATTTCCTTCTCTGACGCATGCATGCATGCTAAGTCACTTCAGTCGTGTCCAACTTTACTCGACCCTACGGACAGCAGCCCACCACGCTCCTCCATCCACAGGATTCTCTAGGCAAGATGACTGGAGTGGGTTGCCATTTCCTTCTCCATTTCAAGGACTAATCTGTGGCAAAGTTTTGTTTGTCTCCTTAATAGAATTTACCACACTTATGATTCTTATTATTTTGTGTTTGTTTTTGTCTATTTCCCACAGCAGAATGCAAGTCCCATGTTGATTAAAAACTATTATTTTTGTTGTTGTTCATTGTTTCCCAGTGCCTAGAATAGTGCCAGGCTTGTTATGGGTACTCAGATAATTCAGTGACTGAATGGTGGTTGAATCTAATAGTAACCAAAGCTAGTAGTCATCTTTGCTATGGTGAAGTCTACATTTTTTCCTTATGCAATCAATAGTTTAACATTTTATACTTACATTTTTTTATTGTATACAGGGTTACTCCAGATGTTTAGGGGGTAGGGAACTCAATAATTTATAGCTTTTACCATCTGACTAAAAAAAAGTAAAAGTACAACTGACCAGAATTTTATACTTTTAATTTAGTTAAATCGTTTTATTAAAGTTATTGTTAAATTATTTGCTATTTGTATAGTACCTAAAATTATGTCAAATGATTGTCAAAGATGTTCATGGAACAGGATTTGAAGTTAAGTAGACTGTTTTATTTAGCTTCAAATATTTACGTTTCTGTGCTGATAAATGAAGGTGAATTGTTTCAGTTCATGAAGCCTCATTTTGAGTTAATGACATTAGTCTTGGTAATCTTCCTGTAAACTCTGGTGATTTCTTTATATTTCAGTAGTATACATGGTTCAATAAAGGAAAGTTGACATAAAACCAAAAACCAGCAATAATGAGAAAATGGCCTGCCCCCTTACCAGTGGGGGTTCAGAGGCGCGATTCCGGAGTATCTCCCCCAGTGACAGCTTCCAGCTTGCTTTGTCTCACAGGAAGCTTCCTTCCTGTTCACTTGGCCCCTCAAACATGTCACCTAGGCTTCAGTTTCACAGAGAAAGTCTGGCTGTGGGCCAGGCCCTCTCTGTCACTACCTCCCTCCCAAAAAGAATGCCAAGCAGGGGTGGGAGGGAAAAAAAAAAGAATGCCAAGCAGTGGCTCTGGGTTTCTGGCCACTGAACAAACCCAAATCCAGTCTTCCCATTTGGGAGAGAGATCCCCACCAGCAAAAGGGCCTGGGTCTGACAACAAGCAGAGGGGAGGAGAGGGGTTTCAAGAAGGCCCTAGTCCTCAGGAGCTGGCTGCCCACCCGCAAACGCCCGCCTATTTCTCCTTCCATTCAGCATCCCCGCTTCCTCTGCAAATGGGCTTCATTACACCCATCTTCCTGCAAGGTCCGAACTGGCTGAAACAATGCAATTTAGTCCCCAGGGGCTGGGACCTCTTTTACAGATACGAGGTTATGCAAATTACTAGGCAAAGAGAGTTTTGCAACATGCCATGAATAATCGCAGTAACTTGAAGGGCAACGAGAGCAGCAACTATCTTCCATCCCAGTGTGTCCCTCTCTTTAGTGGGCTGAGTGATGACCCCCAAAAGGCTATGTCCAAGTCTGAACCCCTGGAGTCTATGAAATGTGACCTTATTGGAAAAAGTCTTGGGGTGTAATTAAAGACCTCAAGATGAGATTGTCCTGGATTGAGAGTGGGCCCTAAACACAATGACAGATGTCTTTATAAGAGAAAAGCAAAAGGCTATTTGAGACACACGCAGGGAAGACAGCCATGTAAAGATGAAGGCTGAGATTGGCATGAAGCGTCTACAAACCAAGGGATGCCAAAGATTACCAGTGGAATCTAGTAGAAAGGCATGGAATGGGTTCTCCCTCAAAACCTCCAGAGGGAACCAGCCCTGTTGATGACTTGATTTTGGACCTCTGGTCTCCTGTGCGAGAATAAATTTCTGTTATTTTAAGGCCCTAGATTTGTAGCAATTTGTTATGGTAGCTACAGGGAACTAATACACTCTCACACACAGTCATTCAGCAATCTAGGTCTCCAGGTCTGGGTACCCCCACCCAGCTAACTCAAGTCCAGGTTCACGACTCAGCTGTCTGTCTTCTCTGAATCACGAACCCACTGAGATTCCCCCTCCTCCTAGAGGAAGCCCTCAGGAGCAGCAGCTTTATTTGCCTGACTGTCCAGTAGAAGGGGTGTGTGCCAGGCAGATGATAGTACCATCCTGTTACTTTTAAAGTGTTCCCTTCATGGACTCTAAAAAATAAGCAAATAAAATGAAATAAAAGAGAAAATAGTTTATCTTGAAATAAAAAATGCAAAACCAACATCGAAAAAAGGGAAGCTAAGGTTGATCCCTAAAGCATTACTCAGAGGTTTTTCTGTCCTTAGTGACTTTTGTTCTTAGCGCTGACTTTCTATGGAAGTCTGGGGTAGGACCAGGTTTCCACCTGCAGAGGTTGCCCACAAGGTGAAACTTGAGAGCCAGCCTCTTCTGATGCTTCTGAAATTCCCCTGGGACAGTTATCAGATGGTGGGATTTCAGGTACTAGGGTCCAACCGAGAAGGAGCTATGTTTCAAGGAATAGGTGGACCTTAGGATTAGCAGGTGACTGTGCTCTCAGCTGATAAGGAAGGTCACTCCACTCACCAGGAAGCTGTCCAGGACAGAATTTGAAGGTCTTATCAAAGCAAAAGCCATGCTGACAGGCAGGCAAGCCTGTTGGGCCAACTTTGCTGGGAGCAGAGCTGTTGCACTGTGTAGTAATACTTACCTGTGTGTGACCTAAAATACCAGGACCCCATAACACCCCCACATGTGGGAGAGAGTCACTGTTTTGAATATACTCTTCTGGGATACTTTTTTTTTTCAATTTTTCTAGACAATTTTTTTTAGAAGTTTTAGATCTATAGAGAAGTTGGGAAGATAGTACAGAGTTCCCATACACCTCACACTCAGTTTCCCCTACTAACATATCACATTAATATGACACAGTACTAATTTGTTACAATTAATGAACCGATTTTTATTGTTTTGTTGTTTAGTTGCTAAGTCCTGTCCAACTTTTTTTGCAACCTCATGGACTGTAGCCCACCAGGCTCCTCTGTCCATGAGAGTTTCCAGGCACAAATACTGAAGAGGGTTGCCATTTTCTTCTCCAGGATGGGGTACTTTTAATAGCAAAGTGTGTATGCTGTTTTCTATGATTTATTGTTGTTGTTATTGTCATCACAGATGGGAACATTCATCATATACTCTTCCACAACTTGCTGTTTTTTATTTTAAGATGTTCTTGTGGTGGTTCCACAAAAAACATTGTCTTAAGGGAGTTTTTGGCCAAAGAGCAAAGAAGACTCCTTTCTGCTTTCCAAACCCCAGATAATTTTTTTTTTAACTTAGTATGTGAAAATGTTCTGAACTCCAAGAAACAGTCAGTAGTCAGGAGGGGTGTTCAGCAGTGTCCCTGTATTTCCCGGGCAAGGTGACATGAAGAAAATTGCATTTTACCCACATTGGCTCCTCAGCCTTCTGTGGATGACGTTTCTGCTTGAAACTTTCAAAAGGTAGAACTCCCAACCCCCACTCCCAACTCAACTTAGGCAGGCAGGGGAGAGGGGAGGAGAGGAGGAGGTGGGCTTACATCAGCTTGTCCACAGCTGGGTCCCCACTCCCTCCCCAAGGTAACACTCCCTCTTTTAACCCAAGATGGTTGACAAGGACATTCAAGTTCAACGTTTCCTTTCTCACTTGAGGCGCTGAGAGGTAAGTAAACTTCTCATGACTTAGTGGAAGACATAAAGACTGGTGAATATCCCATGCTTTCAGTTTAATTCCTTGATACAGTTTTTATAAACTATCTTATACAACAAAATCAACCTAAGCCTTACTGTGCCGTGTTTTCTGAATCAGGATTTCACCAGTTCCAAATAGCCATAGACAAGGATAGCATCACCATTTGACAAAAGATCAAGACGCCCAGCCCTGCTCCTGCAGAAGTGTCCACATATCCATTCACATCACCACTTACGAATCTACTTTTCTTTACATTAGCTGCATGGTATTTTGTTATATTTATTTATCCAAACCCCATTGCTAGTCATTTGGATTTTTCCTAAGCTTTTGGGACAGTAACACAGTGCGTCAGAGAATATCTCTTTAAATATATGTTTGTACTATGTGAGACTATTTCTGAAAGGTATATCCTTAGAAATAGAATGGCTGGGTTACAAGGAAGACATGTTTAAAACTTTGGTAGGCTACCAAATTCTCTTCCAAAACTTTGCACTTCTTCATGCCTCCAGCTGTGTGGTTTGTGAGTGTGGCTGCTTCTTCCCACTCCCGACACCCCTGAGCCTGTTCATTGCTGTCGATCCATAAGCCACTCTCATTTGAACTATTCAATTATTAATGAAGTTAAGCATCTTCTCAAATACTTCTTGGCTTCTGAGTTTATTCATGAGCAGCTGGTTCTTTAATTGAAAAAAATATTCAATTTATCAAGTTATATTGTTTCCTCCAGGAAGTGCTCATTATGCTCAAGAGAATACAAGGAAGCTCTTGCTTCCCATATATTATGCACAGGAGTGTCTCACTTCCTGTAGAGAAAACAGTTATTCACTTCAGTGTCAGCCATGCAAAGTGCTCAGCGTCAGATATGAGCACTTCCAGATTTCAAGGATCTGCTTCAGGGGTCAATTTCTAGACTCCACAGATGGGAAAAAGTCACTTCACAAAACAAATACAAATTTTACACAGACACACACAAAAAGGATCACCAGTTATTTAACTCAAGTAAGTATTGAACCATGTTAAATATAATTTAATGTATTAAATGTTAAAATTTATTTAAATTTTAGTAAATGTTAAGATCTTTTTAAAAATATTTATTTAGCTGCATCAGGTCCTAATTGCGGCACATGAGGTGCTCATTGTGGCATGTGGGATCTTCTGTTGCAGCCCGTGGACTTCTCTCTGGTTTGTGGCACATGAGCTTTGTAGTTGTGGTTTCTGGGTTTAGTTGCCCTGTAACATTTGGGATCTTAGTTCCCCAACCAGGTATCAAACCCATGTTCCCTGTGGCAGATTTTTAACCACTGGACTACCAGGGAAGTCCCTAAATGTTAAGATCTTGATTGTCCTGATGGATTGACCCCATTCACATGTATCCCAACCTCCTCCAAGGGTCCCTTCCTCTATCTCATAGGCTGGAAAACTGAAGAGTACATTTCCCAGACTAACAGCTAGAGTTTCCGGTTTGAGTTCAGATCTGACAGTTCACATGCCCTGGCCCATGATTTGGAAGGAGCAAGTGAGATAGGGGCCAATTTCTGTGGATGCAGATGCTGCTGGAACAAAGCAGGGTTAAAGAGAAGCTGTGTTCTGCTACAAAGAACATTCCAGCATGTTGCTGTCTGGTGGTGGTGTTCTGGAACATTCCTAGAGGTCCCACCTGGAACCTCCTCCAGCTCTTTCAATGACTTTGTAAACCCCTGCTTCCTTTTGGCTAAAATTAGCTGATGGAGGTTCTGTTTTCCTCCAACTAAACCCAGACTGATAAAACTCACAAATATTATCCTTGATATAATAATATCCCATGTAAGATACGAGAAAGAAAGGCAAAGGGCAGTGCAACCATGAATCATGCTTGTTATGACTTTCCTAGTAGCACTTTAATCAGATACCTCATCCCTGAAAGAAATTTGAAAATGACATAGAAGTTGCAAAGAATGAAATAAATACCATCTGATTCCATAAGAATCAAACATTCATGAGAAGAAGACATTCAGCTCCTCAGAACATTTTCATCACTCTGAAAAGAAGTTCCGTAGCCATCAATTGTCACTCCCCATTCCCTCTTCCCTCCAGCCCCTGGCAGCCACCAATCTACCGTCTATTTCTATGGATTTGCCAGTTCTGGACACTTCATGTAAATGGAACCATACAATAGGTAACCTCTTGTATTTGACTTCTTTTACTTAGCATGATGTTTTCCACCTTCAACCATGTTACAGCATGTATCAGAACTTTCTTCCTTTTTATGGCCAAATAATATTCCATTATATGGATATGCCATGTTTGTTTATCCATTCTTCTATTATTTGTTTCTTTGGGTTAGGTTCTTTTTTTTTTTTTTTTTTTGGCTTTACACATAATGCTGCTGTGAATATTTATGTATGAATATACATATTCATAAATTTTCAGTTCTCTTGGTTATGTGCTCAGGAATAACATTGCTGGAGCATATCATAAATCTGCTTTAGCTTAAGAAGATGCCAAACCATTTCTCATAGCAGCTACATATCAGCAATATGTGAGGATTTCAGTTTCTCTGTGTCCTCTCTGACACTTGTTACTGTTCATCTTTTTTATTACAGCCATCTTAGTACATGTGAAGTAGTATCTCTTTGTGGTTTGATCACATTCCCCTAATGATTAGTGATGCTGAGAATCTTTTCATGTGCTATTGACCATTTGTATGTCTTCTTTGGAGAAACATCTATTCAAGTCTTTTGCCCAATTTTTAATTGGGTTATTTGTCTTTTTTTTTTAATTGGGTTGTAAGAATTCTTCCTGTATCCTGGATATAAGTCCCTTGTCAGGCATACAATTTGGAGATATTTTCTTCAATTTTTGTGTTATCTTTTTAGTTTCTTGATAGTATACTTTGAAGCACAGAAGTTTTAAATTTTGATGAAGTTTAATTTATCTCATTTTTTTGTTGCTTATGCTTTTAGTGTCATATTTAAGAAACTATTGCTTAATTCATGGTTATGAAAATTCACTCCTAATTTTCTTCTAAGAGTTTTATGGTTTTAGCTGTTAAATTTATGTCTTTGATAACATTTTGAGTTAACTTTTATATATGATGTGAGGTAAAGGTACAACTTCATTCTTTTACATGTGGATATCCAGTTCTCTCAGTATCATTTGTTGAAGAGATTATTCTTTCCCTGTTGAATACTCTTGACACTCTTATGTGTGGGTTTCTTTCAGGACCCTTTATTCTCTCCCCCACCCCCCGCCAGGACTCTCAATTCTATTTGATTGGTCTACATGTCTATCCATATGCCAGTACCACACTGTTTTGATTACTGTAGCTTTGTGGTAAGTTGTGAAATCAGGAAATGTGGATCCTCCAACTTTGTTTTTCTTTTCAAGAGAAAAGAGGACACTGTCACAGCAGGATCAGTGATTTTACTGAGAATATTCTTGCCACCCAGTTAAATCTTTTGAACTCCAGTGCAGTAATTCCCTCTGGTTCATCCCAGACAAAGAACATCCCTTCTCTGCTTGAAAACCTCTAATGATGAGGAACTTACCTCCTAGGAAAGAGAAAAGTATCAGGCTTGGGTGTGAACTTGAAAGGTTCCAAGTAATCATTTGACTGAAAGTATACCTTCTCCTCGAAATACAGTCATATTCATCTTATTTACCTAAGACAGAACCAGCTCAAACCATTTTAAATGAGAGACTTATTAGAAAGCTATTAAGTTTGTAAAAGAATTGAAGGGAGATCCACAGGGATTAGGACAGCTCAGAAATCCTGCCAATTGGATGTGAGAGACCAGTCCCTGCTGGCGCCCCACATCACCTTCCTACTTCCCTGGCATCCTCTCATGGCAGAGGACATGGCCACCACCAGCTTGGGGATAACTTCCTTGCCACTACAATTAGAAAAATCCTAGGGAAGGTCTCTGATTGGCCTGTCCTGGGTCGTGTGCAATCTCTGGAACAGTCACTATAGTCAGGGAACTTCTCTCAGTGAACCTGCCTAGGTTTCAGAGCTCTCCCCCATTGCCAGGATCAAGAGACTATGATGGAATAGAAGAGGAGCTGCTCCCAGAGGCAAAAGCAATTATTAGCAGGACGATGGCAAGAGGGGTGGGTGCTGAGCTAGTACCTATAGTACCTCACTGCCAGTTTCTTTTAGGGGTTAGGCATTAAAGATTCATGTTTAAGTTTAGATACGTTATTGAGGGAAATTTGAGGGACTCCATCACCTCCATGGGGCTGGCCAGGTGGTGCAGTGGTAAAGAATCTGCCTGCCAGTGCAGGAGACAAAGAAAACACGACTTCAATGCCTGGGTCAGGAAAGTCCCCTGGAGTAGGAAATGGCAGCCCACTCCAGTATTCTTGCCTGGAAAATTCTATGGACAGAGGAGCCTTGTGGGCTACAGTCCAGGAGATCACAAAGAGTTGGACATGACTGAGCAGCTGAGTACATAATCACCTCCATTAAAACGTCATCACAGGTTAATTTATCAACGTACTGAACCATAACAGAGAGAAGCCTTAAGGGACAGAACAGGTACTAGTTTGCTAGGGCTGCCATAACAGAGTACCACAGACTGGGTAGCTTAAACAGATGTTTACTTTATCACAGTTCTGGAGGCTGGAAGTCCAAGATGCAGGTGTGAGCACGGTTGGTTTGTTCTAAGGCCTCTCTCCTTGATTCCAGACAGCTGTCTTCTCACTGTTTCCTAACATGGTTTTTACCCTGTGTGTGTACGTATCCCTGGTGTCTCTCTGACTGTCTTAATCTCACTTTTTATAAGACACCAGTCTGATTGAACTAGGGCCCACTGTAATGGCCTTTCACTTAATGCCTCTTTAAAGACACTCTCTCCAAACATAGTCATATTCTGAAGTATTGAAGGTTAGGGCTTCAATACAGGAATTTGGGGGAATTCAATCTATAAGAGGAAGTTAGAAGGTATATGGCAGGCCATGGATCATTCAGGGTTGTGTACATGTGTGTATATGTATCTTCTGCTGCCCCCTTCTCCTTTGGCCTTCATTTTTTCCTGGCACCAAGATCTTTTCCAATGAGTCAGTTCCTCTAGTACTGCCAGCATATTGGAATTTCAGCATCAGTCCTTCTGATAAATATTCAGAGTTCATGTCCTTTAGGACTGACTGGTTTGATCTCCTTGCAGTCCAAGGGGGACCCAAGAGTCTTCTCCAGCACCACAATTCGAAAGCATCAGTTCTTTGGCATTCAGCCTTCTTGATGGTCCAACTCTCTCACATCTGTACATGACTACTGGAAAAACCATAGCTTTGACTATATGGACCTTTGTCAGCAAAGTGATGTCTCTGCTTTTTAATATGCTCTCTAGGTTTGTCATAGCTTTTCTTCCAAGGAGCAAGTGTCTTTCAGTTTCATGGCTGCAGTCACTGTCCACAGTAATTTTGGAGCCAAAGAAAATAAAATCTGTCACTGCTTCCACTTTTCCCACTTCTGTCTGCTGTCGGACCGGATGCCATGATCTTAGTTTTTTGAATGTTGAATTTCAAGTCAGCTTTTTCATTCTCCTCTTTCATGCTCATCAAGAGGTTCTTTAGTTCCTCTTCACTTTCTGTCATTAGAGTGGTATATCATCTTCATATCTGAGATTGTTGATATTTCTCCCAACAATCTTGATTCCAGCTTGTGATTCACCCAGCCCATTTCGCATGACACACTCTGCATATAAGTTAAATAAGCAGGGTGACAGTATACAGCCTTGTCATACTCCTTTCCCAATTTTGAACCAGTCAGTTGTTCCATGTCCAGTTCTAACTGCTGCTTCTTGACACACATACAGGTTTCTCAGGAGACAGGTAAGGTGGTCTGATACTCCCAGAGGTAGCAGAGGATGAGATAGTTAGGTAGCATCACTGACTCAGTGGACATGAATTTAAACAAACTACAAGAGATAGTGTAGGACAGAGACGCCTGATGTGCTGCAGTCCATGCAGTTGCAAAGAGTCGGACATGACTTAGTGACTAAACAACCCGTCTGTGTATACATAAAATTATGTATATAGTTATATACAAACCTCATGGTAAAATCTGTAATAGATTTATAGAACCAAAAATAGATTTATAAAAACTATTTATTATAAATGAATATATTTATTATAGATTTATAAAAACCAAAAATCTATAATAGTTACAAACACAAAAAAGGAAAGGAATCCAAACATAACGCTAAAGGTAGTCACCAGATCACAAGGGAAGAGAACAAAAGAAGAAAGGAACAAAAAAGAACCACAAAAAGAACCCAATACAGTTTTTTAAATGACAATACATATGTTCCTAGCAATAGTTACTTTATGTAAATGGACTAAATGTTCCAATCAAAAGACATAGAGTGGGTGAATGGCAACAAAAAGACTCATAAATATGTTGCCTGTAATAGACTCACTTCAGATCTAAAAGACACACAGACTGAACGGGGATGACAAAAGATATTGTTTACAATAGCCATGATAAGGATGCAACCTCAGTGCCCAGCAATAGATGAATGCATAAAGAAGATGTGATACCCCCACACACACCAGAATATTACTCATCCATAAAAAAGAATGAAATCTTGCCATTTGTGACCATATGGATGGACCTAGAGGGTGTTATGCTAGAAGTGAATGAAATCAGACAGAAAAAGACAATTACTGTATGATTTCACTTTTATGTGGAACCTGAAAAACAAAACAAATATACAGCCGTAACTAAGCAGAAACTAAGAGTCATAGATAACCGAGAACAAGCAGGTGGTTGCTAGCGGGGAGGGAGATAGGAGGAGGAGAGAAATAGGTGAGGGAGATTAAGAGGTACAGACTTCCAGTTACAAAATAAATGAGTCATGGAATATAGTCAGTAATTACATAATATCTTTGTATGGTGACAGAAGGTAAATAGGCTTATTTTGATGCTCATTTTGAAAAGTACAGAAAGACCAAATCACTATGTCATGTATTAGGAGCTAACATAGAGTTGTAGGTCAATTGTACTTCAGAAATAGACAAACAAACCCACAGACAAAGAGATCAGAATTGTGGTTACCAGAGGCATAGTGTGTTGGGGGTGGGGAAAGAATTGGAAGAAGGGTAGTAAAAAGGTGCTAACATGCAGTTAAAAGATAATTAAGTACTAGGGATGTTAATGTACAACACGATAAATATAATGAATACTGCTCTGTGTTGTATGTGAAACTGTTGAGAGTAAATGCTGAGTCTCATCACAAGGGAAAAAAGTTTTTTTTCTATCTCTTTAATCTTGTATCTATATGAGATGACAGATGTTCGCTAAACTTATTGTGATAATCATTTCATGATATGTGTAAGTCAGACCATTATCCTGTATACTTCCAACTTATGTAGTGTTGTATGTCAGTTATATCTCAATAAAACTAAAGATAGTTGAAAACAGAACAAAATGTTTACCTGCTAAGCCACTGAGATTTCCGTTCATATACTACAGGTGTAACTGATACAGTAGTTACCCTAACGAAAAACAGTAGGAGCAGAATCATCAGGCCTGGCTTCCTTTGAAGGGGAGCTGGATTTTCATCTGGGCATGTTTTCCTCACTATGGAGTCAGATGAAATAATTTGTATTATCAGAAAAGTTTTGCTCAAGATCAGATGTGGTTGAACCACCAAGCTTCTGTTTCTGTTATTTCTTTGAGGACCTTGCACTGTTAGTTCAGATCTTCTGCTTTGTCAAAGTCCCTTTTCTCTTTCTGATACTGATCAAGACCTGAGTTGGTGAATTATTCACTGTTCAGCCAGGGAAACATAACTTTTGAAATATTGCAAATCATCTTAGAGTCTGTGGAGAGATTGAGTTGACATGGTGTATTCCAAAGCTTTGAGCGGGGGGTCTAGAGGAAATCCAGATCCCAGACCTTCAAGCTCCTCCCACATCTTGAATTTCAGTTTCCCCATCCCTAAACTGGGTTAAATTCTGATGCTCCTGAGTGCTGGTGGAAAGAAAAGTGCTTTGTCACTTGCTTCAGAATCTCTTGGAGATTCCCACTCTGTGCCTGCTCACTTCTGGGAATCTGATATGTACACCTTCATCCCATGCCACAGGTTCAGAACCTGAGCCTGTCACTGGCTGAAGTGGACGATCATCTGACAGAGGGGAAATCCCTTCCTGATCAGAATTGCTGGGACTTCAAGGGCTATATTTAGAACTCTGGGACTTTCCAACCAGATCACTGTGGACAATACACAGGACTTCCTTGAGTTGGCATGTTTAGATGGGCCTAACCTGGAGTGTTGAGGTCTGTTCAGTAGATTTAATGATCTCTTTGGTCTTATCTTATGGCTCTGCCATGGGCAGAGGAGGGGGATAGAAAAGGGATAGTTCTGTGCCATCTTAATCAACTCCTCCTGGTTTCCTGTCTGCATAATTCATATCCATTAAGATTGCATTTGGTTGCACTTAACAGAGACTAACAACAGTGTCTATCTCAGACGTGACTTTCATGGGTGGGAACCTAAAACAATCCTAGTGTATCGTTATTGTTGTTGTTCAGTGGCTAAGTTTTGTCTGACTCTGCATCCCTGTGGACTGCAGCACACCAGGCTCCTCTGTCCTCTACTGTCTCCTGAAGTTTGCTCCAGTTCATGTCCATAAAGTCAGTGATGCTATCTAACCAACTCATCCTCTGCCACCCCCTTCTCCTTTTGCCTTTAATCTTTGCCAGCATCAAGGTTTTGTCTAGTAAGTCAGCTCTTCACATCTAGGGGCCAAAGTATTGGAGCTTCAGCAACAGTCCTTCCAATGAAGATTCAGGGTTGATTTCCTTTAGGATTGACTAGTTTGATCTACTTGCAGTCCAAGGAACTCTCAAGAGTCTTCTCCAACCCCACAATTAGAAAGAATCAGTTTTTCAGCACTCAGCCTTCTTTATGGTCCAACTCTTTATGGTTCATTGTACACGACTACTGGAAAAGCCAGAGCTTTGACTATATGCACTTTTGTCAGCAAAGTGATGTCTCTGCTTTTTAATAGCTGTCTAGGTTTACCATAGCTTTCCTTCCAAGGAACAAGTATAAGTTACCATCTGCCATGATTTTGAACCCCAAGAAAAGAAAATTTGTTACTGCTTCCACTTTTCCCTCTCCTATTTGCTGTGAAGTGATGGGACCAGATGCCATGATCTTAGTTTTTAAAATGTTGAGTTTTAAGCCAGCTTTTTCACTCTCCTCTTTCACCTTTATCAAGAGGTTCTTTAGCTCCTCTTCACTTTATGCCATTAGAGTGGTATCGTCTTCATATCTGAGGTTGTTAATATTTCTCCTGGCAATTTGATTCCAGCTTGTGATTCATCTAGTCTGGCATTTCATGTGATGTGCTCTGCATATAAATTAAATAAGCAGGGTAACAGCATACAGCCTTATCATACTCCTTTCCCAGTTTTGAACCAGTCATTTGTTCCATGTCCAGTTCTAACTGTTGCTTCTTGACCCACATACCGGTTTCTCAGGAGACAGGTAAGGTGGTCTGGTACTTCCATCTCTTTAAGAATTTTCCACAGTTTGTTGTGATCCACATGGACAAAGGCATAAGCATAGTTAATGAAGCAGAGGTCGATGTTTTTCTGGAACTCCCTTGCTTTCTCCATGATCCAGTGAATGTTGGCAGTTTGATCTCTGGTTCCTCTGCCTCTTTGAAACCCAGCTTGTACATCTGGAATTTCTTGGTTCAAGTACTGCTGAAGCCTAGCTTGAAGGATTTTATGCATAAACTTGCTAGCATGTGAAATAAGCACAATTGTGCAGTAGTTTGAGCACTCTTTGGCATTGCCCTTCTTTGGGATTGGAATGAAAACTGACCTTTTCCAGTCCTGTGGCCACTGCTGAGTTTTCCAAATTTTCTGACATACTGAGTGCAGAATTTTAGTATCAACAGATCTTTACAAATCTTTTAGGATTTTACAACAACTTTAGAAAACTTACTTTACAAATCTTACAACAAATTTTAGCAAATCTTTTAGGATTTTAAATAGCTCAGCTGGAATTCTGTCACCTCCACTAGCTTTGTTAATCGAAATTCTTCCAAAACCCACTCGACTTCACACTCCAAGATGTCCGGCTCTAGGTGAGTGACCACATCATCATGGTTATCCAGGTCATTAAGACCTTTTTGGTACAGTTCTTCTGTGTATTCTTGCCACCTCTCCTTCATCTCTTCTGCCTCTATTAGGTCCTTACCATTTCTGTCCTTTCTCATGCTCATCCTTGCATGAAATGTTCCCTTGATATCTCCAATTTTCTTGAGGAAATCTTTGGTGTTTCTCATTCTGTTGTTTTCCTCTATTTCTCTGCATTGTTCAGTTAAGATGGCCTTCTTATCTCTCCTTGCTATTCTCGGGGATTCTGTATTCAGTTGGGTGTGTCTTTCCCTTTCTGCTTTGCCTTTCACGCCTCTTCTTCTTTTTTTTTTTTTTTTCATTTATTTACATTTCCATGCAGTACTTTTATTTTTTTTTTCAATTATTTTTATTGGAGGCTAATTACTTCACAACATTGCAGTGGGTTTTGTCATACATTGACATGAATCAGCCCACGCCTCTTCTTTTCTCAGCTGTTTGTAAAGCCTCCTCAGACAACCGCTTTGCTTCCTTTCATTCCTTTTTCTTTTGGATGATTTTGGTCACTGCCTCCTGTACAGTGTTCGGGCACTCTGTCTATCCGATCTAGTCCCTTGAATGTATTTATCACTTCCACTGTATAATCATAAGGGATTTGATTCAGGACATACCTGAATGGCTTAGGGGTTTTCCCTGCTTTCTTCAATTTAAGCCTGAATTTTGCAATAAGGCATTCATGATCTGAGCCACAATCAACTCCAGGTCTTATTTTTGCTGACAGTATAGAGTTTCTCCATCTTTGGCTACAAAGAATATGATCAGTCTGATTTTGGTATTGACCATTTGGTGATGTCCACGTGTAGAGTTGTCTCTTGGATTGTTGGAAAAGGTTGTTTTCTGTGACCAGCATGTTCTCTTGGCAAAATTCTGTTAGCCTTTGCCCTGCTTCATTTTGTATTCCAGTGCCAAACTTGCCTGTTATTTTGGGTATCTCATGACTTCCTACTTTTGCATTCTAATCCCCTATGATGAAAGGGACATCTTGTTTTTGTGTTAGTTCTAGAAGGTGTTGTAGGCCTTCATAGAACCAATCAGCTTCAGCTTCTTCAGCGTCAGTGATTGGGGTTACTGTGATATTGAATGGTTTGCCTTGGAAATGAACTGAGATCATTCTGTCATTTTTGAGATTGCACCCAAGTACTGCATTCCAGACTCTTGGTGACTCTGAGGGCTGCTCCATTTCTTCTAAGGGATTCTTGCCCACAGTAGTAGATATAATGGTCATCTGAATTAAGTTCGCCCATTCTCATCCATTTTAGTTCACTGATTCCTAATGTTCAATCTTGCCATCTCCTGCTTGATCATGTCCAATTTACCTTGATTCATGGACCTAACATTCCAGGTTCCTATGCAATATTGTTCTTTACAGCATCGCACTTTGCTTTCACCACCAGACACATCCACACCTGGGCGTTGTTCCTGCTTTGGCCCAAGTGCTTCATTCTTTCTGGAGCTGTTAGTAATTGCCCTCCACTCTTCCCCAGTAGTATACTGGACACTTTCTGACCTGGGGGGCTCATCTCCCCTGGGGTGTCATATCTTTTTGCTTTTTCATGCTGTTCATGGGGTTCTAGTGGCAAGAATGCTGGAGTGGTTTGCCATTCCCTTCTCCAGTGGACCGCGTTTTGTCAGAACTCTCCACTGTGACCCATCTGTCTTGGGTGGACCTGCACTGCATGGCTCATAGCTTCACTGAGTTATCATGCCCCTTCACCATGACAAGGCTGTGATCCATGAAGGGGTAGTATATCATAGGTGTTTAGTAAATAGTTGTTAAGTAAATACATTATTTCATCTGAAGTTTCTCAACAAAATGTGGCCAGTAGATCAGAGAATGCTGTTACTTATTCTACAGATATGGAAATTGGCTCAGATGCTTGACTTCACGGTAACTGAGGGAGCTTAGTCCTTTTGATTCCTAATCAGCGGCTGAGGGTGTGGGTCGAAGGTAGGGAGGCTTATGCCCCAGACGGGTCTAATCTAGGCCTCTGCTCAGCAAATTGGTGAGCTACCCAGAGATAAGATGATAAGAAAAGGAGTTAAGTTATTCCCACGAAAGAGCCTGGGAAGCTAGGAATTGCAAAAACCATTGCCTGGCTGGTTGGGAAAGGAAAAGTGACGTCCTTGAACAGGTAACTTTTTCGTGCCCCTCAGTTCCACCCTCACTCCTGCTACTAACTCTGCCCCAAGAGGTAGTGAGCGCCCCGTTAGTGGACGTGTTCAAGCAGGGGCTGGATGTCTCCTTACAGAGCATGCCTGAGTTGGAGAGTTACATACTCACATCTTGGTAGGAGAAGGCAGGCCTTCTGTCTTGGAACAGATGCTCTGCAGATTAGTGACCCAGACACCAACGCAAGAGGCTTTGCGCCACCTGGTGGACAAAGTTTTAAACTGCAGGCCCTTCCAGGGAGAGAAGCCTTCAGCCTGAGTGTGCCTGGAATCCTAAACAGTGAAGGCAGAGAGTCTCCAACCATTTCAGGAGAACCACAGTGAGAGCTCGGGAAGGTGAGGGGGCGCAGGGGGACAGGGCTGCGCTGGGCCAGGCACCACATGTATCAGAGAGGTCCCTGTCACAGGGAGGACTTATCACCAGGACTCAGGACTTCTGAGCACGTCCCTGGATTTGAAGGGAACACCTCTTTCCCGAACTTTATTCCAAATTCCTGGGAAGACAAACTGGGAAGCTACTTGGGGGAAAAGGCCGGGGCGGGGGCGGGCGGTTGGCGGGGGGCCTAGAGATGGGGTGTTTGGGGAGGTGAGGAGGAGGCTCATTTGTTCATTCTGCTTATCTTTGTGTTTGGGAATGACTCTGAATTATCTCTGCCTAGAAGTAAAATTTTCCAGTTGAGTTCAGTTCTGCAAGAGCCTCCATGAAACCATCCATTAACCCCACCCCCATCAAAAAAAAAACCCTCTATATTTTTGCTCCATGGGTACAGATTCTGAAAGATTTTGTCTACCAAAGTGCATATTATCTATTATCTTACTGTATCATTTATTATCAGTCAAAGGCCTCTGCAGTAGCTGGTAGGAGCTATGATGAGCTTCGGGCATTGGCCTTACCGTAGAGTTCATTTAATGTGAGCAAAAGTGAAAACATCTGACAGCTCGTGGGTTGGTGCAGCCCCATCTGAGGTGAGCCTCATTCTGCTCATCCCCGCCTAAAAGTCTGAAACAGGCCCCAGCTCCCGCCCCAGGCTGTGCTCTGGGTGGTGAGCCACAGAGATCGAGCCCCATCCTGGGCCAGCTGCTCCTCTCACCATTTCTCCTTCTGGTTTCACTTCATTCCTGAGAAAGGAGCACAGGTTTAATCAGCAGGCCACCCCAAGCCTGGACCTGGGTGTCAGAGGCCAGCCAGGGTCCTGTGACGGGTGTAGGACAGCCCCCAGCACACGACCTGGTACTGCACGTCTCGGGACAGTCTGTTGGATGAGCAGCTGAAGGCTCCCTGTGGACGGGCTTCAGATAGTTTTTATTCTCAGAGCATCACTTACCGCATGAAATGGGGTATGTGCAGGTTTTGCTGTTGGGAAGTTTCCCCCGGCGTTCCTCATTGGTCAGACCCAGGACCAATGAGAAAGAGACCACCCGCTCCCTAAGGTCTCTGTCCTCACCTTCTCAGGGTCTCAGCCCCAGTCCTGATCTGCTTCCCTGTCTGAGTCAGCCAGGCTGACCCCAGCACGAGCTTCAGGGACCCCTTTGCCCTTCGTCAGGGATGGGCCTCTGCAGCCTGCCCTGCACCCCACATTCTCCCTGACCCCTCAGACCAGAAGGCCCTCCTCCCCACTGCACCTCCAGACCTCACCCTTCACTCCCCACTTGCCACCCCCAAACTTAAGCTTTTCTTTGGAGCAGTGTTTGCTGGGATAACTTCTATTGAAATGTTAAAAATCAGAAGAGACATGCCTTTCTGTTTTAGCAACACTCCCCAAGGCTTGGGCATTTTGTTGTTGTTAAGACGTGTCCAGTGAGTCAACTTTTATTTAGATGATGATAATATTGGGGGTCAGAAAAAATTTAAGAAATTAAAGGATAATGACGACTTGGTGGCCAGAGGTTTCTCTTCTCCACTTGCCACAGATAATGCCGTAGCATTCAGGCGTCTTCTCCAGCATGGGCAGGAGTTTTTACATAAATGGAGCCTTTCACAGGGCTACTTCTGGCAGAAATTTTATAACCACTTCACCATATCTCTCTGCAAGTGGCCATTCTTGAGAGTAACAATGGCTTTGTTATACAGACCACATCTTTAGCACAGAATTGAGTATTAAGGGGGTTTTTATCTAGGCCTCAGAGATGGAATCATCCTGCCTGGAGAGCACAGAAGACTTAGTGAATTACTATATTCTGCCCTTAGCTCTGATGCTTGATGACGCTGTTGATCAGCAGCGGCTGGACTTTCTGACCTGAACATCAACCTCAAGTTCCATTTTGGACACAGAGATGAGTGGGCCTGGTGGGAGAGGGAGACTGAAGATGACAGAGATGGCCTCCACCTGATGAGTTACTAAGTTAGTAACTGGTTGTGTTCTGTTTGCTTGTTTTTGTGTTTTTGGCCAGGCCTCATGGCTTGCAGGATCTTAGTTCCCTGGCTAGGGATTGAACCCCGGCCCATGGCAGTCAAAGCACTGAGTCCTAACCACTGGACTGCCAGAGAATTCCCTAATAACTTTTTTTTTTTAATTGGAGGAAAATTGCTTTACAAGGTGTCATCTGGTAAGTGGTTTTTAAAGGTAATGAATGTTTTCTCTAACTCTATTATCGGCAGGTGTGTAAAGCGCCACTTTTCCTCCCATCAGGCCGTGTGTGTCTCTCAGAGCTGATTGTAATTCCTGGAAGATGCGTTTACTTTAAATCCACTCATTTGCCTATCTTTCCTTCCAGGTAGGTATAGAGTCTACTGCCTCGAACGGGGACCCCAGGAACAGTTGTTCTCCATGCTACACCCACCACGAGCAGCCCAGCGAGTACCCGAAGGCCTTGGTGGCTGCAGGGGAGGTTTGCCAGGACTCTGCCAGATATGAGACTCCCCATCTCCATGGGTTCCCAGGGCCCCTGGATGACCCTGGGCGGAAGAAGGGAAATTGAGTCATGCTAAGGCTAAGGAGGGGACAGAATGAAGCCTGGCCCCAGACGTGTTATTGTCTCCGCATGGAGGGGAACTGAGTTCGTGCCAAGCTCACACTGAGCGCCAAAAACAATCGTTGCTTGGCTTGCTTCTCCTCCTTGACTGGCAGGACCGCTGGAGAGTGGTTTTGGTTTCCTTTCTGTGACGTTGCAGTTTGTGCCTTGCCATGCAAAGTCTGGTCCGTGGACCAGCAGGATAACCTAGGAACTTAGAACGTCAAGCCCCACTTGAGAATCTGAATCGGCACCAGCCTTAAAACACGATTCCCAGGAAGTTTGGTGATTTGTGTGTACTCTGGAGTTTGAGAAGCACTGGTTTAGCGGGCACTATTCTGTCTGATCCTCGCATTAACCCTCTGTCATGGGTGCTGTTCAATAGCAGAGGAAAACTGTGCAGGGAGGTGAAGTGCCCCGTCACACAGCCAGAGGCAGGATTTAAACCCAGATCCAGCTCCTGCCACACCGTTAGCTCATAATTGTGGGGTTTCACTGGCTTCAACGTGAAAGTGAAGGTCACTCAGTCGTGTCTGATTCTTTGGGACCCCATAGACTGTATAGTCCATGGAATTCTCCAGGCCAGAATACTGGAGTGGGTAGCCTTTCCCTTCTCCAGGGGCTCTTCCCAACCCAGGGATCGAACCCAGGTCTCCTGCATCTCAGGCGGATTCTTTACCAGCTGAGCCACAAGGGAAGACCTTGGTAGTTTTAGCTGTTGGTAACTTAAGCAGAGGGTTTGTCTGACCATGTGCACAGGTATGTGTCCACGCCAGTGTGTGTGTGATGGTATGTGTGTATATAGCAAACACAATTTTGAGATCAGATGAGATCAGATTGGTATTATATATTTATTTTAACTAGGTGACAAATATTGGCCTTTACCATGAAGACCTTTATCCTATAAGAAATGATTTCTATAAATTACATTAAACTGGATTTATTCTGCCTTTCGAGTATTTCCACACTGAGGTGACATTGCTCACATCTTTGATTGATCCAGAAGGCTCCTTGAAGTAGAACTAGTATAAATATAAATATGGGTAAATCTCAGTTGACTGCCTGGTGTGATGGTAAAACAGGGCTAGTTAGTAATGAGTAGCAACTAATTAACCTGTTAAACTAGGAAAATAAAGTGACTGTCGTCCAGTTTCAGAGAGATTTCACGGGATAGCTGATTTCTGTTTGTCCTCATAATTGGTGATAACTATATTAAAAATCTGATACCCAGGCACCATAGGGAGTGACACAACCTACTGACTAGCAGATGCAGAGAAACCAAAAGACAGGTAATAGGAAAGTTTCCATCAGTGTCCTTCCTACTGGCAAGTCTCTGGATTCAGCTTGGTCATCGCCAGTAACTCAGATGTGTGTGAGGCCAGTTGAGGGTAAATGAACAGGTCCAGTCAAGTCAGACAGCTCTAAACTCTAGGCCTCTGCCCTGCTGACATGCCCCCTCTTCATGTTTGGAATAGAGGGCAGTAATAGCATGTTTTTTCTTTTAGCTGTGCCAAGGGGCTCATGAGATCTTAGTTCCCTGACCAGGGATTGAACCCCACACCCCTGGCAGTGAAAGCGTGTCCTAACCACTGGACTGCCCGGGAATTCCCAATGATAGCATTTAAACTTATCTTGTTGAAGTGACACTTGTGTTATTGTCTGTGGAGACAACTGGAATCTCAGCGCTGATTCCTTCAGGTGCCAATTCAGGGAGGGTTCTTAGAGAGGTTCATGTCACATGGAGATTTCTACCAAGGAGGGAAAAGATGGACAGATTGCATCCCCACTGTCAGAAACTCCTCCAGATGTCCCCAAGACACCAGCACGGTGATCTATTCCTCCTGCCTGTGTGCTTCTCTTGGAGCCATTTCTAGGGTGTGGTTTCTGTAACTTCGTAATGTGGTTTCAAGCAATGCGTGAGTTTCCTCCAGCTGCTCTGCTCCTTTCTCAAGATCCTCTTGGCTCTTTGGGGTCCTTTATGTTTCCACGCAAGTGTCAGGGTTGTTTGTTCAGCTTCTGTGAAGAAACCCATTGGAATTTTGATGGGAATTGCATTGAATGTGCATACTGTTTTGGACAGAATGGACATTTTAGCATTACTAATTCTTTCCATTCATGGGCACAGAATATCTTTCCATTTATTTGTGTCCTCAGATTTCTTCATCAATGTCTTAAGGTTTTCAATGTGCAGCTCTTTCACATCTTGGGTTAAATTTATTCCTAGGTGGTTGGTTCTTTTGATGTTATTGTAAATGGGATTGTTTTCTGGATTTCTGTCTTGGATAGTTCATTGTTAGTGTGTAGAAACACTACAAGTGATTTCTGTATACTGATTTTGTATCTGCAGGTTTACTGAGTTCATTTTTTCGTCCTAACAGGTTTTTTTTTGGTGATTTGATATGGAAAGCTGGAATTAGAAATCCCACTGTTTCTACCACATCCAGGTCATCCACAGCACCCAAGACACAGTGACTACTAATACAGTCTTCCCCCAGTGCCCTTTTAAAATATGTGAAATCATATAAAAGTGAATTGCGTCATCATTTTGGGTGAGAAGGATCTGGGTAGAGCTTGGCCTCTATAGCAAAGCTCGTTGTCTTCTCTCCTTTTATTGACACGATTGTTTTGAAAAGTAATTTATTTACCAGTAACTTCAAATGTACAGAAAATCTTCAGTGGCAGTACAAAGTGCTCACTTTTGCCACTGCACACAAAACACGTCAGTGTGTCTTACCCAAAACGAGGACCGTCTTCCAGGGAACCAGCACAAGACCTTCACATAAGGAAATTAATATAGTTTCCACATTATGATCCAATCCTCAGGCCCGCTTCAACTTTCAACAGCTGCCCCAGCTCTCAGGAAATGTCTCTTTTCATTCTGATCCTGTTTGTTCTTCTGGAACCATGACTGATACTTTCCCCTCATTTTCTCTCATCACAACCTTGATGGATTGAACGTGCACAAAATAAGTGAGATCTGAGTGGCCTTTTCTATACTGTAACATGTATTAGTACTCCATTTTTTATTGTGACTAAATGTACTAACATTTACCATTTAAACAATTTTAAGAACACACTTCCATGGCATTAACCACATTCACACTGTTGTACAAATTTCCTTACCATCCATGTTCAGATCTTTTCCATTTTCACCAATGAAACTCTGTAGTCACTGGATACTAATTCCCCTCAGCCCCTGGCAACTGCATTCTACTTTCTGTCTTTGAATTTGACTTGTCTGGATACCTTGTTTAAGTGGAATCATACCATTTTTGTCCTTTTGTGACAGGGCTATTTCACTTACCATAATGGATCAAAATTCATATATGTTGTAGCATGTGTCAGAATTTCCTTAGTTTTTAAGGCTGAATTTTCAGTGCTTTTTGTGTATACCACATTTAGTTTACCCATTTATTGATTGATGGACACTGGGATCACTTCCACCTTTTGCTGTTGTGATTAATATTGCTATGAAGATGGGCGTACCTGTATCTGTTCCCTACTTTCAATCCTTTGGGTATATACCCTCATGTGGAGTTGATGATCATATGTTAATTCTATGTTGAAGTTTTTGAGGAACTGCCATACTGTTTTCAACTGAGGTGATGTCATTTCACTTGATTCTTTTTATGGTAGAATAATATGGCTCAGCCATCATATTGTTTATCCATTTACCCATTGGTGGACGTTAGCGTTGTTTATCTCTTTTGGCTGTTGTGAACAATGCTGCTTTCAATAGATGTATACATCTGTTTTCAATTCTTTGGGTTCTATATCCAGGGGTGGAGTTGTTGAGCCATATGGCAATTGCATATTCATAGAGTAAACACAGGTTGCATCATTTTCCATTTCCACAATAAGGTTTAAAAGTTCCCGTGTCTCTGCATTGTTGCCAACATATGTTATTTTTAATTTTCTTGATTATACTCATTTTAAAGTGGGTGAAGGAGTTATTGCAGTGTGATTGTAAGTTGCATTTCCATCATATCTTTTCATCTGCTTGTTGACCATTTGCATGTCTTGTATGGAGAAGAGTCTATTTAAGTCCTTTGTCCATCTTTAAAACTGGGTTGTCTTTGTTGATGAGTTCTAAAAGTCCTTGATACACACTGGATAAAGGCTCATCAGATATATAATGTGGAGTTATTTTCCTCCATTCTGTGAGCTGTGGTTCCACTTTCTAAATTGCATTTTTTGATGCAAAAGAGGTTTCTGATTTTGAGGAAATCTGACTGTTTTCCTTTGGTTGCTGGTGCTTTGCTGTCAGATTGAAGAAACCATTGCTAAATCCAAGATTCTGAAGATTCATCCCCATGTCTTATTGGAGACTTTACACAGTTGTCCTTCAGCATCTATGAGGGTTTGGCTCCAGGACACCCTGCAGATACCAAAATCTATGGATGCTCAAATCTCTTATATAAAATAATCAAGTTCTGCAAATAACCTAGGCACATCTTCCTGTATACTCTGAATCATTCCTAGATTATGTTTAAGAGCTAATGCAATATAAATGCTATATAAATGTTGTAAAACAAGTAAACGCTATTTAAATAGTTGCCAGCATGTGGTAAATTTTTTTTGCTTTTGAAACTTTTTGAATTTTTTTAAAATATTTTTTTGCTCTGAGAGCAGATTCTGAGTAAGCAGAGTTAGTCTTGCCAAAGGGGCAGAACTGAGTCTAATCAAGCTCTGCATCCAGCTGCCAATCAACAAAAATATAGAAAATGGAGGCATCTATTGAGCTATACCATAGGACACAATCGACAAAATCAGGACTGTGGAAAACTCTACGGATCAAATTCCCTGGGGGTTTTCTAACAGATAACCCATAAGGAAAAGAAAAAAAGAGAGGGAACCTATAAACTAAAGGAGACTTAAAAGACTTCTTCCAAGGCTAAGCTGCAGTATCCTAAGAATGCACCCAATTAGGGATGGGTGATAAACTATTAAAAATACACCCACAAGGAGGTGACTACTATAGAAGTCAGGAGCCTGGTTACTCTCAGGGAAAAGGATAAGTTGGGACTGAAGCACATGAAAGGATTGCTGGGGTGTCTTGAAAGCTTCTATTTCTTGACCTGGGGAGTCTATGAGGGAGTCCATCTTATAAAAATAAAATAACAACAATAATAATATAATAATAAACTATACATTTATTTTATGTGGCTTTTTATCTGTTTTATTTTACAATAGAAAGCTTTTAAACATTCTTTTGCAAAACAAAGAATAAATGTATGAAGTAAATCTAAAAAATAAATATTTTTGCTCCGGCATTAATTGAATCCATTGACGTGGAACCTGTGGATACAAGAGACTAAGTGAAATTTTACTTTTTACATTTAAGGCTTTTGTGTGTTTTGAGATACTTTTTGCATGGGGTATGAGGTGAGAGTCCAGTTTCATTCCTCTGCATGTGGATATCCAATCACTTAGCACCATTTATGGAAAACACCATTTCCCCCATTTTCTTTCTTTCTTTTTTTGGCTGTGTGGCATGCAGGATCTTACTTCCCTGACCAGGGATCAAACTCATGCCCCCGCGGTGGAAGTGCAGACTTTTCACCACTGGACAGCCAGGGAAGTCCCCCACTTCCCCCCACCTTTACTGCCGTTACTGTGGTCTGACATCCATTCATCGTAGACAAATGGGTTTATCTCTGGGACCTCTATTCCGTTCCGTTCATCTATATGTATATCTTCGTGCCAGGATCACCGTGTCTTATTCAGTATTGCTGTGTGCTAACACTGGAGGTTGGTAACTGTGAACCTCCAACATGGATTTTCTTTTTAAAAAATGGTTTAGCTCTCTTTAGGTTCTCTTGAAATTCCACATTTCAGGTGTTGTATTCTGCTCTCCTTCACATGGAAGTACCCCAGTTTGCTTATGCATTATCTCCTGAAGACATCCTGATTGCTGTAAGGTTCAGACATGAGTAGAGGTCCTGTGTGTAATAGCATCCTTGTTTTTGTTTGATACAGCTTTTCAAAGCAGTTGTATGATTACTAGACGCATGAAGGGTGGCTCTCAAGGTGTGAGACCTGTTTGGCTCTGGAATATACTGCCACCCTGTGTCTCAAGAGGCCGGATTCGTGTCCCGTCCCCAGTGAAGGAGGGCTGCTGTTCTGCCTCCTCCAGTTATCCGTGTTGTCATTTTGGGAGGAGTTTAGCAACCCTAGTGGGGGTGGGCTGTCTTGTTCTTAAGATTGTTGTGTCATTTTTTGCTGTGCTGGGTCTTCGTGGCTACGTGGGCTTTTCTCTGTTTGCAGAAAGCAGGGGCTACTCTCTAGCTGTGGTGCGCGGGCTTCTCATTGCAGTGGCTTCTCCCGTTGTGGAGCCAGGCTCAGTAGTTGCAGGACACAGACTTAGTTGCTCTATATCCTATGGGATCGTCCCAGACCAGGGCTTGAACCCGTATCCCCTGCATTGGCTGGCAGATTCTTTACCTCTGAGCCACCAGGGAAGCCCGTGTCTTGTTGTTTTAATTTGTCATTCTCTAATGGTATATACGATGCTTATCATATTTTGTCCACCTATTATATATATATCTTCTTTGGCCAGGTGTCTGTTCAAATCTTTACTCATTTGTAATGAAGGTGTTTGCTTTATAGTTGTACAAATTCTTTATCAGATATGCATTTTGCAGATTTTTTTTCTCCCAGTTTATGACTTGTCTTTCGGTTTTCTGAATATTTTATAAAGTTTTAAATTTTTAAAGTCCATATTCAAAATTTTATTTCTTTTGTGAATAGGCTGTTGAGGTTTTGCATTAAAATTCACCAAGCCCAAGTTTATGTAGTTTTCCTTCTATGTTTTCATCTAACAGTTTTTATCCTTTTACATTTAAATGTGTCTGTAAACAATTTCTCGGAGAAGGCAATGGCACCCCACTCCAGTACTCTTGCCTGGAAAATGCCATGGACGGAGGAGCCTGGTAGGCTGCAGTCCATGGGGTCGCTAAGAGTCAGACACAACTGAGCGACTTCACTTTCATTTTTCACTTTCATGCATTGGAGAAGGAAATGGCAACCCACTCCAGTACTCTTGCCTGGAGAATCCCAGGGACGGGGGAGCCTGGTGGGCTGCCGTCTATGGGGTCGAACAGAGTCAGACACGACTGAAGTGACTTAGCAGTAGCAGCAGTAAACAATTTCTGGTGAGTTTTCGTGTGAATTGTAAAGTTTGTGTCTACCGTCTTTTAATTGCATGTGGTTTCCAATTAATTATTCTATAGCTATTTTTTGGAGAAGTCGTGGGTTATTTGGCTCCATTTCAGTTTGAATTTCCAAATTTAATGGAAATTTTCTGCAGGCTTGCCAACTGGGAGCATGGACTCCACTTAACTGAGAGG
This sequence comes from Cervus canadensis, assembly GCF_019320065.1. Classification (NCBI taxonomy): domain Eukaryota; kingdom Metazoa; phylum Chordata; class Mammalia; order Artiodactyla; family Cervidae; genus Cervus; species Cervus canadensis. The sequence continues at coordinate 41,794,626 of NC_057413.1, forward strand.
TTGCAGCCTGTACTTCCCAACCAGCCTCTCTGACCCTTGAGATGCATTTGTGTTTCCTTCCAACCTGTCACAGCCCAGGGTCTGAGTGTCCTGCCTCCTGTCTCCTCCACAGCCCATTGCCTTTCAACAATGTTGAGGGTGACCTGAAGGCCTAGAAATCTCCTCACCCTCTGAGTCTGGGAAATGGCTTCCTGTGAAGACCCTTCCCCACAAAGACTCTGCTGGAACTCAGGATATCACCTCCCTTCTTTTCTTTTTTTTTTTTTGCACACCCCACCCTCACCCCACACAGCTTATGGGGTCTTAGTTCCCCACCCAGGGATTGAACCCAAGTGAGAGTGAGAAGTCCCAACCATTGGACGGCCAGGATCCACCATTTCCTGACCAGGCCACACAGTCCCAGTCCCCCCTGGGCTTATCAGCCCGGAGCTGATGCGCTCCTTCCCAGGATCAGTCAGAAAAAGGGCCTGATCCCTGTGTTCCCCTCCTCCCAGCAGGAATGTAGCCACTGCCCTCCCCTTGGTAGAAGGCCCCTCAGGGCATCTCCTGAGTTGGGCCTCTGATCCTCAGTCAGGCCACCTTTCATGCCAGCCCCACACCCGGGCCTTTGTACTTGTGTTTACAACTCTCCATGGAGAAATCTCCCTTGCCCCAGCTATCCAAATGTTTGCAGACTCTGTCTCTCTTCTTCCAGCGTTTCAGTCTCAGAGTTACCTGTCACCAGTCGCAGTCCCTGAAGAGCCCAGAGATTTCTCCTGGAAGGAAAGACTCTAGAGAAATCACAGGGATAAATGCAGAGTGCAGCCAAGCCTTGCCTGTGCTGATGCCCAAGAAGGTGAAGACAGTGAATGATTTCTGGTGAGAATTTTAAAGTCCCCCAAGTAATAGATCATCTGGGCGCATACTGTGTCTTCCGGCTCATTCTAAATGCATGTCATTCCAGAATTTTAATGGGGGAATTTCTTAATCTCCTAAATATGCCGAGTGGCGCATATGTTTAAAAAACGTTATGGTGGTACCTCTGAGAATTTCCACACAGTAAGGACGCCGTTTGTTCAGACGCAGTCCGGGAGCTTGCCGACAGAAGCCTTGGCCACGACCATCCTCCCACAGGTGAGCCTCGCCAGGCGCCTCCTGCACGCGGCCCCAACCCCATCGCAGAATCCTAGATTGGCCGAGGGCCTGGCAGGCAGCTGGCTAGAGATGCAGACAAGAGAAAACCGCCCAACAGCCAGGGGCCACCCTGGAGCGTGGCCTCAGAAGCCCGGTCCAGCCAACAGCATCTCCACGCCAGGAGCCACACACCACTCCTGGAACTCTGCTGGGTGGGGATGTGCCAGGAAACCGTGAGTTAGAAGGAGAGGTGATGGCGGGCGCAGCCAGAGAAGCTTTGCGCTGAAAAGTTTCTGTTCCCACGCCTGCCACCGGCTTGGTGTTTGGTCTCCAGCAGGCCGGTCCCGCCTTGGCCTGGGTTTTCTCACCGGTGGAGAAGTGAATTGGATGCCAGCTTATTGAGTTTCCTCTGAGGTGCCTCTTCCAGCCCCAGGGGCACCCCACTCCCACTTAGGCGCCTAGTCGTTTGGGGTCCTCAGCTGATGCAGGTTTAGTAGATTTCTGTCGGTGGTTTCCTAATAGGAGGAAAAGGTGGGAAGGAGGGAGTGGTTTGTTGCAGAGATGGATCTCCCTGCACCTGGGAAGGCAGGACACTCCTTTCCCCTTTCACTCCTCTGATAGCCCACCACTGTCATCAGCAGATGACTGAACGTGGCTTCTTCCCAATCATGGTGCAAAATGTAGAATTTGTCACAAAGAAATTTGACTTTAATGAGAGGGGAGATCATAGGAGAGAATAATTAGACAGTATACACATGCCAGGTTGATTTTAAATCAAAGTTTTTAGGTCAAGTTATCTTAGTTACTCCATTAACTGTTTTCAGCTAGCAGTTTCAATAATTGTATTAGCACAATGCCTGGCAGTGTTAATTGCTTTTTGCATCCTGTTCATTGTGACCTCAGAGTCAGTGCCTGGACTGGTGTTAGTGTGTGAGTGTGTGTGTCTGTGTATGTGAGAGAGAGAATATGAGTATGCGTGTGTGTGCACACACACTGAGGGGGCCTTCCTCCTGATTTTTTCTACAGTAGTACCTTGTGTTTATTTACTATGTATAATAATTTGTATCTCCTAATCCCAAACTCCTCATTTATCCCTCCCTCCTTTCCCCTTTGCTCACCTTAAGTTTGTTATCTATGTCCATGAGTTTCTTTTTATGTAAATAAGTTTGTTGTGTCATATTTTGGATTCTATATGTAAGTCATACCATATGGCATTTGTCTTTCTCTGACTTACTTCAGATGCATGGCCTAATGCTGCAAATGGCATTATTTTGTTCTTTTTCATGGCTGAGTAATATTCCATATTATTTACATACCATATCTTCTTTATCCATTCATCTGTCCATGGACATTTAGGCTGCTTCCATGTCTTGGCTATTGTAACTAGTGCTGGTATGAACATTGGGGTACACGTATCTTTTTGAATTAGAGTTTTCTCTGGATATATGCCCAGGAGTATCATTGCCGGATCCCATGGCAACTCTATTTTTAGTTTTTGGGGGAACCTCCACAAAAACTCCATAGAGGACCTCCACAGGGACTGATTGATTTTAAGCCAGCTCATGTGATTTCAGGGGATGCTGATTGATTTAAAGCTGACTCACTGACTTAAAGTAGTGGGGTGGGCCAGGGAGGGGCAAGTGACCTGGGAGACTTTGAGGGAGAAATGCCTCCCTCTGCAGGTCGCTTCATTGTGCTTGGAGGGAGAGGAGGAAGAAATCAGGCTGCAGGTCCCCCAGGGCGGGGGAGGGAAGGAGGGGAAGGGGCTGAGAGCGGGCCTTAGAGCAGATGGCCACTGGAGGGCGCCAGAGCCCCGGCAGAGCCCACCTGCAGCTTTCCGGGGGGACCTCCCGGCTGAGAGAGGAGCTGGAGCCGTGGCTGGTGGAATCCCAGGGACGCGCCCAGAGAGGAGGGGTTGGTCACCGGGAGCTTCTACCCAGGCCCAAATTGCCTCGCCTCACAGAGGGCACAGAGGTCTACCTTCAGCACCCGATGGGGACACTTCCAGCTTGGTCGGGTTGCCCAGTGGTTGGACAGCCTGAGAGGACGTCTGGGATCTTGACTGCCCTTTGTCTCCCCGGAGGCGGGGCTCGGCCCAGAAATACTGGGCCTGACTCTTGGACTTGCAGTTTCTAAGCTACAGGCCTGCATGCGTGTTGGCATCTGGAAAACGGGGCTGTGGCCGTGAACATGGAGCAGGCAACAGCGGTAGTATTCTGGTGGGCAGGCTGTGCCCTTTCTCTCAAGAGTTCTCCCCAAACTTTCTTCTTCCCTTCCTATCTGAGCCTCTTCCCCACCCCACCCCCCTTTCTAGGGGGTTCTGACCTAAAGCCAGGTCATGTGACTTAAGGGTGTATGACTGGTTTAAAGCCAGATCATGTGACTTATGTATGACTTTGTTTTCTTCCGATTTTAAAAGAAATTGGGCAATTTTCGTGGGCCCCTGAAAGTGTGGAGGCCCCCGCACTGGGCCTGCGATGAGGCAACCCAGCGTTTCCGTCTGTGTGGTGCTTCTCCCCAGAGCTCTTCATCACTTCCCTGCCCCCGGCTGTGTGCAGTGGAAGGTGCTCAGGGCTCATCAGGTCCAGCCTGACAGGCAAGAAAACTGAAGCAGAGGAGAGAAATGACTGTCTGAGGCCACCCCGTGACCATGACAAGGACTAAGCCAACCTCTGACCGCCAGGTCCCAAAACAACACAAAAGGGAGAACTAGTTTTCAGGTTTGGAAAAAAAAAGATATGCATCACGTGTTCCTTCACTTATTCCAGCTCCAGCCACGTGCCAGGCACCATGCTGCTGCTTGGGACCCGGCGCAGAGTGAAGCAGGCAGGAGGGACCCCGGTGACCAGTGACTGTCTCCTGACGGTCCTGACCAGGACACAGTGGAAAAGTGCACTGTGCTACAGACACAGAAAGCGGAGCAACAAAACCCAGCCTGGGAGGAAGAAGAGGCTTCCGTTATTTATTTGAAGACCTAAGAAAGAAGAAGAAATGTCTGAATTGCCCCAAAAATTATTTAAGGGAAAAAAAGGAACAGAAGTGACAGTTGGCCCTTGTGGTACTACAAAACCACATAATCAAGATCTGATGGTACTAACCGAAGATTGACAAGTATCACTGGAAAAGAAGAGGGAGCCATGTGTGTGTGTGCGTGACATTAATTTAGTGGGAAAGGATAGCTAATTTGAGGTATGATAAAACCACAACTGGCTCTCTACCTGGAAAAATCTGTATTTGGACCCTCACCTCCCTCCCGTCACAAAGATCAGTTCCAGATGGATTAAGGCCTAATGAATTGAACAATAAATAGAAACCCTGACAGAAGTGGAAATAGAAAACCATTTGCGCTGAACAAGGGTAGCAGAGACTCAACCATGACAAGAAACTCAGAGACTGTAATAAAAAGTGAAGCACATACCTGACTGCATTAATTTTTATATGTGTGTCAAAAGATACCATAAACAAAATTAAAAGAGGATGGATTTGGGGGAATTCCAAAATTCCCCATTGCAATGCAGATGACAGATAAAATGCCTGCAGGCTTCCCTGGGTGGCTTAGTGGTAAAGAGTCTGCCTGCCAACCCAGGGAGACATGGGTTTGATCCCTGATTCCTGGGAAAATCCTGCATGCCTCGGGGCAACTAAGCCCATGTGCCACAACTGCTGAGCTTGGGCTCTAGAGCCAGGGGGCCCGCAACTACTGAGCGCACGAGTCACAACTACTGAAACCTGCACTCCCAGAGCCCGTACTCTGCAACAAGAGAAGCCACTGCGACGAGAAGCCCGTGTGCCGCAACTGGAGAGAAGACCCAGCACAGCCAAATAAATAAATAATCTGAAAAAATAAAATGCCTGTGACGGGTCAAGAGCATCTCTAAATTGATTTTTTTTTTAAAAGACAAAGAACCTTCCCAGCAGTTGAGAGTGCAGCAGGATTTATCAACCTCAGCACTGTAGACACTTTGGGTCTGACAGCCCCTTGCTGTGGGCACTTTGTAAGATACGTAGCAGCATCCCTGGTGCCTACCCACTAGATGCCAGCCTCACCCCTCCCCAACTCACGAGTTGTGATAATCAAAAATGTCTGCAGACATTGCCACCTGTCCCTGGGGAGGGAGAGGAAAACCGCTCAGTTGAGAAGCTCTGCAGTAGAGCAGATCCACTAATAAACATGTGGCAGGATGCCTCAGTAGTCAGGGACAGGCAGAGAGCAGAATGAGGTGTCATTTTAATGATAACACCTACACCTAGCACGAATGCAAGGAAAAGGATGTGTGGAGGATAGCAACAGGACTTCAGAGTCTCCAAGGGAGATCAGTCTGATAATGCAGAAGGGAGACACAAAAAGCTGTATGGTGGGGCTTCTCTGATGGTCCAGTGGTTAAGAATCTGCCTTGCAATGCAAGGGACACAGGTTTGATCCCTGGTCTGGGAAGATCCCACATGCCATGGAGCCTGGGAAGATCCCACATGCCATGGAGCCACTAAGCCCATGCCCCACAACTACTGAGCCAATGCTCTTGAGCCCAAGATCGTCGCCCTGGAGTGCGTGCTCTGCAACAAGAGAAGCCATTGCAATAAAAAGTGTGTGCACTGCAACCAAGAGTAGCCCCCGCTCACCACAACTAGAGAAAGCCTGTGTGTGGCAATGAAGACCCACCACAGCCAAAAAATAAAATAATTACTTTTTTAGAAGCTGTATGGTGTAAAACTCAGAGACTGTGTGCCGGCGTTATGCGGGTGTCAAGGGCAGGCCTGCGCAGCCAGTCAGGACTTCCAGGAACTCTAGGGACCAACTGCCAATTGCACTTTGAATGTGATTCCCTATTCTGTGACATTTGAGACCAACAGCCCCCAAATTCAAAACTAGATACCTGAGTCAGAGGGGTCTGTTTTCCTGTGTTTGGCTGGAGGGTGGGGACGAATTCCACTCCTTTCTGGATGTTCTGCCTCCATGAAAACACAAAAACTATGCTGAGAGGGAAACCCCTGAATTTTGCAGACGTTATCAACCACAGATGTGGTCCTCCCAGGTCCAGAGAGATGGGCAGGAATTTCCCTTGCTGTCTCTGAAGGACCTAAGGTCACACACAACCCCCGGTAGAACCTGAAACTTTGAAGCCTGTCATCTTCCTGGAATGTAATTTGTTTTTTCTTTCATTTCCACATGCTGACTCCTACCCTCACCTTTTATTCTCTTGCAGTCAGCACCTCCAGTCCAGTGATCAGTAAAAGGGACTTTTTTAGTCTACAAATAATAAGGGCTGGAGAGGGCGTGGAAAAAGGGGAACCCTGCCACACGGTTGGTGAGAATGAAATTGGTGAAGCCACTATGGAAAACAGTATGGAGGGTCCTCAGAAAACTAAAAATAGAACTGCCATATAATCCAGCAATCCCACTCCTGGGCACATACCCAAACAAAACTAGAATTCAAAAAGATACGTGCACCCCTATGTTCACAGTAGCATTATTTACAATAGCCAAGACACGGAAACAACAGTTTATATATATATATATACACACACATATATATAATAATTTTAATTTATAATAATTATAATTTATAATTATAATTATAATATAAATATAAATTTTAATTTTTATAATAATTATAATTATAATTATAAATATAATATAAATATAAATTTTAATTTTAATTTATAATAATTATAATTTATAATTATAAATATAATATAAAATTTATAATAATTTATAATTATAAATATAATATAAATATAAATTTTAATTTTAATTTATAATATATATATAATATATATATAAACTGAATATTAAATGTTCCCCAGCTCTTAAAAAGTATGAAATAATGCCATTTGTAGCAACATGGATGAGCCTTGAGATTATCATACTAAGTGAAGTGAGAAAGACAAATACCATATGATATCACGTACATGTGGAATCTAAGATACACACAAATGAACCTACCTGCCAAACAGAAAGAGTCACAGACATAGAGAGCAGACTTGTGGTTGCCAAGAGGGAGGGGATTTTGAGGAGGGAAGGATTAGGAGGTTGAGATTAGCAATAGATGCAAACTGTTATATAGGATGGATAAACAGCAAAGTCCTACTGCACAGCACTGATAATTGTATTCAATATCCTGTGATAAGCTATAATGGAAAAGAATATGAAAAAGAACATATATATGTATAATCGAGTCACTTTGTATACAGCAGACATTAAACACGACATTGTAAATCAACTACAACAAAAAGAATTTTAAAGGGACCTTGTGTTCCTCACGGATTCAAAGAATATTAGGTGAAAAGGTTTCTCCTACAGGACTTGTGCCCCAGGACTGGCCCAGGTTCCAAGCACGGGGTCAGCCACGGAATCTGCATCAAGCCCTGCGGAGGGCCGGCGGCGGAGGGCCGGCGGCTCTGGGCGCGGCCGCGTGGTTCCGCCGTCAGGCTCTCGTCTGCCCTGCACGTGGAGGTGAGGGGGCCACCGGTTGTCCCTCATGAAGCTCCAAGGGCTGCGGCTGCTGGGCCCTAGAGAGCACTCCTAGGCCCTCCTTCCCCAAACCCCGAACCTGACCCCCAAACTGGAAAGTCTGATGGGGTGGAATCTCAAATAGTGCCAGGTGCTGTGCGCGGGGGTTCCGGCTGAGCAGGTCCAGGGGGTGCTCTGGTAATTGGTATCCTCCTGGGAAACGAAAGAGCGGCATCCGGCTTCCACTCCCACAGGGTCGGCTTGGGGGCAGGCAGGGGGCTGGCCCCTGTGGGAGCGGAGTCCTAGAGTGCCCGAGGGCTCACTGGCTGGGAGGCGTAGGTCTTGCGCGCACCCCTTTCGCGGATGGACAGCACTCCTAGGGGGGCAGAGCCAAGGGACCCCTGGTCCTGGTCTCGCGGCAGCAACAGACCAACTTCATGTTCATCTGCAGATGGGGGGCTGGGGTGGCCTCCTGTGCTGTCCACCTAGACCAGGTGCTTCTCCCCTTAAGGGTGAGTGGCCTTTACACCTCCGACCCTGCCATGGCCTGCCCTCTGGCCCAAATGCCACCGTTAGAGACGCTGGGATGCTCTTCTGACCCAGACCCGGGTACTTAGTGGATCCCGACTGCTGCCTTTCACAGGCCCCTGGCTGCTCCAGGTGTGGTGCCCACCTGCCCACCACCCGAGTGTACCTGCCTCAGCTCCCTCTCTTTTGAGAGGAAGCGGAGGGAGAGTGTAACCACTAAAGCAAGCCAATACACGTGGAAGAAGAGGAGGCAAGAAGCCTTAATAACCGGCCAAAAAGCCAAAGGTGGGACTCCCGTGGCAGTCCAGTGGTTAAGATTCCGAACTTCAATGCAAGGGGTGCAGGTTTGATCCTTGTTTGGGGAACTAAGATCCCACATACCTTGAAGCCAAATAAATAAATTTTTTTAAAAAGAAAATCCTTTTTAAAAAAAGCCAAAGGTGTAGACGCTATTGGCTTAGCATTGATAAATCATAAGCGCCTAGAAACCAGGAAGAACAAGATGAGAGACCCAGTAGAAGAATGAGCAAAGGACATGCATAGACTATCCACATTAAAACAAAATGCCAAATAGCTTCTGAACATAGAAGATGCCCAGACTCTCCCACTGTAAAAGATGTGCAAATTAACATTGTTCTGAGATAATCATTTTTAACCTGCTAATTTGGAAAAAATTAAAAAGTTTCATAACAATCTGCTGGAGAGGCTGAGGGGAACAGAGAACCGAGGACATGTAAAGTGGTGTAGCCCCGCAGAAGGTAGGATGGCAGGATTAGCAAAGTTGCAAATGTGTACCCTTCACCTAGCAATCCCAGCGTTGGAAGTGTATTCAACAGATACTTAGTCATGTCTGACTTTTTTTTCACCCCACGGACTGTAGCCCGCCAGGCTCCTCTGTCCGTGGGATTTCCCAGGCAAGCACACTGGAGTGGGTTGCCGTTTCCTTCTCCAGGCGATCTTCCTGACCCAGGGATCAAACCCGCACCTCCTGCATCGGCAGGCAGATTCTTTACCCCTGAGCCACTGTTGTTCAACAAATAGACCTGCCTATATACAAAAGGTACGTGGTTATTTATTTCAGCATGGCTTACAGTACCGAGTGATTAGAAACAACTTAGCATCCATTAAGAGAGGGCTGATGAAATAAATGATGCTGCATCCGTTTAACAGAATCCTGTGCGTCGTCTGATAGGCTCTCTGTGGACCGTGGCCAGCTCTCATAGAGGCAGTACAGCAGAGTGGTTAAGTCCCTGGACTCTGAGGGATAACCTGCTGGCTTGGAAACCCAACTATATCACTTACTGGCTATGTGCCCTTGAACAACTTAGTTACCTTCTGTACTGCCTCTCTCTACAAAATACTGCCTTAGTTTCCTTAATAATAAAAGTAGAGTGTGTCCCTTACATATGAACTTTTAAAGATGCAAATGTGCATCTGGTTCCAGCAAGGAACTTGTGCCATCAGTGTCAGATGTGAGCAAAATTACAGCTTGCCGTCCATCTCTTACGGCTGACGATCTTTCAGCTCCAACATCTACCACGTTCCCTCCTCCCTCCAGTCAGTAACTCTTGCTGCCTAGTCCCTCGATGACAGCCCCTGCATGCTAGCTGTTGTACTGTACCACTGGACTTTTTAAAATATTTATTTATTTATTTGGCTGTACTGGGTCTTAGAAGGAAATGGCAGCCCACTCCAGTGTTCTTGCCTGGAGAATCCCAGACGACATGGGCTGCCGTCTATGGGATCACACAGAGTCGGACACGACTGAAGCGACTTAGCAGCAGTAGCAGCTAGCTCTTAGTTGAAGCACACAGGATCTTTAATTGCAGCATATGAGATCTTTTTAGTTGGCGGCATGTGGGATCTAGCTGTTCCCTGACCAGGGATTGAACCTTCCCCATCAGGGAAGTCCCCATACTTTTCAAAGTACTGTTTTGTCAGATTTTAAATGTTTTATTTTTGTGTTTGTTTTTATGCATTATTTGTGTGAAAAATGTTATAAACCTATTACAGTACTATATAACCAATCATATGGCAGAAAGCAAAAAAGAACTTAAGAGCCTCTTAATGAAAGTGAACGAGTTGGCTTAAAACTCAACATTCAAAAAACTAAGATCATAGCATGCAGTCGCATCACTTCATGGCAAATAGATGGGGAAACAATGGAAACAGTGAGAGACTTTATTTTGGGGGGGCTCCAAAATCACTGCAGATGGTGACTGCAGCCATGAAATTAAAAGACATTTGCTCCTTGGAAGAAAAGCTATGACCAACCTAAACAGCATATTAAAAAGCAGAGACATTACTTTGCTGACAAAGGTCCGTCTAGTCAAAGCTATGATTTTTCCATTAGTCATGTATGGATGTGAGAGTTGGACTATAAAGAAAGCTAAGTGCCAAAGAATTGATTCTTTTGAACTGTGGTGTTGGAGAAGACTCTTGAGAGTACCTTGGGATGCAAGGAGATCCAACTGGTCAGTCCTAAAGGAAAAGTGAAAGTCGCTCGGTTGTGTCCAACTCTTTGCGATCCCGTGGACTATCCAGTCCCTGGAATTCTCCAGGCCAGAATACTGGAGTGGGTAGACTTTCTCTTCTCCGGGGGCTCTTCCCAACCCAGGGATTGAACCCAGGTCTCCTGCATTGCAGGCGGATTCTTTACCAGCTGAGCCACAAGGGAAGCATCCCTGAATATTCATTAGAAGAACTGATGCTGAAGCAGAAGCGTCAATACTTTGGCCAACTGATGCAAAGAGCTGACTCATTGGAAAAGACCCTGACGCAACAAATGACTGAAGGCAGCAGGAGAAGGGGACAGCAGAGGATGAGGTGTTTGGATGGCATCACCGACTCAATGGACATGAGTTTGAGCAAGCTCGGGGAATTGGTGATAGACAGGGAAGCCTGGTGTGCTGCAGTCCATGGGGTCACAAAGAATCTGACACAACTGAGCGACTGAACTGAACTGATAGCCAGTCATGTTAGTTGAGTACCTAGGCTAACTTTGTTGGACTACGAACAAATTGGACTTAGGAACACACTCTCCAAATGGAACTCGTTTGGATGTAGGGGACTTACCATGGAGCTAATAATAATAATACCTATCTCCTAATGTTCTTATGAAGAGTAAATAAGTTAACATTTGTAAGACAAGTAGTACCTGACCACCATGCTATCAAGGTACAGAACAGTGTCTGTTAATTAAGTGAAGTCGCTCAGTCATGTCCGATTCTTCGCAACCCCACGGACTGCAGTCTGCCAGGCTCCTCCATCCATGGGATTTCCCAGGCAAGAATACTGGAGTGGGTTGCCATTTCCTTCTCCAGGGGATCTTCTTGACCCAGGGATGAAACCCAGGTCTCCTGCAGTGCAGGCAGACTCTTTACCATCTAAGCCACCAGGGAATTATATGCTACCTTTTGTGTGTGAATATATATTGTTGTTGTTCAGTCGCTCAGTCATGTCCAACTCTTTGAGACCCCATGAACTGCAGCACACCAGTTTTTCCTGTCCACTATCTCCCGGAGTTTGCTCAACTCATGTCCATTGAGTCAACAATGCCATCCAGCTACCTCATCCTCTGTCAGGCCCTCATGTCATCCTCTCCCTTCTCATGCCCTCAATCTTTCCCAAATCAGGGTCTTTTCCAATGAGTCATCTCTTCTCATCAGGTGGCCAAAGTGTTAGAGCTTTAGCATCAGTCTTTCCAATGAATATTCAGGGTTGATTTCCTTTAGGATTGACTGGTTTGATCTCTTTGCTGTCCAAGGGACTCTAAAGAATCTTTTCCAACACCACAGTTCAAAAAGCATCAGTTCTTCAGTGCTCAGCCTACTTTATGGTCCAACTCTCACATCTGTACATGACTCCTGGAAAAACCATAGCTTTGACTGTACGGACCTAGGTTTGTTATAGCTTTTCTTCCAGGCATGTATTTATTTCCAGGCAGGTATTTGTACAAAGAAACTCTGGAAGGGTATGTAACAAACTTATAACTAGAATTCAGGAAAGCAAATAAGAGCAAGTGTTTTCATTGTAAATGTTCCTATATGGTTTTGATTTTTTAAACATATAAGTGAATAAATACATACTCAAAAGAGTTAAAAAATAAAGAAGATATTTTAGGGAAGCCAAAACATAGGTGATGATAGGCATTGCCTGAGATGGACTTAAAAAGATGGGACCATTTCCCTTTGGAAGGACAAACACAACACTATGTATGATCAAACTACAAAATTATGAACTTGTATGAGCAGAAACAAGGGGAATCCCTCCTTCACAAAAGAAATGTGCACAGGTGTTTCATGCTCAATAAAATAACCATATTTATTTCATTTTTAATTATTAACTTTCTAAAATAACACTTTTCCTACAAAGAACTCAAAACAGAACTTAGAGTTTATAACAGCAAACTTTCTTAACACTCGTCATGCTTCTCAGAGGGTGGAGGGAGGGAATATGAGGTAGACAGAACGGTAAAAAGAGGACAGACGCTACAGATCTGGACACAGGCAACGACAATGAAGCCAACGGCTCACTGGAGGGCCTGCTACCCAGGGCCGGGGGCCCAGGAGAACGCACCCATTTCTGTGACCTCTGGTTTGGGAATGAGGTTCAGTGGCACTCATGGGAGGTTCCCTTACAAGGTTTCCTTATAAGGAGCACTGGGGCTATCCACAGTGCTGGTGTTTCCTAAGCAGTAAGGCCTCCTGGGTTCCTAAGTTCCTTGGGCTCCACTATGAGACCATCACAGACGTCTCATCGCTGGTTGGCCAGACAACAACAGACAAATGACCAGTGGGTCCACAGTTCTTCAACAAACCAGACAAAAGCAACAATGATGGGTGAAAGAGAGAGGAGGAGGAAAAGGGTCTTCTTTGCATCTGCCCCGGTGGGATTCATGTTTTCTCAGAGGGTAGAAGGAAAGCAGAGCCTGCTGTTTACGTCCCTTCTACATCAAATGGTTGTTCCAGAGAAAGCGCAGCAGCATGTGAACTCCTCCAAAGAAAACGAAGACATAGTGAGCCAGGATATCTCTGCCTTCTTGCTGAAAGTTCTGTTTAAAAAGAGAGCAAGAAAGGGAGGGTGAGTTTTTTTCAAAGGCGATAAAATAATCCAAAGTTAGAAATTCAGTATTAATATTAATTCAGTCAGTGCCACAAACTTGCTTCTCGGGCTGCTTTGTGAAGTGTCTGAGTGGAAGAATATCTTGGTTTGTTCATGATGTCCGTACCATCCACAGAACCTGGGGAAGTTTTCCTCTGGACATCTTTTCCCATTTTCACCATCAGCAAATTGGGCACTCTTTTCCAGGTTGATTAACCTCTTCCTCTGGCTTCCCAGAGCACTTTCTTAGTCCTCCCAAAGAACCAAGGGAGTCTGCTTTGGGGCTGGAAGAATGGACTTTAGATGGTGAAGAGGGGGTGAGTGTGAGCATGGTTGTAAGCAAAGACCTCAGAGGTTTCTGGTGCGTGCTCAGTCGCTTCAGTTGTGTCTGACTCTTGCAGCCCCATGGACTGTAGCCCACCAGCTCCTCTGTCCATGGGATTTTCCTGACAAGAATACTGGAGTGGGTTGCCATACCCCCTCCTCCAGGGGATCTTCCTGACCTAGGGATCAAACCTGTATCTCCTGCATTTCCTACATTGCAGGCAGATTCTTTACCACTGAGCCAGCGAGGAAGCTCATAAGTAAATACCACTGTAACTGGAAACCATGAAAGGACTTGTTTTTCCCTTTTATAATTGATATCAATTGAAAAAATTGAGGAACTTTGACAGTGGTCCAGTGGTTCGTGATTAAGACTCTGGGCTTCCACTGCAGGGGGCACAGGTTCAATCCCTACTCAGGGAACTAAGATCCCACATGCCACAGCCAAAAATTTAAAATTAAAAATATTTTAATTAAAAAAAGAAAAATTGAATTTCCTTTCAGCAAAGCAGACAAGAAAATGTATAGAGCACTGAGTCAGATGCTCATATATTTAAATTCTGGTTTTGCCACTTAGTGGCTGAGTAACCTTGGATAGGTTATCTAATCTTGCTGAACCTCAAATGCTTCTGATATACCGATTCCACTAATTCATAGGGTTATTTGGAAAATTAAATGAAAGAAATAAGAGTATCCCAGAGTACCTGAAAGAAAAGGTTTAGTAAATGTTCATTTCCCACCTGTCCTTCTAACAAACTTAAGAAATTTCTTATACATTACTGTCAAGGTCCCAGAGAAAACAGATGACACTCTCAAATTAGGATAATACAGGGTTGGATGAAGACACTTTACAAAAGTGGGAGGAGGCGTAAGGGTGGCCTAACAACAGAGTTATTGCCACTCCTAGGCCTATAGGGTCAGGGAGAGGGCAGTTTCTAGGACCCAGGATAGAGTCCTGTGGAGAAAAATTTCAAAGGTGCATTTAAGACACTAAAAGCATAGAACAACTGTTTTAAAACATACTTTATAGCTAGGAAAATTACATGCCCCAGATTAAAAAAAAACAGGTCTTTGAATCAAAACCCCTCAAAACTAGATGGCAAAATAGGTTGAGAATCAAGGCCTATTTGAAAACACCAAACACTTGCTTAAGTGAAAAGAATAAGAAGTCAAGCTATGTGATAGATTGAGGACAATCAATTAAGCAGACAAAAATACACCTTGGTGTGCTCCTTGCCAGGGATTTCCAAGAGCAAGAATCAAAGTTTCCTTAAATTCATCAAAAGCAGGAAGACATCTGGAGAATCAATGAGACCACTTGATTAAATAAAGTATAAAATGTGAATAAATGATTGCATATGAAAGAAATATACCATGCCAGATTCAAAATTTTGTTAAACTTACTTGAGTTAAGCCTGGAAGCAGCAGAGTAAAGCCTTTTAGCATTTTAGAGTCAAACTAAGGAGGAATTTTTTAAATTATTTTTTAAATATTCTGTGGTCTATTTGAAGTGCCCTACATGACAATTTTCAATACAAGAAAGATTACTTTAAAAGTCTAGGTCAAAGCCAGCTTTGTAAAACATTGCAAGAAAAGCTAGGGCAGGTATAAGTATAGACATAGATCAATGGAATAGAATTGAGAGTCCAGAAATAAAGCCCCAGTTTATAGTCAGTTGATTTTTGACAAGGGTGCCAAGGCAATTCAGTAGGAAGAGTACTCTTTTCAACAGATGTGCTGTGACAACTTAATACCCATATGCAAAAGAATGAAGATGAACTTATCAGTTCAGTTCAATCACTCAGTTGTGTCTGACTCTTTGCGACCCCATGAACCGTAGCATGGCAGGCCTCCCTGTCCATCACTCATGAGCATGGTTGGAAGTCAAGGTCTAACATTCATGGTTAACATTCAAAGCTGAGGTCTTTGCTTTCGACCATGGTTGGAGTTATAAAATGAACTTATAACTCATACCCTATATAAAAATTAGCTCTGAATTTAAGAGCTAAAATTCTAAAGCTCTTGAAAAAAACCATAGGCATAAATCTTCATGATGATTTCTTAGGTATGACCCAAAAGCACTAGCCACAAAAGAAAAATAGGTGAGTTGAAATTCATCAAAGTTAAAACTTTTGCACTTCAAAGAACACTGTCAAGATGAAAGACAACCTTCAGAATGGGAGAAAATATTTGCAAATAACATATCTCATAAGGGACTTATATTCAGCATATATAAAGAACTGTGCTGCCGTGTGGTGCTAAGTCGCTTCAGTCATGGGCGCCCCTGTGACACTATGGGCCATAGGCCTCCAGGCTCCTCTGTCCATGGGATTCTCTAGGCAAGAATACTGGAGTGGGTTGCCATGCCCTCCTCGAGGGGGTCTTCCTGACCCAGGGATCAAACCCACATCTCTGACGTCTCCTGCATTGGCAAGCGGGTTCTTTACCACTAGCACCATTTGGCAGGCCCATATAAAGAGCTCCTACAACTCAATAATTAAAATACAACCCAATTTTAAAATGGGCAAAAAATCTGAATAGACATTTCTCCAGAGATTTATATAAATAACCAACAAGCATGTGAAAAGATGCACAACATTAACTATCAGGGAAGTGCAAATTAAACTTACAATATGATTCTACTTCATACCTGCTAGGCTGGCTATAATCAAAAAGACAGTTAACTAATTTTGACAAGAATGTGGAAAAAGAGGATCCCTCATACCTTGCTGGTGGGCCACAATATAAAATAGTACAGCCACTTTGGAAAACAGTCTGGAAGTTTCTCAAAAAGATAAAGTTGTCATATGACTCAGCAATTCCACTCCTATGTATGTACTCAAAAAAAACTGAAAACACTCATCTACACAAAAACTTCCACACACATGTCCATAGCATCATTATTTATAATAGTCAAAAAGTGGAAACAACCCAAACGTTCATCAACTGATGAATAAAGTGATATATATACATACAATGGAATATTATTCATCAATAAAAGAAATGAAGCATTGATTCATGCTACAACATGGATGAACCTTGAAAAAAACATTGTGTTAAGTGAGAAGGGGACCACAGAGGATGAGATGGTTGGATGGCATCACCGACTCGATGGACATGAGTTTGAGTAAGCTCTGGGAGTTGGTGATGGACAGGAAAGCCTGGTGTACTGCAGTCCATGGGGTCACAAAGAGTCGGACATAACTGAGCAACTGAGCTGAACTGAAGCGAAAGAAGTCAGACATAAAGACCACATGTTAATCCCCTTATATGAAATTTCAGAATAGGCAAATCCATAGAGAGAGAACATAGATTGGTGAGGCTGGAAGGAAAAATGGGAGGAGATGAGAAGGGACTACTATTGGGTTTGGAGTGTCTTACTGGGGTGATGAAACCGTTCTAAAATTGATTATAATGATGGCTGTACAACTCTATGAATAAACATAAAGCACTTATTATACTGTTTAAATGGATGAATTGTATGACATGTGGATTTTCTTAATAAGGTTATTTTTTAAAAAGGAAGAAAAGTGTTAATTTATTAAGCGGCAGAGGTAAATTTAAGACATAAGTAAATTACAGCTTACAAGGTAAGGGGAAAAAAATCATTACCAAAAAAAAAAAAAAAAGAGGTAAGGGAAAGGAAGAAAAGGAAAATGGAAGAGGAGGTGACATGGAGAAGTGACTTCCCGATTAAGTTGAGATAAATGTAGAAAATAGGTGCTTGTGATTTTTCCTATTCTGCTTTCTCCAGAGGAAAAATTAGAAGGAACCAGGAGTATTCAGAGTACTAGCTGATAAAGAAGCAGAAAAGGTGAACTAAGGACTTGCCTGTAATTCTTAAGGCACAGTCATCAGTGAAAACTGCAGAAGAAACTGAAGCATTGGAGGAAGGTGGAGAGTACCGTGAGTGCTCTGTAATAAATGATACACGGCCAAGAAGTGTTCAACTCAAATAAGGCCAAAAACAAATTAAGTTGTTGGCTTTGATAACATGTACTGATCATTTTCCATGGAATTATCTCACTCAATGTTCAGAACAGTCTACTGGCTTCATTCTAAATATAAATCAGAACATGGCACTCTTCTACTCTCCCTCCCCAGAAGCTTCTCTTATAAACACTTAGGGTAAAACCCAAACACCTTTTACCACCACTCCTAAGACAGAGGCCAGCCACTGGACATCAACACCCACCCCGCTCAGCCATTCTGGCCTCCTTGCTGTTCCTTATGCCTGTTTCTATGCCAAGGGCTTGGCACTCCCAGTTCCCTCTGTCTGGAACACTTTCTCCCCAGGTATTCCCCTGGCTCACTTCCAGTCTCTGCTCAAATATCACCTCCTCAGAGAAGCCTTTCCTGACGGCCCGTTCAGAGTCATCTCCATCACTCAGTATCCCCAGCAGTCTAGTCATCCACTTCACTGTTCGTCCCTCTCCTATGTTATGAGTCCTATGAGAGTAGGCTCATCTTCCGTCCTGCTCTCTGCCTGGAACTGAGTCTGGCATATAGGAAACACTCAATAAGTATTTGTTTGAGTGAACTTGGTCTGTCAATACCTGGGACTGAGTCTGGTACATAGTAGGTACTCAATAAATATTTGCATAAAATCAGTCTATCAATATTTTGTGTGATTATTTTCTTCTTACTTTTAGTAACGTTATTGTTGGAACCTTCTGTTCTTGTTTTGTCTCCGGGAATGTTTTACTTGAGGGGATGGCTGAGTACTGCCACATTTGAACCAGAGCATAGAAGGAGGCCTGGCACTCCCTGAGGTGAGCATGATGGCAGCAGCAGGGATAAACAAGAAATCGCCACAGGTACTTGTCCTGTGATGAATTTAAGGGCAAGAAGTTGGGCTGCAAGGGTCAGCCATCTGTCCTAGCACAGAGCCCCACATGGTTATTCTCTTTCTGCTGCCAGTTACAGGTTGTTCTGGAGGAAAACTAAGTTGGCCATGGATTTCATCGCGCCTAAAATTTGGGCTTCCCTGGTGACTCAGCTGGTAAAGAATCTTCTGCAATGCGGGAGACCAGGATTTTATCCCTGGGTCAGGAAGATCCCTTCAAGAAGGGAACAGCTACCCACTCCAGTATTCTTACCTGGAGAATTCCATGGACAGAGGAACCTGGTGAGCTATACAGTCCATGGGATCACAAAGAGTCAGACATGACTGAGCGACTAACACTTTCACAGGATTTAAAACAGTAATCTTTATGTTTTCCCTTATTACTTCTTATAATAATCAGGAGAAACAAAGAAATCAGGGAGAGCTGGGCTTAGAGCATAACCTGGGTTGGTTCAAGGAGGATAACCATAATCTAAGTCAAAGGTTCTCCTCCATGATGGAGCATTACATTCACCTGGACTCATCTCTCAAGGTGGGGTCCAGCATCTATAGGTCTTAAAACTCCACAGATGATTCTCACATGCATCCTAGTATGAGAGTGTGAGGCAAAGTTTCTCACATTTACAACTCAGAACCCCAAGGGTGTGTGCAAAATGGTAAATTCTGATGCCAGAGCTGTGGGCTGGGATTCAAGATTTTGCACATCTGGTCAGCTGCCAAATAATGCTGATGCTGCTGGTCTGTGGACCAGTTTTGCGAGGCAAATGTGAAATCAAATACTGGCGTTGGCTCAGTTTCTCAATTTTCAGATCTCATGCTTGGTAATCTGGACATTATTAATCCATGTGTTCTGCTAATTCCTGGGCATTCCAGCTATTTGGCACCCATTGTTCTGTTTGCTCTTTCCTGCTAGGCCCTTGCTGGAGAAATTTAAGTCTCACCTCTCGCACCATTCTCTGCTCAATGCTGTCCCCAATGTTTCTCAGCTGCACGGCCAACTTGTGAATTATTTCCTCCCGGTGATGGCTCTGGCCAACACTATCCTCCTTGGGCTGAGAAGGTGGATTGTGATCTACATTGATAGAAAAGGGTTCAAAGAGATAACTGCATTAACTATCACTCACCACTAGTCACTTAAAACTGTCTTAGACAACGAGAGGAATGAAATACCATCATCATAGTGATTATTGAAAGCAAAGCCTTGCATTGGAATAAATAGCTCTGTCCAGTAGAAATATAATTCAAGCTATATATAAATTTTAATTTTTCTAGTGGTAAAATCAGGTAAAAAATAATTTTAGTAATGTATTTTACTTAAGACAGTATATCCAAAGTATTATGACATATAATCAATATAAAATTATTAGTGATATGTTTTGCACTTTTTTAAGCTTTCAAAATCCAGTATTTATTTTATACTTACAACACATCTCAATCCCGATATTAACTAATTTCATTGGAAATCCTTGTATTTTATTTCATGAAGTGTTGATTTGTATTTAGATTTCATGAAGTTTACAATTAAAAAGTAAATTCATATATCCAAGTTGTTCCACATATACCTAAATTTAGTTCCAACAACTAAATCAAGTATCAGGGTTTTTTTAACTTAATTAAAATTAAGTAAAACTTAAAATCAGTTTCTCAATTGCACTGACCACATTTCAAGTGCTCTATTATATTCCAATACTGAATTTTTAATATCCAAAAGGAAAAATTATCTCACTTTATGCCAAAAATTGTGTGGACATATACATATCCACATAGAATTCTGAAAATAAAACTTGTCATCTAAATGACCTAGTGGGGAATTTGGAAAAATCTCATCATTAATCTTTTCAAAAGAATAATTCCTTCATAAAGCAAATAACAAGCCTCAATGTATTGGGACTTTAAAAAATGTTGTATCAACATACAAAAGGTTCTTTCAGTTGCACTTAGGAAAACTTTTAAGCAAATATGACTTTAAGGTTTTGTAAGTGCTTTTCCACTGCCAGCTATAATGTGAATATTTTATTGTCTCAGATGGTGGTCATCTTTTTATAATATTGACTTTATTCAATAAAAAATAGAGATCTAGGGCTTTCTGGTTTAAGACTGAGCACAAGCATTGACCTTTCCATTTCTCCTGTCCCTCCCAAGACCCCACCAAAATGAAAGTATAAAAAAGAGTAAAACTGCAACAGTGCAAAGAACGGGAAGCAGAGTCAACAGCAGATGAGAGATCTATATGTGTTTCTAGAAGGCAGAAAGAAGAGAAGACAAGATACAGACAAATGAGCCAGAAAGAGAAAGTGCCAAGAACCCATGATAGGAAGCCCCTTAACTCACCAGGACCCGGAAGCTGGGAAAGGGAAACATGTCATTGACTAGAATTCTGATGAGGATCTACTGTACCACTTGGTACCCTTGACAGCCCCAGCCACTGGACCCATCAGATTTCAGGTAAAAAATCCAGACCACGCTTCCCTAACAGGAGAACAAATCTTGTGGAGAGAGCTAAAACTTCTTTATGAATGTTGATGCCTCAGGTCAAAGGTCTCCTTGTTCTGGCATTTGAGGGACCTGGGGCCAGAAAGTCAGCTTCCCTAACTCATCACCCTAAAACTCCCCCAGTTCAGACCCCCTAGATGAGTCCCCATTCAGTGAGGAGCCCTGGGAAGCAGTGAGGCATAATGGTAAGATTCTGAAACCAAATCATTTGGGTTCACATGTAAAATCTATAGATAAAACTATGTAACCTGGGAAAGTTATTTAATCTCTATGCCTTCGTTTCTTCAACTGTAAAATGGGAATGGTAATATATTATCAATTCTAAGATTTTATAATGCCTCTAAAAGAGAATGTGTTTTATAGTCTATGACAGAGCCTGGTGGGCTGCCATCTATGAGGTCGCACAGAGTCGGACACGACTGAAGTGACTTAGCAGCAGCAGCATGTCACATTCCAACAGCATTGTTTATTTTCTTAGTAGGAAGCAAAATTATAGTACATTTTACAATTGATGGAATATTAAACTTAGTGAGCAGAAAAGGAAATGGCAACCCACTCCAGCATTCTTGCCTGGGGAATTCCACGGACAGAGGAGCCTGGTGGGATACCGTCCATGGGGTCGCAGAGTCCGACACGACTGAGCACACAGCACAAACTTAATGAGATACCATAGTAACTACCTTGTAGAGGGGTTGTTGAAATGATTAAGTGAGTTAATACATTTAATCTGTGCAGGACCACACCTGGAACATGGATAAATGTTATATGAGTGAGTGAGTGAAAGTCGCTCAGTCGTGTCCGATGCAGACCCCAATGACTGTAGCCCACCAGGCTCCTCTGTCCATGGAATTCTCCAGGCCAGAATACTGGAGTGGGTAGCCTTTCCCTTCTCCAGGGGGGATCTTCCCAGGTCTCCTGCATTGCAGGCGGATTCTTTACCAACCGAGCTATCAGGGAAGCCCAAATACTATATAAGTGTTAGCTACTGCCACCAACTGGGAAAACAGTCTTCACATAACAGCAGAAAAAACCCACACGAGTTAACTGGTCGTATTTTTTTTAAATAATAGATCACCAGGCAACTGAGAAGAACCATAGAATGAAAGAGAAATACCAGATAAAAAAACAAAATAGTGATCCTGAAGAAAACAGATGTAATTCAGGAGACAGAAGAGAATGTTTACAAGTTCTAATGTATATGTTTAGAGTGATTTAAGAAAATATTACATTTAGCGACTTCCCTGGCGATCCAGTGGTTAGGACTTCACCTTCCCCAGGGGTTGTGGGTTTGATCCCTGCTCAGGGAGCTAGGATCCCACAGGCCTGTGGCCAAAAAACCAAAACATAAAAACAGAAGCAATATTGTAACAAATTCAATAAAGACTTTAAAAATGGTCTACATCAAAAAAATGTCTTTATTAAAAAAGACAATATTACATTTAGGAAACAAAAGAAAATGCTATGAAAAAAGACTAAACCTACAACAAAATCTTTCAGTTTTTAAAAATATGATTGCTAAAATTAAAAATACAATTGATTGTCTGAGAAAAGAAAATCACTCAGAAAAAAAAATCAGAATTTTTAAATAGGCGAGATAAGATAGGTGATATACAGAACCAATCTGGAAAGACCAGGACGTGATTAGTAACAGTCACAGAAAGAAATAGAGGAGGAAAATTGTTAAATAGCATAAGACAGCTTCCCAGCGCAAACTCCAGATTAGAACATCTCACCAAGAAAAAAGAAAGCCCCACCAAATTCTCAGGACAACAAAAGGGGAAATAAAATCCTCACCTCTGGACCATACTGACATTTCAAAAGATGTCATTTTGGCTAAATATGCTAAAGATCTCCAAAGAGAAATATGGGTTAGTTTGATGACTGACTTCCCATCAGTAATGGATTCTAGAATATGGCAGAACAATTAATACCCTCAAGAATTTTTTTTTTTTTTTTTTGGTCATGCCACGTGCTTTCCAAGATCTTAGTTCCCCAACCAGAGAGGTTGAACCCTGGCCCTTGGCAGTGAAAGCATCAAGTTCTAACCACAACCACCAGGGAATTCCCACCCTCGAGGATTTTATAAAAAATTCTTTTCAACCTAGAAGTCTCTGCCTACCTAATTCTCAATAATTTGTGAAGGGTGAATAAAGGCATTTGCAGACGTGCAAGGACTCAGGAAGTTGTTCTCCCATAAACAATTTCTTAGGGAGCCTCTTGAGGAGGTTTTCCAGTGAAACAGAGTATGACTAAACCAAGGGGAAAAAAACAAAATCAGCAAAAGGTGAATCCTGGGAAGGGAAGTCCCAGGATGACAGGCCTGATAGTGATGAGATTGGAACAAGAGTACAGCTCTAGAAGGGAAGTCCCCGAGGAAAGGGAGATTTGATCAAAGACATAGCATGACTGAAAATTTGTGAAACTTGAAGATATCGTAACTACAGCTCTAAAAGAGAAGTCCCCGAGGAAAGGGAGATTTGACTGAAGACATAACATGATTGAAAATTTGGGAAACTTGAAGATATCATAACTACAAATCATGTGAGCAGTGGAGGAGAGGCAGTGAGAAAGTCCAGAAAACAAAGGTAATACAGAAAGTTTATGGTGCAAATGAGAAGCCAGTTAAGATGTGGCTTAAGTTTAAACGGGGCTTCCCTGATAGCTCAGTTGGTAAAGACTCTGTCTCAGTGAAGAAGACTCCAGTTCAATTCAAGAATTGGGAAGATCCGCTGGAGAAGGAATAGAGTCGCAAAGAGTCGGACTCACTGAGCGACCTTCACTTCCATGACTCACTACTTGTAGATCTGGATTATGTAAACTGTCAACAATCCATCATTTAATGTACAGCATACTGTCTAAAAAATGTACACAACTGTGCTTTGACCTTTAATGGACAGAACAGAGTTTTCTGAGAGGCTATTCCAGGGTCATAATCTTCAGTTTGGCTAGAAAAAAAAATTTCCATTTCTTTCTTAGACCAACTGATCAACTTTTTTTTGTTGGCACTCAGCCTGATTTAAGCAGTCACAGCTTTAATCCCCTATTTCATTACTTGGAGATGACTATTCTCAGGGAAAAATCACTTCGGTACCTACAGACTTTATTGGTGGCCGTGACCACTCCTGAACCCCAGAGCCTTAAGAGAATGTGAAGAGTATTTGCAGAACCTTTTACCTTTGTAACGTAACAAGTGGAGAGAAGAAAGGGCAACTGAGTGGGGAGACCTTCCAAATGAGTATCATCAACCTCAGAATGGATTTAGGACCAGCCCTACCTGTGCCAATCAAAAGCATGATGATTTGCAACTATCATTTTAACTGACTGTCACCTGGGAAGTACAAAATCTAGCATCTGCAGTATGAAGACAGAATACAAGTTGGGTAAGTTTCAGTAATGGACGCTGGGAGAAATGGAACTATAAGAATGCTAACAAGCCTTGGGTATTCCAGCTGGGTAGACAAAGGGGCAGAGAAGGAAGGACCTAGAGATAAGACACAACAGAAGATTGTGCTCAAAGCAAGAAGTGTGTTTTGTATTCTGGAACTCAGCATAACAACTATTTGTATTTCGTGCATGTCTGAACAATTACTGGTGAAACACTTGCGGTGTGGCAAATGCGTGTGTGCTCAGTGATGTCCAACTCTTTTTGACCCCATGGACTATAACCTGCCAGGTTCCTCTGTCCACGGGATTTTCCAGGTGTGGATACTGGAGTGGGTTGCCATTTCCTCCTCCAGGGAATCTTCCCGACCCAGGGATCAAACCCACGCCTCTTGAGTCTCCTGCATTGGCAGGTGTGTTCTTTACCACTAGTGCCATCTGGGAAGTCCAAAATAAGAGAGATGATACTGCATATTAGATGTGTGTATCAGCATACTTACCTATTGGATACACATTGTCTGTCAGTAATTATGGGTTACCGTTAACTCCCTAAGAATTTGGAATTAAAAGAAAAAAGTGTTTTTTGAGAACTTAGAGGCAAGATCAGTGTGTCTTTAGTGGAAATGGGTGAGATGAGCAGTCATGGGAAGGGGAGAGGCTACTAGCTCTCCCTTGCACAAGCCATTCCCTCTGCCTGCAACTTGCACCGTCCTTAACCCCCTCAGGTCTCAGTCCAGGGTTACAGCTCCAGGGAAGCCTTCTCTAACCTCCCTCCTAGGTCAAAGCCCCATTATAGCATCTGGACCTCTTAGCACCCTATCACATTACATTTAACATTGGTATATGTGATTGACTGCTGTCTGCCTTCTTTACCTGACCATCTGTGCCAGGGAGGAAGGGGCTGTTACAGTTTTTGTTCACCATTGTCGCCCGAGTATGTAACGCAGTGCCTAAAATATAGTTGGCCCTAGTATTTTTTTTTAATGAATAAAAAATGTCAAAAACAAACAAACAAACAAAAGTCAATGTGTCCATCTAGAGGAGGAAAGAGAGATGGTGAGCCTTAGGAGCATCAAAAAAAAAAAAAAAAAAAGCAAAAAGCATCCAAGGGACTTTCTTGGTGGTCCAGCGGTTAAGAATCTGTCTGCCAGTGCAGGGGTCGAGGGTTGATCCTTGGTCTGGGAACTAAGATCCCACATGCCATGGTGCAACTAAGCCCATGCACCACAACTACGGAGCCCTTGTGCCCTGGAGCCCATGCTTGGCAACAGGAAGCAGCCCCTGCGACCGGAAGCCCATGCACCACAACTAGAGAGATAATTATATATATATATATATATATGTATATATATATATATATAAAGCAGAAAGAAGCTGAAAACTGGACCCTCTTCTGACTTCTACAATTAATATATCCCATTTACGCTACTTATATATCTATGAGTGTCTCTGTGTTAGTTGCTCAGTTGTGTCCGACTCTTTGTGACCCCATGGATTTATATCACCAGGCTCTTCTGTCCATGGTATTCTCCAGGCAAGAATACTGAAGTGGGTTGCCATTCCCTTCTCGGGAGAATCTTCCTGACCCAGGGGTTGAACCTGGGTCTCTTTCATTGCTGACAGATTCTTTTTCAGCCACACCCCACACCTTGTGATATCTCCGTTCTCTGATCAGGGATTGAACCTGGGCTTCTTGCAATGGGAAGTGCAGAGTCCTGTTGGACTTCCAGGAAATTTTTCTGTGTGTGTGTGTATATAATTCTGCCCTTTCCTATCAATAGAGAAGGAAATGGCAACCGACTCCAGTATTCTTGCCTGGAAAACCCCATGAACAGAGAAGCCTGGCAAGCTATAGTCCACGGGTCACAAAGAGTTGGACATGACTGAACGCACACACTTTTCCTATCAATACTTATTACATTTTTAGAGGTGGGCAGGGCCTCTTTCCACTTTTAATCATTTTTGTTTTCCCAAGAGTGTCTAGTTTATCTTAAACGACATATCAGGACGGTTGCTCCAGACTTCTCCAAATCCTACCCACCTCCTCAATTTTTCTAAATGTCTTTTAGTTCTACATGGGCTTCCCAGGTGGTGCTAGTGATAAAGAATCCTCCTGACAATGCAGGAGACCCAAGAGATGCAGGTTCAATCCCTGGGCCGGGAAGATCCCCTAGAGGAGGAAATAGCAACCTATTCCAGTATTATTGCCTGGAAAAATCCCATGGACAGAGGAGCATGGTGGGCTATAGTCAGGGTCGCAAAGAGTTGAACATGACTAAGTGCAGGTGTATGCGTGTGCACACACACACACACATTCTCCATACAAATACTATGGATTCCTCCCCCGCAGCACCAAACAGATATGTTCATATGGCTAGTGTTGAGTTCAGTTTCTCAGTCGTGTCCGACTCTTTGTGACCCCATGGACTGTGGCATGGCCAGGCTTCCCTGTCCATCACCAACTCCCAGAGCTTGCTCAAACTCATGTCCATCGAGTCGGTGATGCCATCCAACCATCACATCCTCTGTCGTCCCCTTCTCCCACCTTCAATCTTTCCCAGCATCAGGGTCTTTTCCAATGAATCAGTTCTTCACATCAGGTGGCCAAAGTATTGGAGCTTCAGCTTCAGTCCTTCCAGTGAATATTCAGGACTGATTTCCTTTAGGATTGACTGGTTTGATCTCCTTGCAATCCAAGGGACTCTCAAGAGTCTTCTCCAACACCAACAGTTCAAAAGCATCAAATCTTCAGTGCTCAGCTTTCTTTATAGTCCAACTCTCACATCCATACATGACTACTGGAAAATGGTAGCTTTGACTAGACAGACCTTTGTCAGCAAAATAATGTTTCTGCTTTTTTATATGCTATCTAGGTTGGTCATAGTTTTTCTTCCAAGGAGCAAGCATCTTTTAATTTCATGGCTGCAGTCACCATCTGCAGTGATTTTGGAGCCCAAGAAAATAGTCTGTCACTGTTTCCATTGTTTCCCTATCTATCCCATGTAGTAATGGGGCCAGATACCATGATCTCAGTTTTTTGAATATTGAGTTTTAAGCCAGCTTTTTCACTCTCCTCTTTCACTTTCATCAAGAGGCTCTTTAGTTCTTCATAATGGCTAGTGTAGATGCCCCCAAAGTAACAGAGATAAGTTTGGGCTTCAACCAGTCACTTTCCAGCCAGCAATGGCTTGTGATTTTCATTTTCAGTCTGTGTTACAGGCTGGGACAAAAGCACTAAGAGGAGAAAGGGATCTTCTCAATCAGCTTCTTCATTAAGAGTTCCCTGTATCTAACTTGGGCTTCTCTGGTGGCTCAGAGGTTAAAGTGCCTGGGTCGGGAAGATTCCCTGGAGAAGAAAATGGCAACCCACTCCAGTATTCTTGCCTGGAGAATCCCATGGACAAAGGTGCCTGGTGGGCTACAGTCCATGGGGTCGCAAAGAGTCGGACACGTATCTAACCTATCTAATCTATCTCTGAAATCCGTCCATCCATCCAATCAGGATCCCAGCAGGAGAGCTTCCCAGGGTCCTCCACGCGACCTCCCACATCTGGATGACCTGCGCGCTCAGCTGTTCTCAGACGCGGGGCCGGTACCCGGTCGGCGGCCGGAAAAACCCTTAGGGCGGGGCTGGCAGTAGAGGTCACGTGAGCGGCTGTGACCAATGGGAAGTGCACACGGCGCGCTGTGCCCAGAGGCGGTCTCTGGCGCCGGGGATGGCTCTCCTTGTTCGCTGTCTGCTTCAAACCCGATTGAGAGGGAGGGAGGCCACGTATCCGGAGTACACCACCCCTCCAGTGACCCTGAGAACGCTTTAGCGTTCTCAACGTCATAATAACTCAGTGTCCCTCACACTGCCCCCTTCAGTCTGCTCAGCACCATTCCTTCAGCGATAAAAGGAGAGAAACGCGCTCCTTCTTGCTCAGCCTGTGAGGGAAGGAAATGGGAGTGGGGGTGGGGCGTGGCTTGTGGCGGCTACCGCCTCTGACTGAGCGGTAACCGGCGGCCGTTGCATGCACTGTTGGCGCACCAGACAAAAATGCCAGACACAAATAAGATTTTACATACGTAATAAAACGAGAACTCTATTGGCTGTCACTCTAACTCAAACGTAGTAGCATTAGTAATTCCTCACTCTGCTTCTGCTTTTTTTGAGGTGAAACTAATTAGGAAAACTTTTGGGGTAAATGTGGCAACCGCCCACAGTGCACCTCAGTTTCATAAGGATCGGTGAGGATTAAGTGATATAGTGAGTGTGAAAACATTGGAAAAGGTTTGCAGTAAAATACAAGTTCTAAAATAGTGCACAACTTTGTGAATATACTAAAAGCTACTGAATTGTGGCTCAGTAAAGCGTCTGCCAACAATGCAGGAGACCCGGGTTTGATCCCCGGGTGGGGAAGATTCCCTGGAGAAGGAAATGGCAACCCACTCCAGTACTCTTGCCTGGAAAATCCCATGGACGGAGAATTCTGGTAGGCTACAGTCCATGGGGTCGCAAAGAGTCGCACACGACTGAGCGACTTCACTTTCTTTCTTTCACTGAATTGTGTGTTTTAAAAGTTTGAACTTTATGGTACGAGTTATATCTCAACTTAGAAAAACGAAATATATGTTCTATAAGGTAATCATAGGTGACACAGTCTCAGGTTTGGAGATATCATTGTTGACACCTGTCCAGATGAAAATTCAAAATTTTGGTCAATTGAGTTCTTTTTAGAAAATGGATACCATATTTGATGTGGTGGCCAGAGTCTCATCAGGATGCTTGAAATTTCCACTTTCTTAGTGGCATGTAATTCTTTTAAAGTGGAAAATAGTTTGAGATTAAATCCTTTCAGGTGTCTAGCATGTTTTTAATCTAAAAGTCTAAAACCACATGCATTTAACTCTAACATTCTTTAATGCTTTTCAAAACACAGCACTTTAATTTTCCAACATTTTGGGACATTTAGGAATCATACATTTTTGAAAAGCAAAATTTCAAGTTTATCTTTCCCTCATGTTCTTTCCTATATTGACAATATCAAGAAGGAACCTACACTGAATTTTCCTTACCTTGACAATGCAGACATTTTCGGGTCAAACTTAAAGGTATATTTTTATTAAAAGATGAATTTGATCTGTTTTAGTGAATTTGGGGTCATCTTAATTAGTTGTCACATCAGTGATTCAGGGCTTATAGAAAGTAGGAGATTTATACCATGAAGCAAAGTCAGTTTTAGATTTTTACTATGTAAGAACTTCGATGAATAGATTTACACTACTTCTTAATATTTAAATACTCCAGTGCCCAATTTTATATCTTCAATACCAGGAAAAATACAAGCTAAATAGAATATTTAACTTAGTTTAATACAAATAATATCTTACCTGGGTTCCTTGACATGGCTGAAACTGGCCGGGAGCTGACAAGTTGGGTCATGTAAGCATTCTGAAAACTGTATTTCACCCACAGTGATTTGCAACAATTTGTTACATTGGGAGAGGGATTCAGAAGTTCTTTAGGTTCATAAACAATGGCATCATGTTTTTTCTTCTTCATGTTTTTTTCCTGTTAAAAATATTTTCAGAGGATTTCTCCCATTTCTCAGTATATATTTGGTATGATAAATGAATACTGATATTTTAACACAAACAGGCTTTATTCCATATATAAAAAGGTTTTGCATTTGGGTGGAAGATGGAACAGGGTGATCTGTAAGTTCTTTTTCAACTGAAGTAAACATCTATGTTGTTTGGTCTTTAGATCTGATACATCACCCTGTATCCTCATCTCCCAGCAGTTTCTCTTCATCTTAATAGTTACATTCCATCTAGGGAACAGTCTTAAATTGGTACACAGAGAAGAGAGACAAAGTATTAATAGTATAGCCAAAAGAAAAATAGATTTAAAAAATCTAGACAGATGGGGAAGACTAGAGATGGAATATATTCTTCATCCTACTTCAGGGTGTGTGTGTGTGTGTGTGTGTGTGTGTGTATTTCCTCCCCAGTGTGTGTGTGTGTGTGTGTGTATGTGTGTGTGTGTGTATTTCCTCCCCAGTGTGTGTGTGTGTGTGTGTGTGTATTTCCTCCCCAGTGTGTGTGTGTGTGTATTTCCTCCCCAGTGTGTGTGTGTGTGTGTGTGTGTGTGTATGTGTGTGTGTGTGTGTTTCCTCCCCAGAATGGCTCTTGTATTCCCTCTTTAATACTCCATATACACACAGTCCATCTCTGCAGATGCCAATGAAGGCTATTCTGTGCACACCCCTCCCTTTTCTTCTAATATTAAAGCACCAATCGGAGAAGGCAATGGCACCCCACTCCAGTACTCTTGCCTGGAGAATCCCAGGGATGGGGGAGCCTGGTGGGCTGCCGTCTATGGGGTCGCACAGAGTCGGACACGACTGATGCGACTTAGCAGCAGCAGCAGTAAAGCACCAATCCAGTAAGTTGAAGAATTGATGATTTTCATTGTCTATCAGTGTACTTACTTATCTTATTTTAAAGGTTGGCCACAGAGTTTGACTTGCTATTTTACCTTCTAAATCTAAGCAGTTAACAGAAAATAAAAGAATGACTGAGAGGTCAAACCATAAAAAGCAACTAAAGGTAGCAGAGGAGGCCTTCTGAAGCATTGGGTCAGTACTGTCCAATAAAAATATGTGAAACACATATGTAACATTAAGTGAAAGGGAATAGGTAAAATGAATTTTATTTTATTTTTTTAGGTGTATCTATTTTTTTTTAATTGAAAACCAAGTGAAATTAGCTGATTTGCTTTAAGGAATATGCTATTTTAATTACTGTACATTTAGCTATTATCAATATTTGCTATGCCTATAATTTATTAATTAGTAAAACACATTTAAAAATCATCAAAATCCATTTCCTAATATTAGTTTAAAATGGGATAACTATGTCTTACTGGAAATCTTTTTTTTTTAAATGAGTTTATTTTTTTCCCAATTATTTTTATTAGTTGGAGGCTAATTACTTTACAATATTATAGTGGTTTTTGCCATACATTGACATGAATGAGCCATGGATTTACATGTGTTCCCCATCCTGAATAAAATGAATTTTAATGATATGTTTTATTTAACCAAATGTATCCCTAAGTAAATTTCAGTGTTATCATTTCCACAGGTAGTCAATATAAAACTTATTAATGAAATATTTTATATTCTCATTAGGGTAAGTCTTCAAAACCTGGTATATATTTTACAGCGCATCTCAGTTCAAATTAGTCACACTTTGGGGGCTCAGTAGCTACATTTGGTCAGTGGCTACTGTATTGGACGATAAATATGATAAAGCTGTATTGCAGCTTTAGAGGAAGAAGCAAGAACTGAAAAGAAATGGCATTGAGAGAACGACAGTAAGCAGCAATCTCAGCTAGAAAAACTAAGTTGGGGGATATCATCAGGTAAAATTCTCATTTTTTTAAATTAGAGGATAATTGCTTTACAATGTTGTGTTTGTTTCTGCCATACAACAATGCCATCAGGTAAAATTCTGATCTCATTGTTATTCAAATGTATGACATTTTCCAGTGTAGGATGCTATTACAAATTTTGATTATTGTAATTTGGGCCATGTTTGGGGTGTGGGAGCTGTGGGATGAAGTGTAGTGTGTGCCTGGTCATTTTTGATGCCTTAGGCTGTCTGACATTTTAACTATTCTCATCAGGCAATCTTCTAACCTTATTTGATTTCTCAAGTTAACTTTACACTGGGAAAAGGACATCCTCTCCAGCTAATGCCTCAGAGCCAGATCAGACCTGGGTACAATTATTAAATTACTAAATGGGCAAAACTGACAATCAAGATATAGTTTCAGGGTGAGAGTCTTGTCTGAAAGAGCCAGCTGACAGCGTTACCCACCAGCTCATTGTGAAACCGTCATTTTTGTACTGGTTGTTCACATGACATTGCTAGATAATTGAGAATAAAGTATCTAATTATGGCCTGTTAAATAATTGAGCATATTAGACTTCATTTTCCCCAAATAGGTTTTTATTATAATTATTCCCAAGTAATTCTGTAGGATGTTATGAGATATTTATTGAAACATAATCAGTGCTAATTATACAGCCATCTTTTGGTTTCCATGGAGGATTGATTCTAGGATCCCCTTTGGATATTACATCCACAGATGTCCAAGTACCTTATATAACATGACATAGTATTTGCATATAACCTATGCACATCCTCCCATATACTTTAAATTATCTCTGAAATGAAGTGTTAGTCCCTCAGTTGTGTCTGACTCTTTGCAGCACCATGGAGTGTAGCCCACCAGGCTCCTCTGTCCCTGGAATTCTCCAGGCAAGAATACTGGAGTAGGTTGCTAGGCCTCCATCTCTAGACTACTTATAATACATAATACAATGTAAATGCCATGTAAATAGTTGTAAATATAATGTAAATGCTATGTAAATAGTTGCTGGCCCACAACAAATTCCAAGTTTTTTTCTTTTTGAAACTTTCTGGAATTATCTTTTCTGAATATTTTCTATCTGGTGGTGGTGATGGTTTAGTTGCTAAGTCGTGTCCGACTCTTATGACCCCATGGACTGTAGTCTGCCAGGCTCCTCTGTCCATGGGATTCTCCAGGTAAGCATACTGGAGTGGGTGCCATTTCCTTCTCCAGGAAATTTTCCTGACCCAAGAATTGAACCCAGGTCTCCTGCATTGCAGCAGATTCTTTACCAACTGAGCTCCAAGGATGCAGAACCGGTGAATACAGAGCACCAGCTATATTTTTCATCTAAAATTTATTTTTAAATATATCTAAGAAAAACACTAAACTCTTGTTAGTAACAACTATACTAACAGTATAATCGCCTTTACAAAATGCTGTGACTACCTGAAAACTTGAGGAAATTCAAGGATTCTCAAAAGCATAATCATGGGAGGTATATGGAAGTCTAAGTAATTGTTGAGCTGATATATGTTGTCTATTTAATAATCATTGGTTTGCATTAGGTATCTTCTTATTTCAAGGCATAGTAATGATATTTTTCATTTAAATTGTTTATCTACTTTGGAGGTTGATCTAATTTAATGTTTTAAACATATGTGAGTCAAGTTTTTATCATTTCCTGCAGCAACTAATTCATCTGTGGGTTCATATTTTGTTGTCTATGTGTGGTAGGCTGAAAAATGGTCCCCCCGAAGATGTCCACATCTTAATTCCGAGAACCAGTGAACATTATCCTTTATACAGCAAACTGGACTTTGCAGATGTGGTTAAGGCTATTGAAAAGCAGAAATTATTTTGGGTTATGTGAACCTGAACTAATCATATGGGTCTTTATAAGAGGGAGGCAAGCGAGTCAGAGAAGGAGATGTAACAGTGGACGCAGAGGTCAGAGTGATATGCGAAGGAATGCAGGCAGCCTCTAGAGGCTGAAAAAGGCAAGAAAACTGATTCCCGCCTAGAGCCTCCAGAAGGAATGCAGCCTTGCCAACCCATTTTAGATTTTCTACCTCCAAAACCATGAAATAATAAATTTGTGTTGTTTTAGGCCATCCTATCTGGTGGTCATTTGAAACAGGAGGAAGAGAAAACCTATATAGTATGTTGATTTGAGGGCATATTATATTACTGCCAGTACATGATTTGTGTGTGTTAGCCACTCAGTTGTGTCTGACTCTTTTCGATCCATGGACTGTAGCTTGCCAGGCTCCTCTGTCCATGGAATTCTCCAGGCAAAAATACTGGAGTAGGTCACCATTCCCTTCTCCAGAGAATCTTCCCAACCCAGGGATCAAACCCAGGTATCACACACTGCAGGCAGATTCTTTACCATCTGATCCACCAGGGAAGCCCACATGATAATTTAAAAAGTATTCATTGTACAATAAACACAAGAGTCCATATTATGGTGTTTTCATATTAATATCCAGACAATTATAATAATGAGGATTGTTGAATTAAAAATAGCTACTTATTGGTAGCAGCAACTGTCAATTAAGCTACAAATCTTTATAATGAGCAATATATGTTATCAACAGTAAGAAAAACATACTGATCCCCTACTGAATGCTAAGCATTACACTAGACACTAGCAGTCAACAAGACAGAAACGGTCCCTTCCCTTGTGGAGGTTAGCAGAGGAGTTAGGCATGTACATTAATCAGAGTCATGCCAGGTGTTATGTAAATCTACCACAGGGACTGTACTTAACCTAGTCTGGATGGCCAGGAAGGGTTCATATATGAATGATGTTTAACTGGGACCTAAAAGATGACTTGGAATTGGCCAGGAGGGAAGATGAGGGAGAGAAAAAGAATATCTCGGAGAGCTGGAACACCAAATGTAAAAGCCCAGCAGCGGTAAAGAATTCAAGGTATTTGAAGAACTAAAAATAAGAAGTGAAGAGTTTTCAATTCAAGGTAGTTGAGACCTTCCCCATACCACTTCTCTCAAAAATAAAAAGGAGGGCAAAAAAAACCCCACAAATTTCATCTTTATTTAGAGTTGATAATCACCCCAAACTACACCACATGAAAATAGAAAATGGATGGCGGGTGGCAAAGGACTTAGAAGACCCAAGGAAGGTCAAATCTCAGTGGTGAAGAAGGAGAAACCACGGAGAAGCAAGGCACATCACCAGGAGGAACCCTGAAAAGACTCCAGAATTGGAAGCAGGTAAAATGCAGGAAGAAGTTAGAGGAGTGGAGATGGAAGGACTGTAGCACTGGAAAGAGAGATTTGTTTGAAAATATGTTTAAGAAAGCGATCAGATCCCCAGGTCCTGACTCCACCTGATATAATCAGACTACTACTTTTACCATCATGTGAAA
This sequence comes from Cervus canadensis, assembly GCF_019320065.1. Taxonomy (NCBI): domain Eukaryota; kingdom Metazoa; phylum Chordata; class Mammalia; order Artiodactyla; family Cervidae; genus Cervus; species Cervus canadensis. Next base: position 41,829,662 of record NC_057413.1, read on the forward strand.
CAAGAAATGTCACCTCTGGTATAAGTAAACCAAAGGAGTTCTTATGTGGGGCACAGAACCAGGCATAGATCAGAGTGGGAGTGAGACATCATAATGAAAAGAGAGGAGCTGAGTCTGAATTTGAAAATGAGACACCAGATCTCTTCTTATTCTCATAAAGAACATCACAGCCACGTTCTAATCTCTAGCAGAAAATAAACGGTGCTTCTCAGGAGAAAACAACCATGCCAGAAAAAAAGAACCACAGACACTGACATTTAAGGGACCCAGAGGAACAGCCTATAGTGAATCCCTTCAATCGACGAGACACACACACACACTAGTGGCCCCCAGTCAGCTCTGGGGCCATTTCTCTGAAAATATAAGTGGGCCACAGTTCCCAGATACTGGATGTGTGTGTGTGTCAGTCGCTCAATCAGGTCCAACTCTTTGCAACCCCACGGACTGTAGCCCGCCAGGCTTCTCTGTCCATGGAATTCTCCAGGCAAGAATACTGGAGTGGATTGCCATTCCTTCTCCAGAGGAACTTCCCAACCCAGGGATTGAACCCTGGTCTCCTGCATCTCAGGCAGATTCTTTACCGTTTGAGCTACAGGGAAGTCTATAAATCCTGGATTTATGTTGAAGATTAATTAACTTCAACATAAAATAATTTAAAATCTCCAGTACGTAAGAATCAGGAGAGAAAGGAATCGCAAGAAACAGAGAGGAAGCGAGGAGCATAAAAATACTTCAAAAAAAAAAATCATAGTATCATCAGAAAAGCATTACATCCATGAAACAAGAACAGGATGCTAGAAGAAGAAATAATCTAAGAGCAGCTGGAAATTACAAATCGCTTAAATAATTAAAATTCAGTAAAAAATCATGTACTGAAAGAGACAAAGAAATCCTCAAAGTAGAATGGCCTTGGAAATTGTTAGGAGTCTGAAAGAGTCATGAGAACATTCTGCAAGCTAACTGGCTGATCTCTTTTTAAAAACTGGTATTATGGGACATAAAATGGTGGGCAGATGTGGAGCATTGCCCTAGATTAGAAGATGCTAAAGAAGGGAAACAACCAGACACTGTGTGTGATCTTTGGATCCTGGTTTTAAAAAGGAAAAAAAAAAAAAAAAAACTGCTATAAAAAAGTGTTCTGATGCAGTCAAATACATTCGTTGTGGAGGTCAAAGTAGTTAGAAAAGCAAGAGATGAGGAAGGGGCTTGGTGTTCATTGGAAGGTAGTTTTGCTTATTAATTGCTAGTTAAGTATGTGCAAAGCTGGGCTTCTTTATTATAGGACTTACTTTGGCCCTTAATATGCCAAATTAAATTTGGGGTCTGAAAATGGAAATTATACTACATTACACTAAACTTATTTGACTCTAGGATAGAATCATCTTTAACATCTCCTGAGATGTTCATGTTGAGCAGAACATTTTTGTGTGTGCAGCTTTCTTCAGAATAGAGACATTGTCACAATCATCATTTGGCATATAGTGTTTAGAGGCTCAATGAATGGTTATTGAATAGAAATGAATTATGAATTAGAGGCTTTTTAAAGCATTTGTCAGAGCCTAACAATTACATAGGCATTTATTTTGTATTGGAAAAAGGATGGATGTTCCGTGTGAGTGATTTATTTAGTAACTTTGGGAAGGGAGCCTTGTAACTTGAACTTCCTGGGACCTTGCTGAGTACTGTCATAATTATTTCAAAGTCAGAATAATAAAGTTTTATCTGAATATGAAAAAAAAAGTGTTCTAGAGAATTCCCTGGTGGTCCAGTGGTTAGGACTCTGCACTTCCACTGTATAGGGCACAAGTTCGATCCCTGGTCAGAGAACTAAGATCCTGCAAACTGCATGGTGCAGCCAAACAACAAAAACAAAAAAGTGTTGAGGAGAAGTGATTGTATAAATTTAAATTTGCTGTACTTATAAAGTTTTACCTATTATATGATATAAAATTAGATGTATGTGATTATTGGTCTTGTTTCTTTACCCTGCATCCTACATCTCTTCCCTGACTTCATGAGACGGAAACAGGACTGACAGTGGATTAGTTCCTAGGCCGGAAGAGGCCTGGTGTGTTTCTGCTCGTCCTTTCACACCTTTGCCATCCAAATCTTCTGAAGAAGCATAAATTACTTTTATTCTTGGGGGCGGGGCGGGGGGGTGCGGGAAGTACTAAAGAAATGAAATAATGAACTCTTTGTGCAAGAGAGTAATTCATATTTGTTTCTCCCAAGAAATGACTATATCAGAATGCCTTGCACACAGTGGATAGGCAATAAATATTTGTAGAATGAAAAAAGGAACTCAACTCACCTCTCCTGGCTTCTGCTGCAATTCTTTGTTCTTTGTCTTTCCTTCCCTTCTAAGTCCAGCTTCCTCCCTCTCCCACTCCCAGTTTCTCTCTGCCTCTCTGATTCCTCCTTTTCCTTCCCTACCTCTTTGTCATTCTCTCTTTTCCTTCTCCCCAGCTCTTTTTCTTCCTATATTTCTCTCTTCCTTCTTTTTCCTTTTTAGTCTGATATTGCCTCCACATTTCCTTCTTTCCGCTCCCCTTCTATTCCCTTGGGATTTCTCCCTCTTAGCTAAACATACTAAATACTTATGCGTTTGTTTTTCATTATAAAGTTTCTCAGACAGCAAAGGGACCAGGATGCATGCTTTGGTAAATAAATTTTGTCCTTTTTTCATTTACTGAATGTTTGGGGAAAGGAGAAAGTATGATCTGAGCAAAGGAAAAGAAGCTCAAGGTTTTATGTGGTGGCTCAGTGGGTGGCTAGAATCTATTTTGTGAGCCTAAATGTCACTGGTTCAAATCCTAGCTCGAAGAATGTATATTTGGGGACTTGCCTTTTTGTTTTCTTTTCAAAATGCAGTTTATTTAAAACTCATATAAGGTTAAAAAAAAAAAACCTTCCCAGCATTCTCAGTATTGAGCTCGAGAATGAGACTTGTTTATTGGTAAACAAGGACAGTGGTCAGAACTGGTGGGTTGGATTGGAAGGTCAGAGTCTGTAAACTGGTAAAAAGGGTAATGAGAGATAAACATATCAATGGTTTACACACAGCCTCTGCTGAAGCCTGGGATAACATATACCTACATTTTTTGACTCTTCAGTCTGACTCCCCACAGTACTTCTGTTTAAGAGTTTTATTTGATTCTTGACTCTCAAGCTGAGCATTCTATTCTCTGTACTTTTAAAAAGTCATAGAATTCTGAGATGAAATTATCTTCCCATGTAGGATAGGAAAGGGAGGGAATTCTTGCCCTCAACAAAATCTCAATGGGAAATGTTAATAGATACTCCCCTGAAGTTTATTGGAATTTAACCATTAAGCATCAAGAAATTGTTCTAGTCTCTTTATGTTTCCTCATTCCATTTTACCCCTTTAACGTTCAAAATACACTCCTACCTACTTGTCCATTACCTTCTAAAAACAGACAGTATCTAAATAAAATTCCCAAGTTGTAATTCAACATGGAATATCAAAAGTTTTCTAAAAAGCATTTTTCTTTTTAAAGTAATTTAACCTTAATATTTTCCCAGGACACCAAGTGGATACATTTGCAAATAGCTCATTGTGAAGAAAATATTATTTCTGCTCTTGGGTAGGATTGGCCTCTAGTTACAGTTTTTCTTTAAAAAAATTTTTTATCATAAAATAAAACACAGAAACCAAAGACAAGACAAAGACAATGTTTGCCTTAATCAGTAATTCTAAGGCAAACACCCTTGTAATCGCCACTGAGTCAAGAAACAGAACTACCCTTAGGAGTCCCTTCTGTCTATCGCTTCCCAATCACAACCGTTTCACCAACAACGAACAAGTAACCATTACAGTAACCACTTTACTTCCTTTCTAAAAATGGTTTGACCACCCAAATGTTCTCGCCTAGACAGTACAGGTTTCCCCCTACACACATACACGCATTTTTGAAAAAACTGAACTTGTAAGTCTTGTTTTTTTTTTTTTAACTTTACAAGTTTTTTCTTGAAGAAAAGAGGACTTTTGACCTGTAGAGTCCTCTGCAGTCAGGACTTCACAGATTGTGTGATTCATGGTGCAGTTCAACATGTCCCTCTGTTCTCTATTTCCTATAAATTGGCAACTATATCTCAAGTCTAGACCCACTTTAGGTTCCATCCCTCTAGCAGCATTTTAGGTGGTGGGGTGGTCTTCCCTCAGGAGGCATATAATATCTAATTCTCTTTTTATAATCTTAGGACCTATTGATGCATAATGCCTATATCTATTAATTCACAGAGGACTGTAAAATTAGGATATTCTATCATTTTTTACTTCATAGTGGAATAGTCTGATGTAGATTCACTTACCTTTATCTCCTATTTGGTTACCCAAATATCCAAACTTAACTTTTTAAAGTTCCCTTAGAGGAAAGACCCTGCGGTTGTCATCTTTGTAATTCTCTTGGGGTCCGATACCTTTGGACTATGGCTATGTGTTTGTTGAATTTGCAGATGAAACATAGTCCTATAAATGAGACTAAATGGCATACTGAAGTTGTATGTAAAGCATATGTACATTAATAAAGATATAGTAGCAAATTCTAGTCACCAAGAACTTAAAATTCTTGCTTCTCTGGTTGATTATGTACTTAAGGTCCAATCTGTTTCCTGCTGGTCCTAAGCCTTTGTGACTTTCATGAAGAGATTGTTAATGAAGGTGAACAGATGAAAGTGAAGTAAAAAAGATTCTTGTGAATCTACTTTGGGTCAATATGCAGGGTTCTGTCCCCCTCTAAAAAGTCAGAAATTAAATAGTCATTTACATCTATATTTGAGCACAATTTTGGACTCCCAAATGAAAGTGATTATTCTTTCATAAAGTCTCATTTGATATGGCTGCAGATCTAGAGATTATACAACCTAAAGCATTTAAAGAAATTGTTTTTGCAAATGTAATTCTTTTGAATGAGTTAAAAAATCTTGGCATTTGGGGGGTTGTTTTTATGTTTACTACATACAATGTAGTATGTAGAAAGGATAATTAGTTTCTTATATGATTAGTTGATAATAGCTATTACTTTAAAATATTTTCATTCTAAGATAGAGTCAACCTTAATTTATTTGGTTTTAACAGTTGAAGCCATTTAGGGTACCGTCTAGAAGTGCTCAGGAGTTCACCTAGAAGCAGGTGGAGCTGCCACTCACTCAAGGAATGTCAAGCAAGAACCTTGGGGTCAGCTGGTCTGTTTTCAGCCCACCAGAACCACTAAGTAGTTAAATGACCTTAGATACTTTACGTGTTTTTATCTTGTTTTCCTTGTTTGTGAATTTGAGTAGTAAAATCTATCTCCCAGGTGTCAACCAAAAAATTCTGCAGGCGGCTACAAATAAGAAAATTTACTTAGGTCTTAAGACCTGTAACTGGAGACATAGATTTGGGTAACCCTAAACAAGTGTTCCTGGTAAGAAAAAGAGTCAGAGGCTTATAAACACAAAAAGTCATGAGGTTGTTAAAAGTTGTCTGGTGAAAAATGGTGATTAACTCCAATGCAAGTCAGAAAATATTTGTCTTTAAGGAATCATGAGTTTTTTAGGATGAGAGTCCAATAAGTAGATAGACTGTCAGCAGTTTCTGGCAAATGTTCTGGATTACTTCATCAGATCAAAAGGTCAGATTCCATCCAGACCGAGCATGCATAAGTCACATTTCCTCAGTGGCCTCCTGGCTCCATTTTAGAGAGCTCTCTCAGCTTCATTTTGACTTTTCTTTCACACAAGGCTTTTGATAAGTTGTCATGAGAAATACTGTGGAAAGTGCTTTGTAATATTTACTGGTAGTAGATGTTATATTTAAGGAACTTAAATAACACAATCAAATAAACTGTATTGCCTTTTGAACTGGCCATTGTGACAATCAAAAATTTCTGGTCTTAAAAAAAAAAAAAGAAAATTTCTGGTCTGCCAATTTGACCTTAGAAAGGTTTCAGCTCCAGATACAAACACATCTGAGAGATTCAGGTTTTGGAGATTCATTAAATTAGAAATAAATTGATAAAAATCAGCTTTCTGTGACCATACGGTTTTCATACTCCATCTCCTTAATGTCTTACCCCCAAAATATCAGATCTGATTTGCTATTCATTATATGAAACTTGTTTTTGTTGTTGTTTACTCGCTCAGTCATGTCTGACTCTTTGTGACCCCATGGACACTCATTAACAGTATATGAAATTAGAAGCAAAAATAGAATAATTTACTCTTAACTCCTAAAGTACACAATAGTTAGCCTAATTCTCCAACGCTGGGGCCAGATTTTTATAATATATTACAAATTTGCTGAGAGAAACCTTTCCAGAAAGGGAGAATTTGTTTCAGGAACTGCCTTACATGAACATCAGAAAAGTTCTTTCTTTTCACTCAAAGGACATGAGAAGTGAAATATTTCCTGCCATATCAGTAAATAAGGATGTCACAGTAATCAGCAATTGCAGCCCTCCAATGTAAGCCAGTGAGCTTGGAGGACACTCAGGAAGGAGAATACCTGCTGTCTAGCAGCCATCACACAATGGCCACTTCCCATAATGAGCCCTGAGAAAAGGAAGCTCAATGTGTGTAAACCTTGGATACTAGCCCCAGATGCTGAGGTGCATATAAAAGGAATGATTTCAGTAAGCCCAGACTCTTGCGTCTTCCCATACATAGAAAAGTGCTAAATTCCTTAATTTGGAATATTTGGTTTTCTTTAATTAACAATAATCATTTGATGTTCAGACTGCCTGCCCTTTGTTGCAAACACTGTATAACCTGGCTCCTCTCCCTCACCTCCTCGACCAGCAGTAACCCTCACATCTCAGGGTTACTTGAGATACTTGCTGTCTCCTGGGTTTCAAGTCCTAAAACTTCTCACCAAGTAAAATATAACCCTCAACTTTTAGGTTGTGATTTTTTTTTTTAAGTCAACAGACATAACACTGTACTTTATAGAAGTGGAAATAAAGGCTTTAGTTTGAACAATTCTCTATGTTACTCTGGTTGTAAAGCCTGGATCCTGTAACACTTTTAAATTGGTTTATATTTATCTTTACAATTGAACATTGTCAGAGAGACAATGCTGTGTTTACTAAATCTTTTTTTCTTATTCCTTTTCCCCAGCACACAGGAAGTTGTATCTCCCAGCCTTCTTGGAGTCAGTCAGGTTTGGCCATGTGACTAGCTCAGGCCAATGAAAGGTCCTCGGCAATGAAAGGCCCATATCCGGAGGAGGCAAAGAAAAGCCTCTGCAGGATCCTCCAGTCTAGCTCTTCTGCCGTCTCTGATGTGGAGCCTCATGTTGGGTTGGCAGAGCCAGAGACGGAAGCAGCTGGAAATGCTGAGCCACCACGTGGAGGTGAGCTGCCCTATAGAGTCACCCGACCTACAGGTGACTAGTGCAGTACTATAACCTAGCCCATCCTGATTCAAACACAGTTGTTCAGTTGCTAAGTCGTGCCCAACTCTTTGCGACCCCATGCCAGGGGACTGCAGCATGCCAGGCTCCTCTATCCTTCACTATCTCCTAGAGTTCGCTCAAATTCATGTCCACTGAGTTGGTGATGCTATCTAACCACCTCATTCTCTGCCACCCTCTTCTCCTTTTGCCTTCAATCACTCCCAGCATCAAGGTCTTTTCCAATGAGTCGGCTCTTCGCTTCAGGTGGCCAAAGTATTGGAGCTTCAGCTTCAGCATCAGTCCTTCCAATGAATTTTCAGGGTTGACTTCCTTTAGGATTGACTGGTTTGATCTCCTTGCTGTCCAAGGGATTCTCAAGAATCTTCTCCAACACCACAATTCAAAAGCATCTTTGGTGTTCAGCTTTCTTTATGGTCTAACTCTCACATCTGTATATGACTACTGGAAAAACCGTAGCTTTGACTAGACGGACCTTTGTTGGCAAAGTATAGTCTCTGCTTTTTAACATGCTGTCTAGGTTTGTCATAGCTTTCCTTCCGAGGAGCAAACATCTTTTAATTTCATGGCTGCACTCACCCTCCGCAGTGATTTTGGAGCCCAAGAAAATAAAATCTGTCACTGCTTCAACATTTCCCCCTTCTATTTGCCCTGAAGTGGTGGAACTGGATGCCACGATCTTCGTTTTTTGAATGTCAAACACAATGCTGGATGCTTTACAGTCATTATAAGTGAAGTGAAAGAAGAGAATTAGGTAATGATCCTCTCTACACCTCTAAGATAAAATTATAATGAACAAACTATAGCTTCAATTTTTTAAAGTCGTTGCCCTTAATGAGGCAGTTTTGGTATACAGGTATCCAGCAACCACTGCAAGCTACTGGAATGAGATATTTTCTCTTATTCCTTCCATTGCAACTCTAATCCTAAACTAGTTCTTAGACTCTTAAGTAACAAAAAAGTGCACTCAAAATTTAAGAAATCGTGCTATTATTAATTGGTTTTTAAAACAATTTTAAAACAATATTTGCATAATAACTTCTATTAACTTTTAAAAGTGTAGAGCATGGGAACCCACTACAGTATTCTTGCCTGCATAATCCCACGGTCAGAGGAGCCTGGCGGGCTATATAGTCCATGGGGTCGCAGAATCGGACATGACCCAAGCGACTTAGCACACAGCATGCACTAAGTAGAAAGCACGACAGAAAGGACTGACGCTATTTCTGTCCTTTTATATGCTTTATAGGTCATGGGGTATACATAGATTTTTTGAGTGTTGAAGTATTTTACTCATAACACAATTTTCCAATAATTTGCTTCAGGGTGATTAAAAATTTGTAATTCAGCTTTGTTTGCCATAGTATGTAGTTTTATTAAACTCAAGATTTGAGAAAAACGTGGAGCTTTTCACCCTCCTTTCGGTCAGAATGCATATCCAGTATAGGGATTTACAAGCAAAACGTGTTTAAGGAACTCCATATTCTTATAAACTTCTCCTTCTAGATGGATGTAAAAATCCGGGCTCCACAATTTTCTAAAAGTATTGGCTGTCCTGGGTTCGATCCCCGGGTTTGGGAAGGTCCCCTGGGGAAGGGACCGGCTGCCCACTCTAGTATCCAGGACCGGAGAATCCCAGGGACTGTATAGTCCCAAGAAAGAGTCGGACACGACTGAGCGACTTTCACACACTCACTCGTTGGCTGTCCCGGGGCTGCGCGCGCTTATTTCGCAATTCAGGTAACTACTAACTTATCCGTTTCAGACTTTCAATAATTGAAACAGGGCATCCGCAGCTCAGAAATTGACCTCTCGTGGCTGTGCAAGTGGGGGAGCGCCCTCCCTGGCGCCGTGGGGCGTGTCAGGAAGGAAAGGGGACACCGGGTGGCCTGCGGCCCAGGGGGCGGGCCGGAGCCCGGCCTTCCCGGCGTGCCCTGCGCGGCGAGGGGGACTCTTAACGTGAAGCGCCGGGTGACTCAGCCGCGTGGCCGCGCGGGCCGGGGCAGGGGGGTGCGGGGTGCGCGCCCTGCGGCACGGCCGGTCCCCGCGGCTGCTGCTGGCGGCGCCGTGAGCGCGCGCGCCTCCCGGGCGGATTCGGGCCCCGGACTCTGGAGCGCGGCGGGAGCGTCAGGTAAGTGGTCCGACGCGAAGAACCGGCGGGGCGAGTGCGGCAGCGGCGGGCCTGGCCCCGGGAGGTGTCTCTGTGTCGGGGGGTAAGGGGACCCGCTCCTCAGGACGGCGCTCGGGCGGCAGCCCTCCGGGTCGTAACCCCATCGAAAGGCCGCGGCGCTGCAGTCATCTCTAGGAAAAACGTTGGCAAACGGGTTCCAGGCGCCGGTTTCCGTGCTGAGGGTAAAACCTAGTAATCCGGGGAAGGGGCGGGGGCGTGGGGGGCAGTCGCTTTGCGTGGACAGACGTCTACACAGTCGGGGGACAGCTGAAGTATAACTTGACTTTCTTGCAGGCCTTTGGTGTTTTTATCCCAAAGGAGGAGAAATAATGAGAGCCCGGGAGTGTTTATTGATAAAACACTTGCCTACGTGGTTTGGTTTTGTTTTGTTTTTTTCTGTCAATTCATTGAATTCACTAAAAATTAGGTAGTTGGGTCGGACTTGTCGCTCTTTGCACCCCTTCTTCAAAGTCTTCCTTCTCTGCCACCCACAAATTACCAGCTTTCATCGGTGCTGAAGAGCTGGGGGAGACTGAACTGGTAATTTTCTTTTAAATAAAACCTTACTTTTTATGGCGTTGAGTGTCTTCAGTTTGATTAGTTCTGCGCTTTTCAAAAAATCTCTTCTCTTTTGGAGTTTGTGCTTCTTTCTGAAAATTCCGGGATTGATCCCGATTTATTTTTAAACGAGAAACCATTGAACAAACTAACAAGATAAACAGGCGGCAATGAACTGTTAAACCGGGTTATGAAAATGCATTTTTCAGGCCCTTTAATTGTCCCCCTGTTAGCTGTTAAACAACTAGCAGCAGCTGTTACCTGAGAAATTACGAGTTTTTAATGGTCTGCAAACAGTGTTGTTATCGCAGCTGAATTTGATGAATCCAGTCAAAAGAACTTCATCCTCAACTTATTCTCACCCTCCCTGCAAAGTCTGGGACGGTTGTTAAACATGAATTTGTGCCTTGAAAATGTAAATACCCATCTACCTGTTTTTTGTATATATTAAAATTGTTTATATAATTTTAAAGATTACTTTCCACTTGCAGTTATTACAAAATATTGGCTAGATTTCCTGTGTTGTACTGTACATCCTCGAACCTGTCTTTCACCTGGTAGTTTGTACTTCCCACTGCTACCCTGTGATCACTAGTTTTTTCTCTATATCTGTGAGTTGGCTTCTTTTTTGTTATATATTGGTTGTATTTTTTGTTTACATTCCACATATCAGTGATACCATACAGTATTTATCTTTCTCTGTCAGACTTTTCACTTAGCATAAAGCCCTCCGAGTCCATTCATGTTGTTGCAAATGGCAAAATTTTGTTTTTCATTTTTAGTTGAGTATTAGTCCATGGCATATATTTCCTACCTCTTTATCCACTCATCTGTTGATTGACATTTAGGCTCCTTCCATATCTTAGCAATTGTAAATTATGCTGCTATGAACATTAGGGTACATGTATCTTTTCCAATTAGTGATTTTGTTGTTTTTTTCAGATGTATAGCCAGGAGTGGAATTGCTGGGTCACATAGTAGATCTGATTTTCATTTTTGAGAAACTTCCATACTGTTTTCCATAGTGGGTGCACCAATTTACATTCTGACCGATAGTGTAAGAAGATTCTCTTTTCTCCACATCCTTGCCAACAACATTTGTTTGTGTTCTTTTTGATGATAGCCATTCTGAGAGGTGTGCAGTGATAACTCATGTGGTTTTTATTTGTACTACTCTCAGAAATTTGATTCTGGAAATCAGTGATGGGTCCTGAGTCTGCATGTTAAGCCAGCACCCGCTTTCTTGGTCTGTTATTGATGATCCAGGGACCACACTTAGCGAAACAGCAAAATAGACTGGCCTGAGAATTTTTAGAACTGGCCAACTTCCTTATCCTTTCGTTGATTTTTATTCTCCTTTGCCCCCTAACCAGTGATAAGCCAAGAAGTTCTGAGTCTTTAGAAGGAAACTAAAGAGTGCTTTCTTGGACTCTGCCATCAGGGTGAGTGAGTGAAAGTCATTCAGTTGTGTCTGACTCTTTGCGACCCCATGGACTATATAGTCCATGGAATTCTCCAGGCCAGAATACTGAAGTGGGTAGCTCTTTCTTCTCAAGGGGATCTTTCCAACCCAGGGATCAAACCCAGGTCTCCCGAATTTCAGGCGGATTCTTTACCGTCTGAGCTACCAGGACATTGGCGTAGGAAATACATATTCTAATGCCTTAGAGATGCGTTCTGTGTGCTAAGTTGCTTCAGTCATGTCCAACTCTGTGACCCGATGGGCCATAACCCGCCGGGCTCCTTTTGTTCATGGGATTCTCCAGCAAGAATACTGGAATGGGTTGCCGTGCCTTCCAGGGGATCTTCCCAACCCAGGGATCGAACCTGCCTCTCTGATGTCTCCTGCATTGGCAGGTAGGTTCTTTACCATTAGCCCCACATTGGAAGCCTGCCTTGGAGGTAGTCTGTGTCTGTTAATCTGTCCTTTTATCTTTCGGGGGCCTGCTTCCAGTATCATCAGCTCATTAGAAATGCCATTAGGCTAAATCTCCCCCCTCCCAACTAATTTCAGTCTTCTTCCCTGTAGAACCAGGACAGCTAATGCTGTGTAATTCCCATGGCCTTGAACTCAGATTTCCTGTTATGTAGCAGTACCAGTAGCATTTACGAGGGCTTTCAGTTCATCTGAACATTAATTCAGTCATCAGATACCCCAGTAATGCCTATTTTGTAGTAGGCCATTTTAGCAACACCATTACAAAGATGTCACAGAGTTGCGTTGCTCCCTTGAGGCAAATATGAAGGCTGGATAACCTCTGCTGCCAAAAGCTTTTTCTGTTTCTTAGCCCTTCAAATATTAATAGATGTATAGTGATGAGGTTAGAGTTAGGCTATGTTGTTTTCTGACATTTTTTTTGTCTTTGGTTTCTTCTTAGTGTCTCACTTTTCATACTAACCTATTTCTGTTGATTCACAAAATACTGTTGTCTTTCCTTCTATAACCCTGGGCTTCCTGATTATCGCGTCTTCCTCTGCCCTTGAATCTGTACATGCCTAACCCTCCTTGGCTAACTGCAGTAAAAAGTGTAGGGAAATTGTTGTAATGCTGAATGATTTCTAGTGGGAAGACCCAGAGTCATGGAACTATGAGGCTTAGAGATATAAGGGAACCTATTAAAAATTTATATGGTGCAGTCCTCTTGCCTTTTAAGATGAGGAATCTAAGAGATGAGATGGCAGAGTGAGGACCCCTGGCTCCTAGCCCAGTGTTCTTCCCACTAAATCATCTCAAGACAAATGCTTCAAAAATGGAAAAGGTTTAGAGAAATTCAGTTATAAGTAGATGAAGAAAACTGAGACTTTAACATGAATACAAAAGCAGTATTTGGAAAAATGGAGATGGAAGAAGAGTGTGTTCTAACCACATAAATCAGGAAGAGTGGGAATACTAAAATAAGGAATTCTGAAGCTTGAAATAATGAGCAAAGAGTTATCTTGTAAGAAATGTTATGAAGTTGGTATTTTTTTAAATTCAGTAAAGGTTAAGATAAGTACATTGAATTTTTATTAAATGTTGGATGTTTGAGCAAAGTCCAGAATTTTTTGAACTTGCCATGTAACTATACTGTTGTCCTTACTCAAATTATGAGGTATCTCTGTTGGAGACAGAAAGTAAGACTGATCTAACTGCTAATCTGATTCCGTATACCTCTTAGGAGAAATGAGATTATTAGAATAGTATATGCATTTCTGGAATGGTAGGAACAAAAGAAGTATAGATGAAAGAAGAGAACCCCGTGCTATTTTTTCTTAGAGTCCCCAAAGTAGACGTTTTTGGATTGTTCTTGTATAGTCATGAAAGTAGAATTAGAAATAGTAAGGATTTGGAACTTTCCTGGCAGTCCAGTGGTTAAGACTCTTCACTTCCCCAGCAGGGAGTGAAGGTTTCATCCCTGGTGGGGAAACTTAAGATTCAGCTCTCACTTGGGTGTGGCCAAAACAAGAAATAATAAGGACTTATTAATTAGTAGACACTGTTGTGTACCGGATTGATTAGTAGACATTGTTATGTACCCGATTAATTAGACATTGTTTTGTACCAGACACTTCGCTCAACGTGTCTACATTTCTCATTTAATTACCTCCATTTTATAGCCAACGAATCTAAGACATAAAGAACTTCAGTTCAGTCGCTCAGTCATGTCCGATTCTTTGCGACCCCATGAACCGCAGCACGCCAGGCCTCCCTGCCCATCACCAACTCCCGGAGTTTATCCAAACTCATGTCCATCAAGTCAGTGATGCCATCTAGCCATCTCATCCTCTGTCACCCCCTTCTCCTCCTGCCCCCAATCCCTCCCAGCATTAGGGTCTTTTCCAATGAGTCAACTCTTCTCATGAGGTGGCCAAAGTATTGGAGTTTCAGCTTCAGCATCAGTCCTTCCAATGAACACCCAGGACTGATCTCCTTTAGGATGGACTGGCTGGATCTCCTTGCAGTCCAAGGGACTCTCAAGAGTCTTCTCCAACACCATGGTTCAAAAGCATGAATTCTTCGGTGCTCAGCTTTCTTTATAGTCCAACTCTCACATCCATACATGACCACTGGAAAAACCATAGCCTTGAGTTTGCCCAAAGTCATAAACCTTGTAAGTGGCTGAGCCAGCGTTCAAACTTTGACTCCATCAATTAATATTTATGCTCAGTAGTGCCCTCCTTATTCTTCGCTGGGCAGTGGTTAAGAATGTGGGCTTTGGAGCCAGTTTTTCCTGAGTTTAAATCCTAGCTCTTTCATTTACTAGCTTGGATATTCATCAGTTTCTTTCTCTGAAATAGAGGTTGTAATAGTAGCTACCTCAGAGGGTTATTAGGATTGAGTTAATTCATGTAAAATGCTTTGTTCTGCACCTGACTGTTGTGAGTTCTCAGGAGATGCTGACTGTTAATTGGTTTTTTAAAAATAAGATACTGTTGATATTTTCTTTAGATTTAGAATTGTCCTTTTGAGTGTTGAAATGTTAAGGCTTTTATAGTGTAGATATAAATTAAACTTTATCTCTTTTCTTACTGTAACATGGGGGAGGCAGGGCTTACTAAAATTTTGGAAAGCCCTGGGTTGTAGTAGAAAGATCTGTGACATGATCTGGTTAAGGTTACTAGAGAAAGTTCAACTCTCAGAATAAAACAACCAATGATCTATACTTCTATAGGAAGGCCACAGTATATACCTTAAAACCATGTGTAAGATTCCTTTAGTGTATTTGCCTTAAATCTCTTTTGGTGGGAAAGGATAACATTTTAATTTCTGCAGTTATATCTGTGTGTTAGTCTGCTGCTGCTTCTGCTAAGTCACTTCAGTCGTCTCCGACTCTGTGCGACCCCATAGACCAGGCTCCCCCGTCCCTGGGAATCTCCAGACAAGAACACTGGAGTGGGTTGCCACTTCCTTCTCCAGTGCATGAAAGTGAAAAGTGAAAGCGAAGTTGCTCAGTCGTGTCCGACTCTTAGCAACCCCATGGACCACAGCCTACCAGGCTTCTCCATCCATGGGATTTTCCAGGCAAGAGTACTGGAGTGGGGTGCCATTGCCTTCTCCGGTATTAGTTTGCTGGGACTGTCATTACAAAGTACCACAAACTGTGGCTTAAACAGTAGAATTTCTGGAGGCTGGAAGCCCAAGTTCAAGGTGTTGGTGAGGTTGGTTTCTTCTTAGGACTTGCTCCTTCGCTTGTAGGTGGCTGCTTTCTCCCTGTGTCTTCACATGGTCTGTCTGCCCTCTGTGCCTCTCTCGTCCTCATCTCTGCTTAAAAGGACACCAGTTGTATTGGATTAGGGCCCACTAATGACTTCATCAGGGCTTCCCTGGTGGCTTAGAGGGTAAAGCGTCTGCCTGTAATGCTTGAGACCTGGGTTCAATCCCTGAGTCGGGAAGATCCCCTGGAGAAGGAAATGGCAACCCACTCCAGTATTCTTGCCTGGAAAACCCCGTGGACGGAGGAGCCTGGGAGGCTGCAGTCCATGGGGTTGCAAAGAGTTGGACACGACTGAGAAACTTCACTTCAGTGACTTCATTTAATCTTGAAAAGTGTTAGTCGCTCAGTCGTGTCCACTCTTTCAAAGAGCCACCGCCTCTTTAAAGGAGGATTTAGGGTAACAGACTTCAACATGCAGATTTTTAGGGAAACACGATTTAATTTAGCTCATAACAGTCTGTTTAGGGAATTAAATGCTAGGTAATTTAAATGCCAGGTAATCTGTCCCTGGTGGCTCAGTCGGTAAAGACTCTGCCTGCAGTGCAGGAGACCTGGGTTTGATCCGTGGGTAGGGGAGATCCCCTGGAGAAGGGAATGGCAACCCACTCTAGCCTGGAGAATTCCATGGAGAATTCCAGAGGAACCTGGTGGGCTACGGTCCATGGGGTCACAGAGAGTTGGACACGACTGAGCAACTAACACCATCTGAACGTTCTGTTGTCCTTATTGTTGAGCGTCCTCTGCCTTGGGACTTGAACATCATCCTTTATCCTGTGCCTACTCACCTGTCCTACCTTCCACCTTCCTACCTTCCACCTGTTCCTTAGAACTTGCTGTTGAGTACCCTAGGAAGCACATCATGCCTCCACATTAAGTCCTTGTGTTGAATTTAAAGCTGTCAAGATTATTCTGTTATCCTATTGCTTAATCTGCTTGAGAAACTGTTTCATGTATTTAACCTAAATTCCTAATTTGTCTGGTATTCCTAATATTTCCTCTTGAATCTAGATGGGGGAAAATGTCAAGATCTCTTAAGTAGTGATATGTCACTTTCTTCTTAAACTTTAAAAAATTTAAAGTATTCTAAGATTTTTTTTTAAAAACTCCACCATTTTCTTGAAGAGTTCCCTGTTTTTAGAGGTATGTTTTCCTTTTTTTTTTTTTTTCTCATTTTAAAAGTAGTTAACACATTCATTTTAGAGACTTTGGCATATTCAATAAAACAGTTTTTTAAAAATCTCATACAATAAGCCTGTAGTTAAGGAAGAATATTAATATTTTAAATCTTTTTCTATGACTAAATTGTTTCAACTTGCCTTTTTGAAATCTAGTTTGTCAATACTATTTCATGCTATTTTAGTTATTATAAAACATTTTTTAGTCTTTTCATGTGATGAATTAATTTTTAGAATGTTAAGCCGACCTTTGTAATAATGTATTATCCTTTTTTACGTATCTGGGTTTGATTTTTGGGGGGGGGGGTGATTTTTTTAAAAAAATAATTTGTATAGGATTTTTGTGCTTATGAGAAAAAGTGGTCCATCATGCTTTTTGGTAATGGCCTAGTGAAGTTTTGAGCCAGTGTTACATGCTGGCCTCAGAAAATGAATTGGGATGTATGCCCTCTTTTCCTGTTCTCTGGAACAGTTTATATTGATAAGATTGATATAATTTCTTCCTTTAAAGATGTGGAAGAATTTGCTAGTCAAGCCACTTGGTCCTGGAATTTTTCTCTAAAGGATGGTTTTAATTGTGTATTATGGTTCTATGTATTATTTATATACCATCAAAATAATCCATATCATCTATTTGTATATAAATACAGGCACATATATAGTAAGCTATCTGTTGAAGGGTGTTAGTATATGCCATGTGGAGATCGGACTAGGACATCAGGAAGGGCAGGCTTGGGACTCTGGGCAGGAGTTGAAGCAGCATTCCAGTCAAATTTTTTCTTCCTCAGAGAACCTCAGTTCTGCTCTTAAAGCCTTGGAATTGGTTGGGTCAGGCTCACCCACATTATCTAGGATAATCTTCTTTATTTAACCTAAAATGATTAAATACAGTAACAGCTAAATTAGTGTTTGACTGAATAACTAGGACTGTAGCCTGTGGGTTGCCATATAAAACTGACCATCACAGCTCCTCCACAGTCTTGGCTCTCTTGCTAGTTGTCTGATGCCTTCAAACGGATGTGGGTTTTTTGTGTTTTTTTTTTTTTCCTTTTTTGGTTTCACCCATCCCATTCTGATGGATGCATTATTCTAGGCGATAGGGCTTACCAGTGCATGGAAGTCACGGTGGGAGCAGGGAGGAAGGCAGACTTCAGCTTGGCACAAAGGGAAAAAAAAATTTTTCCCCCCAAGCATTAGTGGCCAACAATAGGGTGAGCTAATAATAAGCAAGAGATTCTTTATTTTGGAATATTTTTAGCTAGACTGGACTGAACTAATAGTGTTTTTGTAGTCCTAGATGGAAGGTGATTTGGACCCCAGGTTTTTTTGACATTTATTGTCATGGGGGTAAAATTAGCCCATCATCAGGTGACCAGCATTTAAAAACAAAACACCTATCATTTTTTGTCACCATTATTTTATAAAAGAAAAGACATTTAATATAAAAAATGAAGTAAAACTTAGTTTAGGTACCAAGAAAGCATTAAACTAACATCTGCCACAATTCTTTAGTTCACATTTTAATATTTTTTAAATCGGGCCATGTCTTAAAATCATGTATGTATTAATATGATAGTACTTTCTTGAATCACTGTTATTAGATTGATGTCTTAGTCAATGTCAGTTGTCTTAGAATTAGGGTAATAATTGTGTTTGTATGTTTGTGTGCATGTGTTACATTATCTCCATTGCCCTCATTTTTGCTATGTCAGTGAAAACTTTCAACACTGATTAATACTGGTCCTTGAATCATTTTCTGACACAGTGACTGTGGATTGTCTCCAGAATTTTCAACATTTGTTCTATTACTTCATAGATCTGTCCTCTAAGACCTTCAGATCTTGCTATACAAGAACTCAGCCTTTCTTATCAAATGGCCTACTATATTGAATAATACATTTAAAATTTTAAAAATTGTACTCCCTTGTACTGTTTTAAGACATTACTGCTAATATTATAGCTCTTGGAAATTTCCTGGAAGTTTGCCATTAAGTAATCTTAACTTCAGTGTCTCTTCCTGTTACATACCTTGGATTGTTCCTAGCTTAAAGTTGTCATTAGAATGAGCATAACTAGTTGAATCCATCAAAAGATAGAAGCACCCTGTGTGGAAATTACAGAATTTGATCTACTCTGTTTTTAGATAATAAAGTTGAGTTATAGCAGAATTAAGTAAGGTCTTAAATTGAACTCAGGAACTCAAGACTGTAAAATCAACCGCTATCTGGAGTTAATTGATTTAGAGGTTGTTTCGAAGCAACTATTTAAACAGAAAAGGTGCTAGGAGTGTTCATTACTGGCACAGAAAGGTCATATGTCTTGGCTCCAGATCTTTGGCTTCAGGTCATATCTCCAAACTTGGGAAACTTAACATAGAATTCATGAAGTAAATCAGAAGTAAATCTCCGATAGGCAGAGATAACACAGCTTAAGGGTACCATGCGTTTGACTGTGAAGCCAGAAGCCTGTGTTTGAAGCCTAGCTGTACTATTTATTAGCTGTGTGACTGTGAGAACTTTTCTTAACTTTTTTATTCCTCAGTTTCCTCATCTGTAAATGAGAATAATAATAGCAGCTACTTCATAGAGGGTTTTTGTTGTTTTTGTTAGTATTAATTTCAATGACATTTATAAAGTACTTAGAATAACATGTAGCAAATGATATATGTTAAAATCAACAAAGGTTAGACTTAAGATGGACTGTGGTAATTTGGCATATTGAATCTCAACTGATTAATTAGTGATTCTAATGTAAAATGTGTTCTTGAGTAATTGGGTTTAGATTTGGTTATTTAAGGATGTAAGAAAACTTTGCATCTTGAAAGGGGTTGCAGTATTTAAAAACTTCAGATAAATTAATGAATCTAAGTTTAAGGATTTACGAAGGTTTTTTGAGTACTTTAAGATTGGCTTGGTAGGCAATTGAAGTACTAAAACAAAAAAAGAACATGTTAAAAGGTTAAAGGCCTTTAGTCAGTTACAAATTGAATGTAAGGTCTTTAAGTCTTAATTTAAATTCAGGTAAATGTAATATAGTCTCTTCTGGCACAAAAGCTGTTTTTAGACCTAAGTTTATTGACAGAAAGTTTATAAGAGCAGTAAGTTAGGAATTTCAAGTAGAGAAGACAGGGAAATATATCTAGGCAGTTATAATCTTGTCACTACTGTCCTTGTGCTTTTGTCTCCCAATCTGCTAGCCTGGCCTCTGCTAGCAATTCATACACGAAAATGAAGGAGAGGCTGCGGAATCAGAGGCGCTTTGCCTTTCTCTCCTACATCTCCTAGGTACTACCCTTCTTGCTGTCAACCCACTGAGCTCCTTTCACGACTAGACAGTTCCAGTAACCTCTTACTCTACTTGTCCATCTGTGGTTATATTTATTTTAAAGTAACATGTTGAATATGAAACTTCCTTATGTATAAACTTCACCTACAGGACAAAGCCCTTAACTCTATCTTACTTTATAATTCAAGGCCTCTGTAAATTAGCTGCAACTTGTTTTTCAACCTGTGTTCTCCTAGGGCTGTTCTATACAGCCATCTAAGTTGTGTGTTGTATAGCTCCTTAAATGATGGCGTGCATGGGGTTCCCTGGAGTTCTTTGGTGTGATGGTTACTCTTGTTTTCTCCCACCCTTTTGTATTAATCCTTCACTCTAACCTGGCTGGTCTACCCCTCCACTCCTTTCTTATACTAATAAAGTGCCTTTTCACTGTTACTTTTCTACCTGTTATACATCATTCACCCTGTTTTATGCCCTTTCTTTTCTTTAATAGGTAGAACTTTAGTTTTATTAACATCTAAGAGTTGAGTATTAAAATTAAAAGAATGAGGAAGATTTCTAATCACTCCTATGGGGTGAATTTGAGATATATTATAAAGAAAAATAGCAAAGTACAGAACTGGATATGGTATTCTATCTTTTGTGTGAGAAACAGAAGAATTAAAAATTTATATGTATGTACACACATTATCTATAAAGAGAAACACAAAGGATAAACAAATTAATAAAACTAGTTATGTGTAGGGAATAGATAGGAAAATAATGGAGGGGAAGGGAGAGACATCTTTGAGCATTCCTTTTTTGTAACACTAACTTTTGAACCATGTAAATGTTTTACATGATCAAAAATTAAAATAATGAAAAATAAGCTATGATTGAAGGATTAAAAAACAAAAATGAACCTAGATTACAGGACATACAGAATAAAATAATATAACTAAAAATAAACATAGTATGCTGACTATACATCCCTAGTGAAATGTAATTCAAGGACAAAAAAAATTAGCCCCCAAAAGACACTTAAACTTAGTGGGTTTAAATGTTAGTAACATTAATATTATAGTTTTAAAACTGAATTATGAACCAAGATTTTCATTGTGAGAGAAAAGATATAGTACTAAGATAAAATAAGTAAAGAAAAAACATAATGTCAAATTTGAGGTGAAAATATCAGTTTGTGTTTTAAAAAATCTTCAGGTTTGCTTCTAAACCATTTCAGTAGACTGTGATACCCCAATAGATAAGACACCTGGTGATCAGATCTTGATTTATAAATGCTTTTGTCCACTAAAAAGAAGAAAGGCTTCTGGAGAATTGGCTGATTGTAAGTCAGGGTCAGAGATGGTGAAAGATGAGCTTAGAAAACTTATATAGGAAGTAGCCTCAAAAAACCAGTAGAATTGTGTTTAAATGACAGATGAAGGCTTGAAGGGAATCCCACTAGCCATACCTGGGATAATTTGAACCCATAGTTGGAGAAGTTAAAAAAAAAAAAGAAAGAAAGATGGTAATAGGTCATTTTAATACATTAGATTAAAATAAATCTTTGAGTTCATAATTATACTTAAAAAGAAAGATAAAGGGAGAGTGAAGTAGTAGTTCTACTTAACAGAAGAATGCTAGACAGTAAATGTAGGAAGAATGATAAAATTAGAAAGTCATCATTTTGTAGTCCCAAATATTAAAATTGGTTCGGGCAAGAATCATCAATAGATGCTGAAACCACTGGGTGAAAAGTTATTGGGAGATAGGATATCAGATCTCTCTTTACAACAGAAAGACCTGTTGTCACTGCTTTAACCACATAATCAGACATTCCCTGTAGTGGGGTAGCCTGGCATTAGGTGCCTCTGATGTGATGGCAGTTTGAAGGACACAACTGTATTCTTGTTTAAAGAAAATTTAACTTGTACCTCATCACATGGAAACAATGAGATGGATGTTAGAACTAACCTAGACTTTTTAATTTAAAATAATTTTTATTTTTATTGAAGTATAGTTGATTTATAATATTTTATTAGTGCACAGCAAAGTGATTCAGTTATGTATTTTTTCAGATTATTTTCCTATGTGATTATTGAATGTTTTTGTATGTGTTAGATAGTGAATCCTTGTTGCTTATCTATTTTATGTATAGTAGTTTGCATTTGTTAATCCCGTTCTCCTAATTTGTCACCCCTCCTCTTTCCGCTTCGATAACCAAAGTTTGTTTTCCATGTCTGGCAGTCTATTTCTGTTTTGTATATAGGTTCATTTGTATTATTTTTCAGATTCCACATGTAAGTGGTATCATCATTGTCTTTCTCTGACTTGGTATGAAATTCTCTAGGTCTATCCTCTATGTTGCTGCAGATGGTTATATTTCATTCTTTTTTATGGCTGAGTAGTATTCTGTGTGTGTGTGTGTGTGTCTGTATCTATATATCATATTTTCTTAAACCAGTCGTCTGTTGATGGGCCCTTGGGTTGTTTTCGTGTCTTTGCTATTGTACATAGTGCTGCTGTGAACATTGGGGTGCGTGTATGTTTTTGAATTAGTGTTTTTGTCTTTTCTGGATATGTGCTCAGGAGTGGGATTGCTAGGTCATATGATAACTCTATTTTTAGTTGAAGGAGCCTCCATACTGTTTTTCATAGTTGGCTGCGCTAATTTATATTCCCACCAACAGTGTAGGAGAATTCCCTTCTCTGACTTTTAAAAAAAAGTCAATTTCATGTAAAACAACAGTCCCCCAAATTGTGTGGGTAGGGACAGCAGGGTGCAGAATATGAAAGATTAAGAACAGCCAAATATAAGGAATGCGCCTTGATTGAATTATGGATCCCAAAAAAGATTATGCAGGAAAATAGTAGGCCAATTGAGTAAATTTGATTATTGATTATATATTAGTATTATACAAATATTCATTTTCTTAGATGTGAGAGCAATGCTGCTGTGTGTTTTTTTAAGAGAATGTTCTCATTCTTAGAACGTGCTTGCTAAAGTAACTTGGGTTAAGTGTTGTAATGTTAAATTTTAAGTGATTCAGAAAAACTTGTGTGGTAGGGGAGCAGATGATCATTGGTAAATCTGAAGGATATATAAGATTTTACTGGTTATAGTGATTTTTTCAATTTGCTGTAGATTTGAAAAGTTTCAAAACAAAAAGTTGAGGAGAAAATCTTTGCTTCAGAGCCCAGCTCAGATTTTATCTCATATGAAGACTTCCTTTTCCCAACCACACTGTCTAGAGGTGATTTGCTCTCCAACTTTTGTGTTAATTTTATAATCCCCAAACCTGAGTGCCACATAAGAGCTGCCTAAGAAGTTGACTTTTTAATTTTTAATTACAAATTCCAGACCCATTGTAAGACTAGGCCCGAGAATCTGGAACCACTGGTTTGAACCCCCTGTTCTGTATTTATTACCTAGAGTTGCTTGTCTTTTTCACATAGCCCCACCTACTCTGTGGGAGCCTAGGGCCAGCCCTTGAGAACGTGGCTCAGTTGTTTGTGTTGCTCAGTGCTGGCGCACAGTGCGGTGTGCCTTCCACACAGCAGGGTTTGGTAAATATATGCTGACTATAACACATATGTTGGGACTAATCCGCTGATAATCTGAAGAGACTACCAGAAACTTCTCCATGGTTTTGAGATTTAAAAAAAGAAGAAACCTAGCTGATAAAAGTGCTTAGTCAGTACAGAAGTCCATTAGAAAGATGTATAGTTTTTAATTCTAAAACTACAGGTTTGGTTATAGAAATGACATGATTGTTACCAGCAAATGTTTGGAATTAAGAGTTAACAGTGATGTCATAGTTGAGTTTTATTACCTCTGCGAATATAAGGACTCTAGTACTTGATCTCTATAAAAATATAGATACCCAGAGATACAGTTTTTTCCCTTCTACATTTATTGATATGATTGACACATGGCACTGTATATGTAAGATGTAAAACATAATTTGACTTACATACATAATGATACGATGACAGTAGGTTTAGAGAACATAAATCTCATATAGAAACATTACAAAAATAGAAAAAAAGAGTTTTTTCCCTTGTGATAAGAACTCTTAGGATTTACTCCCTTAACGACCTTCATAGGTAAGGTAAAGAAAGCAGTGTTAATTATCTGTATCATGTTGTACATCTCCAGTACTTATTTATCTTATAACTCTAAATGTGTGCCTTTTTTTTTTAATGCTAAGATGATTTTTTTTAATTGGATAATTAGAGGTTTTGGTATTGGAATTGAGATAATGAATGAAGGTTGAGGTTCGGTGTTAATGCAAGAAAGAAGAAACAGATTTTAAAAATAAGGTCTTTGAAGATTTTTATAGGCTTGAAGCTGGTTTTGAGTATATAAAAAGTAATAATGGCTAACATTTTTGTTTTTAGTGTTTATACAAGCCATAGATTGCTTTAGCTGAAGTATCCATAATCCCTAAAATAGGACTTCCAAGTAGATATTGATGTATAGATGAGAAAATTGATTCTGAGAAACGTCTGTCGTGTCCCTAGATTCACACAGCTAGTACGTGGTGGAATCAAGAGCCAAACCAGGCGGTGTGGGTTCCAAAGCACTTGCTGGTAAATATGGGAAGCAGGATAGCTTGTGACTAAATGTAGCTTACCTTAATTTGAGACTTAGTGAGGAAATGGTATGGGAAATGGGAGAACATTTCATAGCATTAGTTCTTTGAGAAGGAAAAAAAACAGAGAAAGGAGTTAGGGGAAGGGAATTGATCTTTACCAAGGATTAATTATACAGTTGCTTAGACCCACAGGAAGAGTGTATTAAAAAGGCAGGTAATACACAAATGGGACCTAATTAAACTTAAAAGCTTTTGCACAACAAAGGAAACTATAAACAAGGTGAAAAGACAGCCCTCAGAATGGGAGAAAATAATAGCAAACGAAGCAACAGACAAAAGGATTTATCTCAAAAATATGCAAGCAGCTCCTGCAGCTCAATTCCAGAAAAATAAATGACCCAATCAAAAAATGGGCCAAAGAACGAAACAGACATTTCTCCAAAGAAGACATACAGATGGCTAACAAACACATGAAAAGATGCTCAACATCACTCATTATCAGAGAAATGCAAATCAAAACCACAACGAGGTACCATTACACGCCAGTCAGGATGGCTGCTATCCAAAAGTCTACAAGCAATAAATGCTGGAGAGGGTGTGGAGAAAAGGGAACCCTCTTACACTGTTGGTGGGAATGCAAACTAGTACAGCCACTATGGAGAACAGTGTGGAGATTTCTTAAAAACTGGAAATAGAACTGCCATATGACCCAGCAATCCCACTTCTGGGCATACACACCAAGGAAACCAGATCTGAAAGAGACACGTGCACCCCAATGTTCATCGCAGCACTGTTTATAATAGCCAGGACATGGAAGCAACCTAGATGCCCATCAGCAGACGAATGGATAAGGAAGCTGTGGTACATATACACCATGGAATATTACTCAGCCATTAAAAAGAATTCATTTGAATCAGTTCTAATGAGGGATGAAACTGGACCCATTATACAGAGTGAAAGTAAGCCAGAAAGATAAAGGCCAATACAGTATACTAATGCATATATATGGAATTTAAAAAGATGGTAATGATAACCCTATATGCAAAACAGAAAAAGAGACACAGATGTACAGAACAGACTTTTGGACTCTGTGGGAGAAGGCGAGGGTGGGATGTTCTGAGAGAATAGCATTGAAACAAGTATACTACCAAGGGTGAAATAGATCACCAGCCCAGGTTGGATGCATGAGACAAGTGCTCGGGGCTGGTGCACTGGGAAGACCCAGAGGAATCGGGTAGAGAGGGAGGGGGAGGGGGGATCGGGATGGGGAGCACATGTAACTCCATGGCTGATTCATGTCAATGTATGGCAAAAACCACTACAATATTGTAATTAGCCTCCAACTAATAAAAATAAATGAAAAAAAAAAAAGTCTGATGGTACAAAAAAAAAAAAAAAGGCAGGTGTATGAACCTTGACCAGTATTCAAGAAAAGCAAAATCTTGCACAGAAAAGTATTCTAGTATAGCTGCAATATTAACCTAACCCATCTTTAAAGTATATAATGTATTTATGTATATTAAAATAGCTGAAATAAACATTTTCACTTTGAATTAAAAACTTGATTAAACACTCTTAAAAATAGCAAAAATGCTCTAGTATTAATACATCTAATTATCCATACATTTAAAAAATATTTCATTGGAATGAACTATGGCAGTAATATTTTTAGGTAAAGCAAATTTTTACGTCCATATAGTAAGACAGCAAACAAGGCTACATTATGAGTAATAAACCGGTATGTGTGCAACTGCCATCTCCATTAAATTTAATGCTTTATGAAACTTCATAATTCTAAACTAGCAGTCACTGCAGAAAAAAATGAGTGGTTAAGATATAATTTTAAAGATTAAAGAAAAAATTTCCCTGTTGACAACTTTAAACCATTCTAGAAATTCTAGATAAATGACATAGAGAAATGATGTCAAGATTGTTAAATTAGACATTGTATTGACAAATAAGATTAATCAGTGTAAGAGAGTTTAAAAACCAGACCAAGCATAAATTATGTTAGTATTTGATTAAAGTGCCATCTCAAATCAGTGTGGGAAAAAAACGGACTCTTCAGAATATATTAAGGCAGTTAGTTGGTTAGCCATTTGGATTTTGTTAGATCTATACTAACTGGGCTTCCCTGCTAGCTCAGCGGTAAAGAATCTGCCTGCCAATGGTACGAGACAACAGTTCAGTCCCTGGGTCAAGGAGGTCCCCTGGAGAAGGAAATGGCAACCCAATCCAGTATTCTTGCCTGGGAAATCCCATGGACAGAGGAGCCTGGTGGGCTATAGTCCATGGGGTCACAAAGGGTTGGACAGGATTTAGCAACTAAACAATAACAAATTCCTGAGGGGAAAGTGGAAAGACACAAAGGTCAGGTTCAAAAGGCAAGTTAGGCAACTGAGGCAAAAAATAATTCAGAGAATTCTAAAAGTAGTAGTTGTTTAATCTCTGTCATGTCCAACTCTTGCGACTCCATGGGCTATAGACTGCCAGGCTCCTCCCATGTCCATGGGATTTCCCAGGCAAGAATACTAGAATGGGTTGCCATTTTCTTCCCTAGGGGATCTTCCCAACCTGGGGATCAAACCCACATCTCCTGCATTACAGGGGGATTCTTTTCTGCTGAGCCACTGGGGAAGCCCCAAAAGCAGTACCATGTGTCATTTTGCTGAATCAGAAAGAGAAATGTAGCTGAAATCAGTAGAACTATACAGTAGAACATAAAAAGTATATTCAAAAGTGGAGGATGGGTGTGATGTGCTTAAAGAGCCCAAAAAATGGTAACTAAGCAGTTGTATAAGGGAGATTCATATAACAAATGTGTCTCTTGCTTTTGTATAGCACTTCATGTTTTTTTCCCCCATACATCTTAATTGAGAAAGGATTATCTAGCTTTATAGTGGTTGGTATCATTCCATTTTTATGGATGAAAACACTGATGCTTAAAGAACATTTTCTTGGTGGTGAGGCTTAATTATCAATAGTAATAACACCAAAGCCAGAGACTGCTTTGCCTCAATCAAGTGGGTGGTCTTGTCATTACACCTTGTCATTTATACTTCCAGGGAGATGAGAGCAAGCCATGGAAACATCCAGTGATTCTCGTCAAGCCTGACAAACTTGACATGAATAAATCACTATTACCCAGTGTTTACCCAGCATGGGATTTTTTCCCCCTGCCTACTGAAATCTTTTAAGGCTCTTCAAGGTGAAAATTTCCAAGTGTTGATGAAATTGAATTCTTTTTGCTTTGTGATAACCTAGAGGGGTGGGATGGGGTGGGAGGTGGGAGGGAAGTTCAAGAGGGAGGGGATATATGTATACCTCTGGCTGATTTATGTTGATGTATGGCAGAAGCCAGCACAATATTGTAAAGCAGTTATCTTCCAATTAAAAATTTTAAAAAGAATGAATGACTTTTAAATGACCATGCTAAAATGAGCTATCATATTTCACTCTAACTAGCAAAGATGAGGAAGATTGATATACTGTTAGCCAGAGTTCTGGAGAATGGATGTTCCATGCTGCCAGACGGAGGATAAATTGCTATGTTTATAAAGAACAGTCTGGCAGTATACATCAAAACTTATTTACCTTTTTCCATAGCAATTTTATTTCTAGGAGTTTATTCTAAGGATATAATGGAATATGTGCCCAAAGATATATGTGCATGTATTTTACCACAGCTTTGATTTTTAAAGTATTTATATCTTTCTATATTGACTTTTTTTATTGAGCATAGATTGCTTTTATAAGCAGTAAAACACTGATGCTATTTTATTTATGGAAAAATATAATCTTTATATCACAGGATTCTTGCATTATGACTATAACTCCTATTTGATAAGAACTACAGCCAACAGTGACCCTGGAAACTACTGATTTTCTCTTTAATTTCTGACAAGCAATAGAAGGAAAAACTTCTGGAATCATTACTGGCTGAAAGGCAGGATGATTTGGGGGAAGCAGTATGATTAGATGAAAAGAATATGGGAATCAGAAGATCTAGATTTGGAATCTATCCCTGCTTCTTAGCTGCAGTTGTGATTTAGGCAAAGCTGCTAACTTTTCCAAAGCCTGTTGTTTTTTTCCAGCAGTGAAGTGAAGATAATTACTGTCTTTTTCGAGGGTTGTTTCAGTTTCAAATAAGATTAGATTTCTGAAAGTTTCTTTGCAGATTCTGTGGCTTGGGAATAACGATAGTCAACTTTATTGAGTACTATGTGCCATGCATTGTACTAAGCACTATAAGAAATTGCCTCATTTCTTGTATCAGCCCTGTGTGGTTAATGGTTATCATCCTCTCCTACAAGTGAGGAAATTGAGACATAGACCTAGAAGCCTGCCCAGGGCAACAGCTGTAAGAAGTGGAGCCATGATAGAGAATCATATTTGGGGAGCAGTGTAGCAAGAGGTCTCTAAGAAGTGTTCATCTCAGCAGTCTGCTAGACTTCTTTGATGAAGACAGCAAGTATGAGGGAAGGGAGAACCCAGTGGAAATAACTTAGCAACAAAGGTCTCTTTTCTTTGTTAAATTATTATGGGTTTGGGAACATACTGTAGGGAAACTATAGGATTTAGAAATCATATGGATAGATTTTATATGGGCTTATTAATACTGGAGTGGTATCAATATTTTTAGAAATAATCTAGAAAAAGAAAAACCAGAAAACAGAATTTCTTCTGAGATTTGAACATTAAGAATACACATGCAGAGGAAGTGAACAGAAAATCTTCAGTGGAGTTGGGTTAAATATATATCTACCCAGAGTCCATCTTGAAGATGGCAGGCTCTTAGCCATCAGTAACATCCTAGAAGGAGATCATGTGGACATTTTAGATCGTCTCTATCACTTCTATTGTCTCTCCTCTCGCCTTCACCCCTTTTTAACCTATTCCCAGGGATCCTGGGTATCATCACCAGAGAGCATATGTGAAGCAAGACTGGAAAACCTATTCCCCTTTAATAGAACACATTAGCAGAGTTCTTCTTACTGTGAAGTAAGAAAAAAGCGTAATGGAACTAGAACAAAGTCAATGATAAGCAGTTAACATAGTTAAGCAAATGTAGTGGTTTTCACATAAGAGCAGACTGAAAGGACTAGAATTTGTCAGTCTGGAATGAAGGTTTGGCAAAGAGGTAATTACTTTCTGAATTTAAGTGTGGAGTATAGATGAAGGGTGGATTGGTTCGTTTACCAAATTCTGTGGCATCTTGCCTCATCTTTACCATCCAGCTTTTACACAGGGAGGAGGCATGGTCCTGAAGTATAAAAGGATCCTACTTTGTAAAAGATGATTAGCAGTCTGTATCATTAGCAGCCCTTGTATCATTAGCAGTCTGAAAGCATTATGCTTTTGAGATATATCCATGTGAAATTTGGCCCCATAGGCATTCCAGCTACATGTTCAAAATCTGAATAGTTCAGTTGCAAGATCTGAACTCAGTTACACAAATCACATTTCCATAATTTGTTTTCGTCATAAATAATTGATTAGAGGGAATTGCAAGTAAAAAGAAGACAATACATACTTATTATGGATTAATACTTGAGATGACTGTGTTTTAGGGAGAAACCAACATGTCATTTTTTTATGTGCAAAGACTATATGCAGAACATTCCACCGTCAAAGATTGTACGCAAATTTTCCAAGGTGGGGAGATTATAATAAAGGTTTTGCTGTTCTGGGTCAGCTAGAGCAACACTTAACAAAATAGGGGCCTTCACAGGAGACCTATGAAATAGATAAATAATAAAATATATATATTTGTGTAGCTCTTTAGAGTGTTTAAAAAATGCTTTCACATACTGTGTGGAAGTGATGCTTGAGCTGGCTTGCTGGATGTTTGTTTTGTTTCATAGGTATACAGTCAGAGTTCCATTATTTATATATCTCTAACTCCTGGTTCTTTTCTGAAGCAGTCTCCTCAGTTTCTGTGAGGTGTGCCAGGGGTGCGTCATGGTCCTTTGGTTCTTGTCGTTGTACAGTGCTATGAAGTTTAGATCTGTGTTGGCCACAAATAGTTTTGTAGCAATGGAGAACTGTATTGTTCAAGTGCTTTGCTTATTTCTTTCTTTCTTTTCTTTTTTTCTTAGATCTGTTCTGAGGACCAAGATGCATTTGGGGGATGGTTACAGAAATGAGCCATGGTAGGCAATAAAAATACACATTCAAAGTTGAATGAAACATCCATCCTGGAACCATCCATCCATCAGCCATAATGTTGAAACTCATTGCCCCGTTATTTGTTGAAGAATTCAGTGTCTGTCAGTTTGCTTCTTAGGTTTCATAGATCAACAGTTTTCTTCTATCATTCTAGGATTATAGAAGAATTAGTTTATAAGGGACTTTGAGAAATGATGGTGGTTTCTTAAAGTACGTACCATTTAGCATTAATCCTGAGATGGTTTCTTGGGGGAAAAAATGTTTCTAGGCCAAATTCTTTTGGGGAAGCTGCAAATTAGGTCCTCTCTTGGAATTCCATGGTACACTCTGATCCTATTTATTGAAACATTGTAATGGTTAGAAACAACTTAATTCATGGATAGGAGCGCAGAATCATAGAATATTACACAACAGTTAAAAAGAGTGAACTAGGTAGACGTGTCTCTAACATGGATGGATTTTTAGAATGTTAATTTCAAAAAGCATATTATAGAGTGAGAATGTATAGTTTGTATGTTTTTTACAAATGATATGCTTTTATAGTATACCTGTATAAGGCTTGAATTTTTTTAAGAGGGAAAATTTTCATGTTTTATTTATAATAAAAATTAACTAAAGATGCTTACTCCTTGGAAGGAAAGTTATGACCAACCTAGACTGCATATTAAAAAGCAGAGACATTACTTTGCCAACAAAGGTCCATCTAGTCAAGGCTATGGTTTTTCCAGTGATCATGTATGGATGTGAGAGTTGGACTATAAAGAAAGCTGAGCGCAGAAGAATTGATGCTTTTGAACTGTGGTGTTGGAGAAGACTCTTTTTTTTTTTTTTTGGAGAAGACTCTTGAGAGTCCCTTGGATTACAAGGAGACCCAACCAGTCCATCCTAAAGGAGATCAGTCCTGGGTGTTCATTGGAGGGACTGATGTTAAACCTGAAACTCCAGTACTTTGGCCACCTCATGCGAAGAGCTGACTCATTTGAAAAGACCCTGATGCTGGGAAAGATTGAGAGCAGGAGGAGAAGGGGACAGCAGAGGATGAGATGGTTGGATGGCATCACTGACTCAATGAACATGGGTTTGGGTAGATTCCGGCAGTTGGTGATGGACAGGGAGGCCTGGCATGCTGCGGTTCATGGGGTCACAAAGAGTCAGACCGCAATTGAACTGAACTGAAATACAAATAAAATGCTTGTTGAGTGCTTAGCAAGTTACTTTCTTTTTCCTCATTGGAGATATCTGTCCCTGATAATTTTCAAGCATATCTTTCTGTTTATTAATTCATTGTTGTAAGTTAAACTGAATTTTGAGCCCTGGTATTTACAGACTGGGAAGAAAATATTTTCATTATAGTCTATTATAATGAAACTTTTTCACACATTGTACGGAATAAATTAAGTAACTTATTTAATGGTCTAGTCTGTGCAAATTCTCAAGAAATCAGCTTATTCAAAGTTGTTCTGTTCCAAGAGATACTTTGGAGAGCAACAGAAAGAAGTTTGAACTTGGTTCTGGAGCAGCTAATGAAGAGTTAAGGAGCACAAGTAGACAGGGTGGAACATGGTTCAAAACCAGTTAAGCTGACAGAAGCAGACCGCCCTTTGGTCCTTCCGGCATTACGAATGCTTTTTCCACTTTCATGGATCTTCTTTATCCTATTCTCTAGACTTGATTTTCATTTTGACATCTCTGAGTCAAACTTGAAGGCAGTGGTGATTCTATTTGACTTTACCAGTTGCTAGGGATCAATTTTAAGGGGCCACATTTTTTGTGTAAATACATAAATACGTTTTTCTTTAAGAAAGGGTAATCTGGAAAAAGCTGTAGCCGTATGTCAGGTTTTCCAACAGAACGTTCACTTTATCTCCTCAGTGTGCCTTACGTTGTAAGAGCTTTTGTCTGAGAATTTTAAGATTTCATCAACTGTGAAAGTGTCTCTTTAAAATTATTTGCTTTCAGGCATCTGTATTGGCTCCTTTTTTAAAAAGGGCTCATTATTATATTGATATTTCGTGCAAGTTAAAACTTCTTCCTAAAACATAACTTCTTCCTCCTGTATTGTTTTCATGCAATCCATATGCATAAAAGTTGCTAGTAATATGTTTCTTCTACTAGAATACCTGGTGGAACCTAGTATAGTATAAACTGTGAAAGTGCTGAGTAGGGTGAATTTCCGGAATGTTTTCAGCAGTTGGGCAGTCCCAGAGAATGTAAAGGCTACAGGGCAGAGTGATGACCTAGAAGAGAGGTGTGAGGCAGCCATTCTGCCTAAGCAGCGAGTGCGTGGCACACGGCATCCCCTCAGGAGGTGGTGTTCATGACGGCTGTGCACTGCTCGGGAGAGTTAGTCTCATAACCAGTGACATCTTGGTGTAATTGAGATAGGGGTCAAGCATAAGGTACAGAAAGTGAAAGAGAGAACTTATAAAGGAGAACTTGAGCACCATACGTAAATTTATTATTTCAAAAAAATTATTTTTAGTGCCCATGACTTCCGGTTTCAACTGTCATACTACCATTGTAGTTGTGATTCTCATTTCCTAGTGCTTAACTGTTGCAGGAATGTATGTCTTAAGTTTTTGAGACATATGGGCTAGTTTTCTTTAATTGACAAATTGAACTCTGTCCCTTACATGAATCTGTGGTATAAACACCACCAAGTTATTTTGCCACCAGTTAATATGCAGAAAATTATTCCCTAGTAACAAGTTTATCAGTATTCTTAGTGATTTGGTAAAGATAACTTAAGTCAGCCCAGTTCCTCTCAGTATAATGTTTAAGATGTCAGAAATGTTTAAGATGTCATTTCTTCTCAAAACAAGAATAAGAACTGGCTGAGAGTTCTCTAGTTCTAAATCATGCATATTCCTGTCTTCTAGGATTTCTCTTTGACCAAGCAGACAGTTCGGGATACACACACAGTCCAAGGATGAATGTTCACCGCGGCACTGAGAGCGACAGGTTATTGCGGCAGGAGGCCAGCTGCCTGATGGATGAAGCTTCAGCTGCAGCTCAAGAAAAAGAAGCAAATAGTCCAGCTTCTTCTGGTCTTCAAAATCTTACTTATCCTCTAGGTCCCAGGAATGATGGTATGATGGTTAGCTTCCCTGATTTCGTCTGGAGGGCTTTCTGACACCTGAGCACCTGTTCTCCCAGAAGGCATAAATGTTCTTACTCTAAATAATATATCCAGTTAATTGGCTTAGCTTACATATCACAATTATATAAAGCTATTACCAAAAAATCTCCACTTTAAAAAAAAATTTATTTATTTGGCTGTGCCGTGTGGCACATGGAATCTTAGTTCCCTAACGAGGGATGGAACCTGTGTCCCCTGGATTGGAAGCACGGAGTCATAACCCCCGGACAGCCAGAGAAGTCCTTTTTTAAATTGGAATATAGTTGCTTTAAAATGCCCATTTACTTAATCAGTTTAGTACATCTAACTTGGTGATAATAGTATAAGAAAAATAGTTTCGGGTTTGGAGATTCACATTCTAGCTGTAACCATGAATGAGCGCCTTACTCTTTCTGAGCCCTGCTTTCTTAATCTAGACAAGGATGTTAATATTCTCCTCACCTCGCAAGACTAGAAGACTAGTGAGTTCATGGATGTCAGGGCTCTTGATAAGTTGTTAGGTTCTTTTTAACTTTTAATAAAAACAGTAGCAACAATAATAATAGCAGTTACCGTTTATTGAGCACTCACTGTGGTAAAAGTTTATTTTTTTTAGATCAAGGGTGGCAAACTGACCAACTCTGAACCACTGCCTATTTTATAAATAAAATTTGAGACACAGCCATCATCCCCATTTGTTTACATGCTATCTATCTATGGCTACTTTCCTGCGTTGTGGCAGAGTCTGACCCACAAAGCCAAACAGAATTACTTT
Source organism: Cervus canadensis (assembly GCF_019320065.1). Classification (NCBI taxonomy): domain Eukaryota; kingdom Metazoa; phylum Chordata; class Mammalia; order Artiodactyla; family Cervidae; genus Cervus; species Cervus canadensis. The sequence goes on from NC_057413.1 coordinate 41,864,091, forward strand.
TTAGCTCTTCACAGAAAGTTTGCTGATCCCTGCTTAGATTAATCTTTTTACAGATGGGGAAGCTGAGGCTTCAAAGGTTATTAGTAACTTGCTCAGGTTCACACTGCTAAGAGGTGGGGGCCTCGGAGTTAAACCTGTGTCTTTCTGGCCAGCCTTTGCTGACAGAAAAGCAGCGTGTACCTGCCACCCTAGAGTGCCCGTTACAGAGAATTTATGCAGCGAATCTCCTCCTGCTCACCCAGTTAAGTAGGACGGAACCTGAGGCATCCTTCAGGAATCAGTCCAATTTAATTGCCTCTTTGCTGGGGGAAAATCAGTGTTTTGCAGAACTGAGTTAAATTAGGTACCTAGTTTCATTTTTAAAAACAGCACTTACAGTGTTGAAAGCCTGTCTTGGTGATTAAAGTTTTTCTTGCTACAAGCTTACCCAAGGATTGTGTAGAAACTTAGCTCTTGGTATCCAAACAGAGGGCCACATTGAAAATTTACCAGAGGCTATAGGATATGAACCCTAAACAGGTTTTTGGTCTAAATTTTGGTTTCCTTTTCTCTAGAAGCAAATGGGGAAAAATCAAGTATACTCTAGCTAATAGTTTATTTGGTTATCTTCAGTGCCTGAAATAAAACTAATTTCTCAGAGGCAGTAACCCTGTTCATGAATTATTGTAAACAAATTTACAAGACGTGAAGTGGGAGTGAGACATTAAATTCTACCTATAACATAACATTTCTTTCTAAAAAAGATTGAAGAAAATTTAGGAAAATGTTAACTAGCCAAATCCAAGTGATGTATACATACTGTATTAACTCTAGGTTTTGATATAGTTGAAATTTTTCATTAAAAAAACACATTATTTTTCATTAACATAAAATATACTAGGAGAGCTCCCTGTTTAAAAGAATTTTCTGGGACTTCCCCAGCCATCCAGTGGTTAAAACTCCACACCCCCACTGCAGGGACTGTGGGTTCAATACCTGGTCAGGAAACTAAGATCTCAAATGCTGCATGGTGTCGCCAAAAAAATTTTTTAAAGAATCTTCTGGTAATCCTTTTGAAAATATTTTCTTAAAAAAAAAATAAAATATTTTCTCCTTATCGTCTTCTATATACAGCCAGATTTCAGATATCTAGTTTTCAGCCTGTTTGCATGATGTGGTATTATACATTTTTAAGTGCTGTTGCATACTTTATTTCAGTTGATAGTCAAACCAATCCTGTGAGGTAGATGGAGTGAACGTTATTTCCACTTTACAGATAATGAATCAGGTTTAGAAAAGTCAAATTCTTTAAGGAAATGGCTCTTTGGTGACACTAGAACAAAAACTTTGATTCCATGAATGAATTCTAATCCAAGACCATTTGCATTGGAACTTTTCCATTGAGAGCAAGATCTGTCTGTTCATAAAATGGTGTTGGTAATGTTAGGATTCCCCTATGCATAATGAAAAATGCATTTTTCAATGAATTTCTAGGAAAAGTGGGGCAGTTAGAGACTATCACTATCCTTTTTGGAAAATAAAACTTAGAAATGTTTTTAAGAATGTTGGAAACTAATAGTGTTGGCTAATGAAGTTATCAAGTTTCTTAAATAAAATGCAGGAAATATGGGTGGTATTTAGAGATAGAAGTGAAAATGAAAATAAAGTGCCTCTGAAACAAGACGAGCTGAGGTTTAAAAATATGGCAGAGGGTTGCTTGCTTCCCACAGAAATTCTTTTTCCAGTGTTCAATGATTTTATTTTTTGGCCATGCCCCATGGCTTGCAAGATCTTCCTTCCCCAACCGGGGATCAAACTTGGGCCCCCAGCAGTGGAAGGAGCAAGTCCTAACCACTGGACCTCCAGGGAATTCCCTAATAGTTACATTTTTAGAGGGTGGGCATTACTGCCTTCATTGCCCTCTCCCCAGCACACAGAAACACACACAACACAGAAGAAAAAGCTGATGGGCATCCATTGTGAGTCTCTAGTTTGTTTTTTCTTTAAGTGCTCTAGACAAGAGTTTTTGTCTTTGGATACCTAAAGTTTGGGGATTTTTTTGTTTAATGTTTTTTGTTCTTGTTGTTTTAAAAGGACAAGGTTTACTTTTCTCCCCTGGCTTTTTGCTGGCTGTCAAGTTATTTTGGTTTGTTTGTATCCTGTGATCTTTTAGACCTTCCACTTGACTCTGCCTCTCAGCCAGCAAATCTTCCGTTCCCTCACATGATGTCACTTCCCGAAGATGTCAAAGGCTCTTGCTTCCAAAGTGGGAATAAACGGAATCATGAACCCTTCATTGCTCCAGAGCGATTTGGAAATAGCACTGTGGGCTTTGGCTGTAATGTTCACTCTCAGGCACCAGAGAAAGTGACACTTCTTGTAGACGGCACACGTTTTGTTGTCAACCCACAAATTTTCACTGCTCATCCGGATACCATGTTGGGCAGGTAATTGATGATAATTTCCTTCCAAATTCACTCTGTTCTCTATGAATAGAAATACCTGCTGTTTGCCTTGCATTAGATGTGAGAATGAAAACACTGAATTGCTTACTTTTCTACCTTGATACTTTTGTGAAACAGCATAAAAACCTTACATGTGTTGGTGATTTTGGGGGGTAGGTACTTTCATTTACAAAGCCAATATAGAGAAATGAGCCCCCACAAAGGGGAGTGCAGAAGGTCCAGGTGGCATCAATTTCTAAGACCTCCATCACTAATCAAGTTTTCTGAAACTGGACCTTTGTAGCTGACTGTTTTGTGTGATGATGGCTCTCTCCCTTCTTCATGTTCCATTCTCTGTGCTGCTTCATTCAGAATGTAGTCTTATTCTCCCCTCAGCATCTCCTGCCTCCAGCTTTTTATGACCCGAGTTTAAGAAAAGGAAAGCATCTGTTGAGGAGGATTACCATCCCAGAAGTACTCTTAGAGCCTGGGCTGGGAGTGAGGAGCTCTCCTTCTAGCCAGCTGTACACACCTTAACGTGTAGAGCAGACTGGGATAAGAGTGAAATAATTTGAGTGTATACGCACACAAACATTTGGCTTTTCATCTAGTACTTAATAGTGGATCTTATCTAAAGATTTAACCTCTCTCCAGACTTTGAACTGATTTTAACTGAATTAGAAATCAGAATGGACCACACCATTTGCTGAATTTTAGGCTAAGTGAAATCTAGCTATTCAAATATGTGTCTACTTACATATATACAAATTCATGATGAACCAGCCAGTTTTAACTGGAGCCAAACCTATATATTTCTTAAACATATGACTTAAGATTAAGCAGAGACATTACTTTGCCAACAAAGGTCCGTCTGGTCAAGGCTATGGTTTTTCCAGTGGTCATGTATGGATGTGAGAGTTGGACTGTGAAGAAAGCTGAGCGCCGAAAAATTGATGCTTTTGAACTGTGGTGTTGGAGAAGACTCTTGAGAGTCCCTTGGACTGCAAGGAGATCCAACCAGTCCATCCTGAAGGAGATCAGTCCTGGCTGTTCATTGGAAGGACTGATGCTGAAGCTGAAACTCCAATACTTTGGCCACCTCATGAGAAGAGTTGACTCATTGGAAAAGACCCTGAAGCTGGGAGGGATTGGGGGCAGGAGGAGAAGGGGACGACAGAGGATGAGATGGCTGGATGTCTTCACCGACTTGATGGGCATGAGTTTGAGTAAACTCTAGGAGCTTATGATGGATAGGGAGGCCTGGCATGCTGCGATTCATGGGGTCGCAAAGAGTCAGACACGACAGAGCGACTGATCTGAACTGAAGATTAAGCTAGAACATTAAAACATTTTCTAAATTGGCCCTGTTTTATCAGACTTGACTTCATGTCTTCAGTCTTGGTATCTCCACCACCACTTCTCCCCAGGTCCCCCAAAAAAGGTGCTCCTTAGGGTAGGCTGTCTGTCTGAAGTAGGCTGCCTCCAAAAGTAGTGCTCAAGAAAAGAAAGGGAAGCGTTTTCTGGGTAATAGATGCCTTTATCTAGGTGGCTCATCAGTGAGTCAGCCGAGGTCATGAGTTCTGAGAGTTTCTTGGGTTTGTTCTGTCCTGTGGCTACATAAAGGATTCATATCCCTGGCCACTGAGCATCAGATGTGGGCCACTAGTCACAGGGGGCAAGCTGAGAAACAGAATGATTAATGGAGATTCATGCCACTCCTGGATGAATGGCTCTGAGGTGGGGTTATATTTATGGCATGTTGTTCACTATTTTGATTCATTGCTGTCTCAGCTACACTTCACCCAAAACATTCGAGAAAAAAGTCAGCATTCTTTGAAGACTACTTTTATCAGATGGATTTTTTATGTACAGTTTAGAGATTTGGAGAGCATGTGACTTTTTTTCAGACCTTGGAAAGCAGCCAATTCAGGGTGGAGCATAACAGTTTTGAACAACCGGACAGCAGGGCTTCCCAACAGGTTAAGGAAGGGAAAGGCAGTGAGTCCCCATGGGCGGACTGACGAGCCCGCCCGCCTGCCCGCCCGCCCTGTCCTCTGTGCTGGCTTCTCCTTCCACGGCTCCTGCGCAGACACGCAGCAGGGGCAGGAGGAGTCATGGGGCCAGTTTTTCTGGAAGGGATCTGAGAGAGGGAGGAGGGATGGGACAGACGAGTATAAAAGCAGGGTTTCCTCCCCGTGCCTCCATGGCCTCTGAAGTCAGCCCAGAGCAGGCCTGCCTCTCTGAAACATGTCAAACTGTTTATGATCCAGTTCTTCCTCTCCTTTTCGGCTTGACCTGAAATTCCCATCATGAGTTACTCCTTGGATTGAAGAAGGGTGTTTTTTCCAGAGCTCGGCTGTTAAAATGTACCAGGAAAGGGAAAGCACTAACGTCTGCACGTACTAATACAGATTCGTCCATCAGATTAGATGTTGAAAAGCAAAACTCAGAAACGTCGAGGCTGGCGTGCTGGATGGGTGCGTGCTGGTGGGTGAGGAGGAGGACCAGGAAGCCTCGGGGCAGGAGACACTGTCACCCGGGAGCCCAGTGCCCCGGAGATTTTCCAGGCGCCAGCTCCACGGGTGCCGCTGTGTGTCAGAAGCTCACTGCCGGTGACCTGTGGAGGCCGCTTTGTTCCTCGTTGCAGTCAAACACTAAAAGCAACTGCTGCCTCCTTTCTCTGTCTGAAGGGAGTTTCCTAAGACTTAAGTGTGTCTTACAGGGGTTGAGTCCTGGTGCTCGGTTTTAAAGTTACATTGTAAGAGAGGAATGGAGTCTTCCAGGATAAGGTGAAGAAGGGAGAAGTTTCATCTGTGGAGAATCCTGCTGGAGAGGGTAACACCGTTGCCTGGGTATCTTTCAGGATGTTTGGACCAGGAAGAGAGTACAACTTCACACGTCCCAACGAGAAGGGCGAGTATGAGATTGCAGAAGGAATCAGTGCGACTGTATTCCGGACGGTGCTGGTGTGTAGCGACCTCTTGTTCCATCCCCTTCCCTGGGGGCGTGTGTAGTCAGAAGCCTTCAGAGTTCCGTCAGACTGTGCTCTGACTTCAGGGTTTGTCGTTTCTAGTTATTGCCTTTCCTGCTTTGTTTTCTCTTCCTGTAATCCTTAAGTCCTTCTTGCTTGTGTGAGCTCAGTCAGGTATCAAGTTGTGATTAAACATGTCAAGATGGCCGGGAGCCACTTTACTGTCTCATGAATCACCAACTTGGTGGTAGCTCTAGGAACCCAGCACTGTACCTGAACCAGGAGTGAATGAGTCAGGGTTGAAGAGGGATGCTTTCATCTTGTTCTTTGACTACATTTCCTCTTTTTTCTCTTTATAGGATTATTACAAAACTGGTATCATCAGTTGTCCTGATGGCATCTCTATCCCAGACCTTAGAGATACGTGTGATTACCTCTGCATTAACTTTGACTTCAACACTATCCGATGTCAAGATCTGAGTGAGTACAGGAGGAGCTGCCAACTGCATTTGAGCAGCTAAACTTTGAATTTGCTTAGAATTGACATTTTTATTACTAAACAGAAAGCATTTCAAGTGTGGGTTGGAGATCATCTGCAGAAAAGAGACATGGTGCTAACCATTCCCTCTCTTGCTTCAAAACTGTGAGGAAGTAAACACAAGAACATGAATGGGTTCTAAGGCTAACTTGACCCCGTGAGTCACCAAGCTAATTGCTTCTTCTCCTGGGACCTTGGTATCTCAACTCTTTAACAAATAAGGATGCTCATCCTCAGATGTGAGGGAAGGTTCACTGATAGTCACAGGACATAAATTGGCTGGTACTTCTTACAGTTTATCATTAACTTAGTGTTTGTTAAGTGCTTTATAGATGTGAACTTGCATTAATTTTCACAATTAACCCTTGAAAGATGGGTGATAATCTCACTTAACAAATGAAAAGATGGAGAAACTGATTGTCTAAATGCTCTTATCATTATCTAAGCTTTGTAAAATGATTTTAAAATTCTTTAAAATTCATGATACATTTTCCTTCATATTCCATGACGTTCTCTGGATGTGTGGTTTCTCCATTGAGTCTAGTACCCACTTAGAGAAAGTCCTTTGGTGTCTCCAAACCTTAGATTATTCCTCTCCTGTGGTACTCTAAATTGTAGTCCAGAGCATCTTCAGAAGAGGTGCTATAAAGAGTCATGCCCAAATGATGGTTCTATCTCTTATAGAATTAGTGCTTATGTTCTGACATTGCATGTTGAAAAAACCTCAACTGTTCAGAATGCTCAGGGTTTATTAAACAGGATATTGGTAGAATGTGTAAAGCACATAACAAATTCATGATAAAGCTTAATTATCACCTCAGAGCAGAAAACATTCTCTGCCTTGAAATGAGCCACTTTTCTGGACCTTACCAATGATAATAGCCGTTTACCTCATAATCTTTTCACTCCAGTAATACCTGCATTTGAGCAGAGAGGATGTTCACTTGCATTTTGTCTCCCAGGTGCTTTACTGCATGAACTGTCTAATGATGGTGCTCACAAGCAGTTTGATCACTACCTCGAAGAGCTGATCCTGCCCATCATGGTGGGCTGTGCCAAGAAAGGGGAGAGAGAATGCCACATTGTCGTGCTGACGGATGAGGATTCTGTGGACTGGGACGAAGACCACCCCCCACCCATGGGAGAGGAATATTCTCAAAGTAGGAGCCCCCTGCATGATGTCGATGTTTTCAGCAAGAAACGTGCTGCCCAGAGTCGGAGCTAGATCTTAGAACCAGTGGGCTGTCACTGGGGAGCTGGTGGTCAGCACACTCACCTGGATGGTCAGTCTGGTGACGCAGGTCTTCCGTGCTGGGGAGTGTGTGAGCGTGCCTGTGCTTCCCACGCCTGCCCCTGGTGTCCCTGCTGGGTCACACCGAGGCCACACGTTAAGTGGTGCTGTCATTCCTTTCTCCACTTGTTCCATTTTTAAATCCTTTTGAATTGGTAGTGATTCAAAATTCAGAAAATACAAAAGGATATACATTGAGAAGTTTTCTTCCCACCCTGCCTCATCCACGTAGTTTTCCTCTTCAGTTTCTTTTATATCCTTCCAGATTTATTCAGTGCACATACATAAGCAATTATGTACATGTTTTTTCCCCAAAAGATACCATATTGTAGAGGCTATTCTATATCATGTCTTATATTAAAAAGCTTCTACCATCTCTTTAATGACTGTATAGTATTCCATTGTATGGTTGCCATAATTGATTTAACCAGCCCTTTTGTTGACCATTTAAGCTATAAATTATGACTGATGCTCCAGTGAATTATTTTTAAAGAAAGACTTTTCACACATGTATATCTCTGTAGAATAATATTCCTAGAAATAGAATTTCTGTGTCAAAACCTTTGTGGTTTTATGATTTTAATAAAATTTGCCAAATTATCTTCTCTAAAGGTTGAGCCAGTTTATAGCTCACAAAACAATATGATGAGTTTATTTTCCATTTTTCACCAAGACACAGTTTTACTGAAATTTTATATTTGCCACTCTGGTACGTGAAAGACGGCATCTTGCTGGAGTTTTAATTTGCATTTCTTAGTCCATGAATGAGACTGAACATCTTTTTAAAAGCCATGTTAATTTCCTTTTCTGTTAACTGTAATCGTGCCTTTTGCCCATTACAAAGTTGGATTGTTAGTCTTTTACTTAGTGGTTTGTAAAAGCTCTCTTTGTGACTACTCTCTTTATAGATATCAAGGAAATTAGCCCTTTGTAATAAGAGTGGCAGATATTTTTCTCAGTTCGTTGTCTTCTTAGCTTTGTTTGGTTTTGGGTAAGCAGAGATTTTTTAGTTTTTCCTTTATGACTTCTAGGTTTTATGTCATATCCAGAAAGCCTTCCCTACCCTGAGACTATAAAAATTTCTTAACATAGTTTCTTATGGTTGATTTATTCTTTAACATTTACTCTGTGATCCATATGAATTTTTTGGCATCAGGGCTCAGGTCATTCATTAGTCTGAATCTGTTAGCTCATCTCCTTTCTCTTACAGAGGTATTCACTCCATGACTAACTCCAGACTTATTTTTTCTTTTCCAGTTCTTTATAGCTCTAAGCTCTACAGATTTTTCAAATACATCGAGAATCGGGATGTTGCTAAAACAGTGTTAAAGGAACGGGGCTTGAAAAACATTCGCATTGGAATTGAAGGTAAAGAACAACCCCGTCAGTATCCAGCTTGCATGGCTTGTGGATATAGTCGGATATGTGGCTATCTTATGTCATTAAAACCTGGTTTTTGAGGGCCTAGAGAATAGACGCACATGGAAACCACATTCCTACCCTGTTTTTGTTTTGCCCGTACGTGTTCTTTTCATTTCCAGTTGAAAATGCTTTAAAGCAGCTGTAGGAATAAGTTCCAGTTGACTGCCTCAAGATACAGAGCAGTCAGGGTGAAGGACACGAGGGAAATGCGGGGCTCGTGGGCTCACCACGTGGGAGGGTCATGTTTAGTCAGCAGTCCTGGTGAGGACCTTTCTGGGATCTGAAAGGGTCCTTCTGAAAACTAACTTAGAGACTCGTTTTATTCTACTGCATACCTCTGAGGAATGTCTGGGTGTATTGACAGACCTGCTTTAAGTGATTTGAACAGTGACTCCCAACCTGTGATCTCCATGGAAGCGTATTGGAGACTGACTTGAGAGAGTGCGGAAGCCATTCTGGTCTCCCCTCCGTGGGTCTTTGACACTTGTTTTGCTGCTGTAGCTGTCTCAGTGTTGCCCTCAGAACCTGTCACTGTGTCTGACTTAGGTTGGAACTTAAAGTTGGAAGAGATTTTTGAGATCCATCTATTAAACCTCTTTCTACTACATCCTCCTTTATCTCTTTGATAACTATAGGGACAGAGGGAGAGGGGTCACTCCATTTCGCAGAGTAGCCCATCATACTGTCCTACCATGAGAACATTCTTCCACAGTTAGTAGATTACCTCCTCCCTCTTCCGTCTTCCTTCTAGTCCCAGTCTGCGAAGTTGAATAAGATTTCTCCCATTTCCATGTGACAGCCTTTTAGATACTGTAGGCAGCATCCCAGTTTTTCCTTTAGGCTTAAACATTTCACATTTCCTTACCTATTCATACAGGATGCCCTCTAGGCCATAGAATGAGAGGGCCATAGTAGCCATGCCACAGTAGGATTTTTGTTCTGTAGTGTTGAAGCCAATAAAAGAGACTTCTGAAATTAGTAAGAGGCTTCTCCCCCTTCCATTAGAAAGAATATAGTTTTTGTTATTTCCCTTTCAGGGACAAGACCTACTTAACCTGGGCAGCTGGGGCTGGGGAATATGGTCTCCTCCCTGTGGTTTTCACATGGTCTTGAGACTTGGGAGGAAACTGATGTGGTTAGAAAGAAGGAAGTATGGGAACTCGAGTGAGCAATTTTCTGTGGTTATGATGGCCTTTTTTCCCCCCGTTTCAGGTTATCCTACCTGTAAAGAAAAAATTAAGAGGAGACCTGGCGGCCGGTCTGAAGTAATCTATAATTATGTGCAGCGCCCCTTTATCCAGATGTCATGGGAAAAAGAAGAAGGAAAGAGTCGCCACGTGGATTTCCAGTGTGTTAGAAGCAAATCCCTCACAAATCTAGTAGCTGCTGGAGAAGATGTCTTGGAGGACCAAGAAATCTTAATGCACCATCCACCCCAAGTGGATGAACTTGACCGGCTGAATGCCCCACTTTCTCAGATGGCTTCTAATGACTTTCAGGATTAGGGCCGGCTGTGGGTCTGTCCCTCTGCAGGCCTTGTCTCTGTGTGGGATGCCCAGCCAGTACTCCCCTGTTTGTCTCACTGAGTAGGAGACATGCTTCTCCCCCATCCTTTCCTCTTCTCCCATAATTAATCTGTATCCTTTTCAGTAAGCCTGTGCCTCCAGCAGAGGATGAAAAAGCATTTGCTGGTAATTAAACTACCAGCTTTGCAGCAGCCCTGGAAACTTGAAAATTTGGGGTCTGGTGCTGTTCACCAAGTCTGCATAACTGCGGAAGCAAAAAAGGAAGTCAGGACTCCTGTTGCCTCATATTTGGCAAAGCAGTTCTCGTCCTTCACACTCTGTTCTTGGTTGTTGTTTTGTTTAATACCAGGCGAATTACTTAGCAGCAAGGGACCAAACTTAAAAGGAGACAATCTATACCTTCTACAAACAAACACTGATGGGATGCCCATTAGAGGTTAGTGAAGATACCATCCTGGTGGCATCTGTGCCCAGGCTGCATCTGGGAAGAAATAGGCTCTTACGCAAGATGTTCAAAAGGAAATTCTTAAGAACTTCAGTTCAGTTTTGTTTTTCATTATAGCAGTGAACAATCTAAAACCTCACAGATTCTTTGACAGGAAGGATAATGCGTAACAGTGTTTATGAAACATTAGCTGCAAGGTTTCTGAGCTTAAACAGATTATTATTCGAATGAAATTCACAACCCAAGTTGAAGAAACTCTCCAGATCAGACCACTTTGATGCTCCTGGCTCGGAATCTGGTGTGAAGCTGTACCCTTCACCCTAGGCTAGCATGTTGCTGTGGGTGTGTCTCGGAGACCTCAGATATGACTTAACAGGCTTTTAAGATGTGAGCAGTAAGTTTCCAAAAGTGTTCAGTTTCTCAACAGAAAGACTAGTAAGAGCTTGGGAAGGAGGATTAGGGGTGAATCTGAGTGGGGAAACATCACCTGGTTAGGCTTTGTCCCAGTGTAGGATTTTTCGTTGTATGTTCATTTCATACCATGGAATATTTTAGGTATTGAGGTATTTTGATTTTTTAAACAGCCTGTCAGTTGCTCACACACTAGGTAGGAAAACCATACCAGTGTCAACCCCAAAGGAAGAATGGGTAGAAGGGAATCCAGCTTAGTGATCTGAATGCTGTCGGCTCTGTGTTAACAGAGCGTGGTCACTCTCTGTACTGATGTCCCCGTGGCTGTGAACTGGAGAGCTCGATTCAGAGTTTACAGCCAGACACATCTTGAGACTTTCTCCCATTTTGTGGTAGAGGTTGGCCTGAGCATTTAAGAAGGGATACAGCTTCCTTCAAGTTCTTTAAGAACAGGCCTGGTTTTTTTAAATTCCATATGATACTGTGTCTCATATTTCCATAAGATGCTAGTAGGGAAGCTACTCAGTGCCATTTTATGACTGCCCTAGTCACAGTCCTCCAAAGGTAAAGTCAGGAGTGTGCTGACAGCTACTCTTTCCAGGCTTGATGAACAAGAGTGTTCTTAAGGCGTGTGTTCTGTGCATGTGACCACACATCAATGCTCTGTTGTTATTCAGAAAAATTAGTAGCAAGGGGTTAAACTGAGCCATCCCCCAGCTACAGAGTCACTCTGATGAACACTGGCATCCGTTTGTATGGCTGATGGCCAGGGTTGCTGTTGAGGGTTAGTGTTATTTTGTAGCCCAGAAGGTAGGTTTAATTCTATGAAAAGAACTGGCTCACGTGTGAGGTCAGGCTTGGCTTTGACCTTCCTGGGACTACATTTACACGCATGAGTTGACCAGCCCAGATTGTTTAATGGTGCTTCCTTTACAATTGACTTCCATGCCATCACAAAGGAAACTGGAGTTAAACTTTTGTGTAGTCTGTAGTAACTATGTGTAATTTCTGTTTTATAGATTACATATTAACATTTAGGGGTAAACATGGCTTAGCTAACACAATTAGTCCTTGCTTAGGTTAAAGGCTAAGTATGAAAGTATGGCTTGTACTTAATACTCTGCTCTGTGTAAATAATTTAATTTCCTCAGGCTTTTAAAAACTAGGTCTTTTTCCCCCAGAATTGGGTTGACGTGCTTTTGGACCCAGCGCTTCGGGTGTGAGCTAGCTGGAAATGCGTGGAGGTGTCACCAGGGGGTGGTGGCTGGGGGGCAAGCTGGGCCTGCAGGCTCCCTCTGGTGGAGAGGGTATCTTCGGCGGCCCTCCCCTCCGGCCAGGAGTGAAGCATTGCTCTGATTTGGTGGCTTCTCTCAGCCACAGCTGCTGTCCCCAGGGTCAGGACATTCCACAGTGGCAGGACCTCACAGTTCTCGCAGGGCCAAGAGCTGGGTTACAGTCACTTCCGTCAGGAGTCAGCTACTGGCCAGCTGGGCAAGAGGTGTTTCTCATGAAAAAGGTAGCACTCAGGTTTGGTGTTTTTTTCCTAAGTGCCTAAATAAGAAAGCCAGACTGTTTGTACAGAAACATTTTCATAAGAAAATGGTTTTGCCCAGACTGTCTTATTCAGAGGTATCTGTGTCAGCAAGCAGATAAACCTGAATTGAGGTTTAGGATCTGAGTCTGTGTGTGCATCGGGTCATATATAGCTGATTAGGAAACAGTTGCCATTAAGGAACTGGATGCAGGCTTGGAGACTGTTAAAATGTGTCTGAGATGACTTAATGGTTTCTCCAAAGTGGAGAAAAGGCATTAAAAGAATGACAGAAAAAAGGGTAAGGGCGCTAGAAAGTAGCTTAATTTATTGCACAATATGCAGTAGCCAATGCTGTTTTGAACTAAATTCTGTGTGGTAACCTAACGTATGCAGGTCTGTGAAAACACTGTGGAATAAGCCCAGGAAGGATGGACAGTGTTCCAGCTGGTCCTCCTCTGAGGAAGCACAGCCAGAGTGTGATGGGAGCCTTTACTGAGTAATAGTCAATAGAAAGTTGAGTCAGTCTTGGTGATTTACTCAGTGCCACTTCTTGCCATCATTTTGAAATTGTTAAACTGGGCATAGTTCAGCAAGCAGACCTGAGGCCTTTGTGGGAGATGGAGCCGCGTTCGTGCTCTGGTGGGATACCCTCTGCAGGAGAACATGACATTTCCTCTTTAAGGCAAAATGCTCCTAGGTTTTGCCTCTTTACTTTGTATTTACGTTTAAAGTTGCACTTGTTCACCTACCAGTGTTTACGAAATCCTTATATTTGGGATGCTTTTTCTATAATAAAATGTTATCATTTGTGTCCATGTTTTTGTTGTTGCTGTTTTTAGCAGAGACTGGGTTTGGAGCTGACGGTAGCAGCACACAGGCTGTCCCGGAGGGTCTCTTCCTTTCCTGCCGCAGCTGGGAGCTCACCTGCAGCCCATGCCTGCTTCGCCACCTGCGGTTCCTTGTAATTCGTAGGTTCCAGAGCCCTAACAGTCTGCCTTCTCAAGTGTCTGGTTAACTTGCATTCAAGACCACTTGAACCCTCAAATCCAACTAAGTAGGACCCCACAAAGCCAAATAGCTCATATCTCTGCTCTAATTTTGGTTTAGAGCAAGTGAGGAAACACGGCAGGAGTGAAAGGCAGGTAAGAAGCTGGGTCCCTGGAAAGCACTGCTGTGGGCACCTTGCTCCTCCTCGGCTCTGTCTCGGCCTCTTCCACTCGGGTGCCTCCTGGACTCCCGCTCACTTCGCCTGGGAGCTTATTGGTGATAGTGATGACTTAAAGGGTGCTAAGCAAGCTGGCCTCCCTGACAGGCCTGCCCTTAGCAGCACAGAGGTTCAGAACATGCTCTGAAGACATGGCCTGTTGAGTATGTTCAAGGGCAAACACTGCTTAATCATGGGGACACACTGCCTAGGACACAGTTCCTCCCTTCAGAGGGCTTTTATAATTGCATGGAGAAGACGGATCCATAAATAGTTGAGGTCACTTGGGAATCCCAAAAGGGTAGAGTACCCAGTTCTTACTATGAGGATTAGAGGAGAGTTCAGGAGAGGATTCTATACATGACATGTGAACCAAACTGTGAAAGACAAACATAGTGGTTTTGGATCCATGAATCTAAAGGGAAGAATTCCAGACCAGCTCAACTGTGTAATCAAAGATGTGAAGGTGAAATAGTTGCCTACTGTCATGAGGGAAAAGGACGGGAGCATGCAGAAATGAGGCCAGAGTAAGGAAGGACCCCTGTACCTCAGACAAGGTGTTTGGTCTCACTGCATAAGCTATTTGGAAGCCTGAAGGGTTTTATCAATAACCTCAGATATGCAGATGACACCACCCTTAAGGAAGAAAGTGAAGAGGAACTAAAGAGCCTTCTTTGATGAAGGTGAAAGAGAAGTGAAAAAGCTGGCTTAAAACTCAACATTCAAAAACCTAAGATCATGGTGTCTGGTCTCACCACTTCATGGAAAATAGATGGGGAAACAATGGAATCAGTGACAGACTTTATTTTCTTGGGCTCCAAAATCACTGCAGATGGTGACTGCAGTCATGAAATTAAAAGATGCTCCTGGGAAGAAAAGCTACGACAAACCTAGACAGCATATTAAAAAGCAGAGACATTACTTTGCCAACAAAGGTCTGTATGGTTTTTCCAGTAGTCATGTATGGATGTGAGAGGTGGACCATAAAGAAGGCTGAGCACTGAAGAATTAGTGGTTTTGAACTGTGGTGTTGGAGAAGACTCTTGACAGTCCCCTTGGACTGCAAGATCAAACCAGTCAATTCTAAAAGGAATCAATCCTGGATATTCACTGGAAGGGCTGAAGCTGAAGCTCCAATACTTTGGTCACCTGATGCGAAGAGCCAACTCATTGGAAAAGACCCTGATGCTGGGAAAGATTGAAGGCAGGAGGAGAAGGGGATGACAGAGGATGAGATAGTTGGATGTCATCACTGACTGGACGGACCTGAGTTTGAGTAAGCTCTGGAGTTGGTGATGGACAGCGAGCCTGGCATGCTGATGTCCGTGGGGTCGCAAAGAGTTGGACAACAAAGAGTGAGTGAACAACAGTGGGTTTTATGCAGGACAATGACCAGATCTGAAATTTAAAAGAATTTCTTTGGCAGCAGGGAGAACAACAGACTTGAAAGGGGAAGGAATAGGAACAGAGAGGCCAGCTAAGAGACCACAACAAAGGATTCAGCAAGGAATGGTGAAGTCTGGCAGGATGGATGATCACGTTCAAGAATTATACATGTTCACTGATGGGAGTTGTGTAAGAAATTTCTGGCGTGAACAGCAGGAAGAATGAGCTAGAAAGACGCCGGTGGAAGCAAGAAAAGCTCCCTGAACAGTTTGTGCTTGTAAGAGGCCTTCCAGGTGGTAGTTTCTGATAGGCACTTGTTATGTGGGATCTAGAGTTCTGGGGAGATATTCTGGGCAGGATGGTCATTTTGAAGATCTCGTCACAAAAGTGGCAGTTGAAGCCACAGTATGGAGGAAGTCACAGGAGTGAAAAGAAGGCAAAGGCACTGTTCTGAGGAACCCCAGCACTTAGGCAGAAGTAGAACTACAAACGTAAGTCAAAGAGGTGAAGCAGTTGTTTCCCAGCAGTGAAAGGGCCGCAGAGTGGTCAGGTAGATGGGGGCTGAAGAGAAACCAGTGCCTAAGGCAGTTAGGACACCAGTGACCACAGGAATGATTTTAAAAATTAGTAGCATGTTTTGCACATGGGATAATTAATACTAACACATTTCATACAACTGGAAGAAACCAAAGCAAGAGGGAAATGCAGTAACACTGAGAAGTGTTCTTTAGAAAGGAATACTTATTCGTAGCTCCATGCCTCTGTCACTGCAGGGGAGCATACCTACCAGCCTCCCAAATCCCGGCCTGCACTTTCCCCTCTGCTAAATCACTGCTACTTATAAACATCTCTGAAAGTGTCCTCAACCTTCCCAGGAACTCAGGGTTGGCTTAACGGTACTGTTACAGCAACACTAATGTAGTAACTTTACAGTTGATGCCACAATTCTCTTAAGCCAACTTGCTGGCTGGGAACTCTTTCCTCACACTGATCTGTGGTTCAGAACCATCGTGGGCTCCCTATTGCTCCCCTGTGTGCCTGGGACTGAGCTCTCTTATTTTATGGATGCTTAAGTATTAACGTGGGCAAGATGTTTATCTCTGAAAATATGCCTGAAAAGCATTGTAGAGCGTGTCAGTGTTGGCTTTGGTAGACGATTCCAGGGAAATGTTGCTGACTAGGAAAGGAAAATACCATTCACTGAATCCTTTTTGCATTCACTTAAAAACACCATTTGGGTGACACACAAAGGCCGAGAAGAGAGTAACAGAAGGTGATCCAAGAAATACATTTTCCAAGGAAATGATTCAGAGAAAGAGTATTAGCAATCAGTGGCAGAGGATTCTTACGTTATATAGATGAGCACTAAAATCAGCCATCTGCTATTCAGTGCCTATTAATCCCAAAGGAATTTGCCTCTTACTTTTGAAAGTAATTCTTAAATAGGCACTGAAGAAAATTCTGCTGTACTCCTGAATCAAGGAGACTGAATGACATCAGTATTCGGTTTCACTTTAGTACGTGGTACAGTTAAGGTCTATTATTTTCTAACTCCCCCTAAGAGACAGAACCCAGAAACAATGGTTCCCGATATTTCTTGAAACTCCTGAGCCATGGGAAGACAACACATTCTGTTTAAGCTGCATTTAAACAGATGCCCGCGGATCCCACCCTGCTTGCTCTTTGCCCGCGGCTCCTTTCCTCGCGGCTCCTTTCCTGGACCCAGAGAAGACTCCTCACTTACAGGTCCCGAGCAGAGCCCTGCTCTGGTGGACCCCAGGAGCTGAGGTGTCCATCTTGGGAGCTTGTGGGAAAAACGGGGCTGAGCTACAAACAGCTGTACAGAGGGTCCTTTGGTCAGCGGGTCTCCCCTCGGCCTTACTGCACTGAACTGCAGGAGTGCCCACCGCCAGGTGCAAGGAGCAGAGGCTGGGGCCGGCAGACGTCTCTTCACATGAGCTCCAGTTCAGAAGGGCAGGCTCCCATCTTCCCTGAGGCAGTAAAGCATTCCGCCTAAAGATGTTCACTGTTCCAATGCTTTGCAGACAAAGGGGTTAGAAGCCGCCCGCACTCTGCCTCTCGGTATTACAAGCCACGTTTGCTTTAACACACACAAATTTATACAGCTGTTTTCACACAGTTTATTCAGAAGTTTAGAAGTTAAAATGTGGGCGTCCCCTGCCCCCCCGCCCAAGAAAAATCATTCCATGCCAGTTTCCAACATACAGACTATCACCCCCCTATTCTCATTACCCATGCTTACCACACACTCTTGCAAAACACATGGAGGTCAAGACCCCAACTATTTGGTAATCCAAAGAAACTACATAGTTACACAAAAGACTCTCACTTCCTCTTCACCAGCAAACCATGAATGAAAGAATAAGGGGCAAACACATGATCTTCATCCAGAGTTAATATTTCCCTAAAATTCTTTTTCCTTCCTCTAAAGCAGTTTCACTTACTACTGTCACTTTGATATTCCTTTTTTTTTTTTTTTTTTTCCTGAATGGCTAAGCTAGAACATACTTTCCTTTCATAGCTGATGTTTACAACCTCAAGACTGGCAAGAAGCAGTCTCCCAGTTGTGACTTGGCCACGACACTCTGCAATATGCAGAGTTACCACATAGGTGCAAACGATGCTTTAAGAGTCATCAAAATTTTTTAAAGCAATAATGCATTAATATGGAGCCTCCACATTTTTCTGATGCAGCAAAAGTTCTCTAAAGGTGGTGGCAGCTGTGAAAGAAAAGGCACTTTGTGCTAAAATTCAGAGGGTCTCTCTTCAGAGACCACCCCAGCAAAGAGGCCTGGTCAGCCCAGGCCTGCAGGTGACCCTTTAGGGTGGAGAGGGCCATCCCCCAGGAAGGCATCTGCAAAGGAAAAATTTGTAATCATGATTCCAAGGCAAAATGGTTCCTTAAAGTTGGAAGAGGAGAAACACTGAATACAAATACGGTCACACCAGAGACTGAGGAGTGAACTGTACAAGCATCTGCAGGCTGGCCCTGCACTGTTACTGGGCTGGTTCCCTCACAGCTTGCAAGGAGGTCCTGGAGACAGAACAGGAGCAGCACCTTCGCCAAGAGGGTTCCAGGCCGCCTGCTTCTGCCCAGGCTGCCCCTGATGTGTTCCCAGGAAGGAGCTGAGGTCCTGTTGGCAGCACTTGTGGGTATTGCTGGGCCATGGCAATATCCAAAGGGATTTTCTGATACAGTCGTGAAGAGAAGGTGAAAATTTTCCACATGATCTGCGACTCCTTGGTGATGCCCAGCAGCCTTTGGCCTTCTAAGAGCAATGATGGATCAAGCTGGCCTCCTCCATCAACACTCAGAAAAGCAGCAGGAGTATTTTAGATGGGCAGGAGCAAATAAATCAAAATGGATTGAAAGTCTTTATCCTAGTACCATAAATAAAGTGCACCATGATTGAAGGCTATAAAAAGCCATTTGCCAGAGGCTGAGGTCCGGGGAGAAACCACCATAACCATCCATTCAGAATGGTGGATCATTTCCTTCAGCCAGAATGCTGGCTGCTGACGCTCTTTATTGCTTTATTTCCTTTAGTACTATGAACTTTTAGCCGTAAAGAAAAAAAACACTTGGTGGGCTTGACAGGAAGCATGTCACAGAAACCCAGAACTGGGTGATAATAAGTTTATGTTACAGTCTCAAGTTAGATGATGGCTGTTTTTCCCCCTTCGTTCTGATGAACTTAGGAAAATTTGAGGTTTTTTAAAACATCAGATTGGCTCATGATGCTTCTAAAGAAGCAGGACAGCCGTTCATGGCCAACACAGTAGAAACGGTTGTCTTTGTTCTACCAGTCATCAGATGTGTTATGGAAGAGAATCCACTTACTATCACCATGTTCACCACGCTGGTGGGTTCCATAAGCTTCCTGGAAACTCTTTCAAAAGTAGGTGAGAAGAAAACCATGATGTTGTACAAAGAACTCTGCTCAATTTAGGATCCCTTTTCAAAGAACACTATTTTGCTGCTTTCATGTAGGAAGGTATCGCCCCCCGGGCAGTCAGGCCCTCAAAGCGCTTGTAGGTGTAATTGATGAAGACCCAGTCTTTGTTCTTGTAGTCTGTCTCAGGGTGATTACTTGTTGCCACTGGGAAAGAAACAGATGTGAGAGTTGATTCACGGCCTTACCCTGATGGACTGACTACTCAGTACTGAAGATGTGACATTCGGGAGAACATTCTGCAGATTTTCTACATTTGCTTGCCTATGTTCCTTGAACCTCATATTTTTCACAATATTTTTAAAGTTTTATTTTCCCATTTCTGTCATTTCAGGTTACCTAACCTTTGATTTAATAGAGAGAGCAAATCTTTGTGGTTGAGCCGTCTAAACGTGGGCGTTTGTATTCACTTTCCATTTGGCAAGGTCTCACTTGCTGCCCAGCATTAACACTGGAAAAATACTTACAGACAGTCTGAAGAACTTAAGTTCTCTACTCAGATTTGTAAACATCATTGCTTCTCGGCCTTTTGGCTAAGATCAAGTGTGATCTGTAAACATCACACCCAAATTTGGGGGGAAAAATACACTGATAAGGAAGGCAGCCTGAGGTGGTGGTAGTATTACCTGT
Organism: Cervus canadensis; assembly: GCF_019320065.1. Classification (NCBI taxonomy): domain Eukaryota; kingdom Metazoa; phylum Chordata; class Mammalia; order Artiodactyla; family Cervidae; genus Cervus; species Cervus canadensis. Next base: position 41,883,846 of record NC_057413.1, read on the forward strand.
TGGCTTAAGAATATCAGATTCTGGAAACTCATCGAAGTTTGAGGTATCATCAATGCTTTTGATTTCAATAGATATTGCAGCAGGTCTCTCTCTGCCAAGAACAGATGCCAAAAATTACTATGGTTAGTAATCATATGGGTCACAACTAACAAGTCTGGGAAAGACCCCTGATCTGACTGGCAGGGAAACACTGTCCACTGACAGGCAGCCTTTATTTCCTTTGAAAAGCTATGACCACTGACAACCACACTAGCTGACTAAATCCAAACAAAATTGTGATGAAAAAATATAACGGTTATCCATAGCTAGGAAGAAAGACAAGAAAAATAAAGTGAAATTAAAATTCAAAGTTAGCATACTCCTGACAGCCTGCCCTGTCTGCTGAAAAGGGAAACCCAACCTCTACACATCCCTTCGTGCAGGGCTCTGCCCTTTTCTACCAGAAGTGCCACCAAGTAGACGGGCTAAAAGGCAAAGGTTAAAAATCACAAGCATGCAAATTAGGGACAATTATGAAACAGATACAACTTCATCTTCTGTTTAGCAACCAGGGAATGCTGGCTATGGCGGTGTGGGCAGTACATTGGCAGCGCTCTATGACCCACCCCCCACGACAATTTCATGCTCCTCTTCCTCCCGACCCTCCACTCTTTTCCTCCTCCTCTACCCCCCAATAACAGCCTCCACCTGTGGGTACAGACTGTCCGGCTGGTGGCCCCCAACACTAGAGACTGGTGTGTCCGAGGTAAAAAGCAAGTGGAACACGATGCTCAGTTGTTTCACTTTGGAACGACCCCGCGGCACACGGCCGACACGGAGTCCCGACTCCCAGTCCTCAGCGGGAGCAAAAATCAGGACAAGACCCTGAATTCCTGAGAAGTTCTCTTCCCATATTTGGCATGCCAGTAATGGCTTCTAAATTAGTATTAAGCAAACTATAGACTCAAATTATCCTGAAAGCTTTTATATGGATATACCTGATATGTTCCCAGTCAACACCTTCAAAAAAAGAATTATTTTTGATTTCCTCAACTCCAGGGGCTCCAATTCTATGTTCCCATTCACAGCAGAATCTGGAAAAGAGAGGCCTTTCAGCACACCTCAAGTAGTCTCCTCAGAAAAAGAAAGGAATAACCTCCCCCTTTTTTAAAAAAAGAAATGGGAGGAAGCAGAGGGCAGGCAGACCTAGGAAATGATGAAATTTCTAAAAAAAAAAAAAAAATGGATTCATTCATCTCAAAAGGCCTAGGTGGGGGACAGGGGAAATGTTCTCTGATACCTCAAAATGAGATCCTTGGCTTTCTCAGAAATAGGAACTTCTGGAGGAAAAGTCAAAGTTTCTTTCCAGTTCATCACCTTCTTATATGTCTCTTGAGGGGTCTCAGAACAGAAAGGTGGGTAGCCTGTAATGAAAAGGGAACTTCGGAGCTTTCACATCCCAGAACTCTGAATCTGAGTGAGATTATTCCACTTAATTTGATTCTAATAGAATTTTAATGATCCTACGTGTCCTTTCCTACGTGACATGGACAGGATTCCCACTCATCCCAGAAAACAACTAAACCAATTGTTCATTTCCCCCCAAATCCAAAGTGAAGTTGTGCTTCTGATACCATGAGGGAGCCAGCTAGGCTCAAGAGGAAGGAGGACAGAAGCCGAGCTGTAGACACAGGGCTCCCTGTGCCCCAAGAGGGAAAAGAAAGGATGTGACACTAAGAAACGACCCCTTCTAGGAACATCCTTATTTGGGAAAACTGACCCCACCCCTGAGAACTGCAGGGGAGAGGGCAGTCACAGCGTGTTACTCCACCTGCCCCCCACACAGATCACATCCCCCTCCACAGGCAACCATCCCATGTTCCGAAGACAACAGCCAGACGCTGCCACACCATCATTCACACGGACTCGCTCTAGGCCACCACTGACAGGGCTCTCCTAGGGCCCAGGCATATGGCAGCCCCACGGACACGTCCCCTAAATACACATACACCAAGCAAGAGGGAGAGAGGTCAGAGGGGTCCATGCTTTGAAGGCTTTGAGAGAGAAGGGGGACAGCAAGTAAGAGAGCTTCTAACACTGCGCAGTGAAGGCTCTCTGAGTGCAGTGGGTGTTTAATAAATGTCAGTGAATGAAAGAGCTGCCAGATGGAGAGGATGGAAAAGTCAAAGAAAACCACGATAAATGATCAGCAAAGCCATGACAGGGTGCCCATGAGCCCGAATACAGTGGGATTCATTTGATGACCCAGAGTTTTCTACCTAGGAAACTTCTCAGTGGAAGACAAGGGGGGAGAAGTGCTCACTTAGTACCCCAACTGAAACAGTCTTATCAGCGCAGGGCTCTTTCCTGACCCCACAGAAAAAGTTCCCTGAAAGCGCGCGACTTACCAATGAGCATTTCATACATGATCACCCCCAGCGACCACCAATCACAGAGCTTGTTGTACCCGGTCTGCATGAACACCTCAGGAGCAATGTAGTCAGGAGTGCCTACTGTGGAGAAGGCCTGAAACACGCACCACATGTCAGAGAGGCCTGGCAGGAAGGCGGACGCCCAGAGTTCTGTCCTAGAGACCAGAGGCTTTGAGACCACCTAGAGCTACCCACAGACTAAATAAGCAGGACTAAGTAACAGCCCTTCCAAAATGGAAATAAAGCCTTGTCAGTGAAGTGAGAGGCCATTCACTAAAGGCAGAGGTCAAAGGCATCTGTCAGGTATAACAGTACCGAAACAGACTGAGGACCCAGTGTGTGCCAGGCTCTGATACTTTTTGCTTATGAGCCTATGACAAAACTCAGCAAAGAGGACTCTGAAGATAAAACTCTGACGCCCAAAACGACGTTGCCTAAGGCCTCAGAACTAGTCAGGTGGTAGACCCCTGTTTGAAAATTAAAGGTAAAGTTATAAACTATTGGTCAAAGGTTTACAAATGTCTACTTACCAAACTGAAACATGTATGTAATAGTTCTTAGGTGGTCATTTTCTAAATTCAAGCAATCTACTCTCACACCAGGACTGCACTACCAGGTGAAGCGCAATCACAGCCTTCCTGTGCTCAGCGTTTGAGGGCTTACCAGTGGGGAAAGCTCAGATCTAAGTGCTGTCAAGTTATACAACTTGTAAAGTTAAAAGCCACAGCTGTGTGGGGTTTTAAAAAACATTACGAAACACTGCAAACGTGTAGAAAAAAAACCACAGACAATACAACATCCATGTACCCATTACCTATATTAAAGAAAGGTTAATAACCTGTGATATGTTTCTCTCAGGTCATTTGTCTTTTTAAAAGAAACTATGTAAACGATTGAACTGAGACTCCTTCCCTCTTCACTGAAGTCATAACAACGTGAAGTTGCTGTGTTATGAATCTATAGAAATTCGCATAAATGACATATTACTCCTTGTATATTTCAACTCTTAATAAAGGGTTTCATACTGTGCTGTATTATTCTACAATACTACAACTTGCTTTTTTTATTCCACATTATGACTCTGAGATTTATTCATGTAGCTCTTATTTCACCCATTTCACTGCTGTACACTGCTGTGACATTATACAAGAGTCACAATGTTTTTTATCCATTCTTCTGTAAATGGACATTTATGCTGCTTCCAGTGTTTCACTCTAACAAGTATAAATACCTGAATAAACATTCTTGTAACACCTCCTGAGCACTGGGAGTACTGCTGGGTCTTCCATTATGAGCATCTTCAACTCAATGAGATATCTTTCAGTTGTCCTCCAAGGTGGACAAGTTGTCCTCTTTAAACATGCCCAGTGGGGACAGCTCTTGGTGATCCACTTTCACCAACACTTGGCTTTGCCAGACTCTTCAATTTTTACCAATCTGATGAATATGAAATAGGATCTTGCTGTTTTCATTTGCAAGATCTCTAGTAAGGCTGAGTGCATATTCATCTGTTAATCAGACATTCAGTTTTCTTTTTTTTTGGTGAACTATTGTTTAGATCCTTTGACTATTAGCTTTTTTTCTAGTTGCATCACCTTTTATCATTGATTCATTGGAATTCTTTTTAACTTAAAAAAAAAAACAAAAAAAACAACAACCACCTTTTTTGGCCTCACAGTTTGTGGAATCTTAGTTCCCCGACCAGGGATTAAACTCTGAGCCTGGCAGTGAAAGCTCAGAATCCTAACCACTGAACTGACACAGAATTCCATTCCTCTGATTTTAAAAAGTAATTTTGCCACGAGTCTCTCAAAATGAGATCTTAGTTTTGAGCTTTGTAAAAATGGTATCATCCTACATGCAATCTTCTTCTTGCTACTTGATTTTTCCTCTAGTTTATTTTTAAATTTGATCCATAATGTCACATGTGGCTGTCGTTCAATTATTTTCACTGCTATAAACAATATTCTATTCCAGAATGTAACCATTTTCCTACTGATGGACACTGGGTTATTTCCAGTTTTTTGCTATCATGAAAATGCAATAAACATTCTTATACATGTCTCCTGGTTCAGAGGTGCAAGAGTTTCTCCAGGGCATCTGACTAAGGGTAGGTACGCACATGAACATATTTCTCAGGATGTTACTTAAGAAACTTTTCCTTACTGAAGTCATACACATATTGCCCTGTGTTTTCTTCTAAAATTTGTAAAGTCTTATTGTCCATCTATAATTTTTTTGTGTATATTGTAAGGTAGGAATTCATTTTTTCCATATGAATAACTGTACATTGTTTTCTTTCAAATATCCATGTTAAATAACATAAATGCCACTTCTTTTTTTAATCTTTCAAGTTAGAAATATGGATTGGGCTTTCCCCAAGAAGCATTAATATTTTAATTCTAATTATAAAAGTTAAGAAACTATAGAAACCCTTCAACTTAGACTAAATATATTCCAGCAAAGCTGGATGTTAAGTAAATCCTATTTGTCTGAAGATTTCCATTATAAAACTGAGATCTCTTGCTACAAAAAAAATAACTTCAAGATACTAAGGTGTAAAAAAAATCCTGGAGTTCCAGGATGCAGGCAACAGCAGGTTCCAAACTGATGTAACAGTCTCACCTGGCAGCCAGAGCCCCTCCTCGGGAGCCCACGCTTGCTGCCCCACCTGCTAAGTACAGGCAATCAGGGACCGCCCCCTTTCCAACCTCTGTTTTCCATGCTGACGTGTCCTCCAACCTCAAGCTCTTAACACCTCAAATCTGTGCCCTTCCCTTGCTGTCTGAGTGGCGTTTACAGTGTCAACTGCAGCTGTGCTCTAAAAAGTTTTGTTCATTGTTAAGAGTAATTTCAGATGTGTTCCAACTTACTATTTCATTTAGGATTTTAGGGCAAATAGCAATTTAATTTCTTTCTTAATCACTTCTGTAAATTTTACACTTAAAAAAATTAATTGACAAAGGTTAGACGCATAGATGTACTTCAACTTTTACCTCTGTTTAATAAATAAATTAAGGTTGACTCATATCTTGTGGCTCAGTTGGTAAAGAATAAGCCTGCAATATGGGAGACCTGGGTTTGATCCCTGGGTTGGGAAGAGCCCCTGGAGAAGGGAAAGGCTACCCACTCCAGTAATCTGGCCTGGAGAATTCCATGGACTATATGGTCCATGGGATCGCAAAGAGTTGGACACGACTGAGCGACTTTCACTCACACCCATGTGCTAACCGGTTACTGGCCTAACAGTCGCCCAGGACCGTGCTGGCACTACAAACATCAGAGTGGAATTTCAGCGGCCAGAAATGAAGGTGCAGCCTCCACTTGTTTCCTGTGATTTCCAACAGACTGAAGAGCAACAGGCTGGGTGAACAATTACATATGTTAGGCTTACCCTAGAGCAATAAATTTATACTAAGCATTAACTTATATTAACCTTCTACTAGCAGAATGGGATCACTTACGAAAGGTCAGAAGCACAGGGTTAAATGACCTTGTGAAGACTAAAGGTAGCTTTATTTTCAAGTTATCAAAGGAGGTAATATGAGGATGACCACTTCCACTGTAGATAAAAAGGCAAGAACCTTAACCAGAGCATGAGAACCTAAGTTTATTCAAATTAAAGAATAGTAACTATTAAAGGACATTTAACTCCAAATGTAGAACTTGTGGAATCTCCTTCCTTATAAACCTATAAGGCATTCCTAGTAAGTCTGACATGACTCTCCTGGTGTATGTCAAAGGGCATAAAGCTTCTCAGAGTATGAGGATAATTTAAGGTATTTAAGATTAATTACCCCCAAAATAAAAGTGGCCAAAGATTAAATCTTAGTTTGCTTAAAAAAAATTTTTTTTTAATCATAGAAGATTCCTTACCTTTTGTTACCTTCCAAAACACAGATAAGTATCAGTCTCCCAGGACTGCAGGAGCTACTGTCTAAGAAACAGTTTCTTAGGTAGACGGTCTCAACTTTGACTGCACAGCAGAATCACCCAGAGCCCCTTTAAAAAACCAGGTACCCAGACTATATACCCCAAACCAGCTGCATCACAATCTCCTGGGGTGGGACCCAGACATCAGTATGTTCTGAAGTTTCCCAGGTGATTCTGGTGAGCAGCCAAGGCTAAGATCTACCGCTCTGTGACAGACAACAGAAGCATCTGAGAAGATTTGTTCCCAATGTTCCCTAATCCTTCACAACCTATGTAAATGGTGTTCAACCACCTAAAAAATTTAAACATTTAAAGAGTATCAGAGTTCCTAAGAAGGCTATGATGTGATTAGGCATACCAAACTTTAGTATCCTGAAATTAATGTTAGAAAAGATATCAAAGATTAATTTCATTTATTACATTTCCAAAAGTGTTTGGTTTAGGTTAATGCCTTTCCCAGGGCCCAGGTTTAACATAAAAATCATAATATTCAAAACATGGTCTTGAATGGGCCTCAAATGAATCAAAAAAATGCAAGCCTTTCTTTGATTCTTTCTTAATCCTAAGGCTTCCAACTTTCACATATGGCTAACAGGTACTTACTAGCAACCTATTAAATGAATTATTAGAAATACCATAGAGAGCCCTAATTCAGTATTTTACTAAGGACTCTGGCCAAAACACAGTATTTGGCCAACCTGCCAAGTTACAACTGTATACACCAACAAGCAGAAATACCACCATTTCTAGAAATACACACACATGATCATCATTCCAAGTTAGTCATAGTTTTCCATCCTTGCCATTCTTGCTTTCTAATGACCCACTGCCAGTTTAGCTTTACTATTTTCAATTTGCTATTGGGTTTCTTGCAAAGCCTAGAATGTAGGGATATACATTCCTATTACATCTGGTCAATAATTTCCCGATAACTAGACACTGGGATATGTGCATTGCAATTTATGAACCAATGAATCAGAATAGAAGTTTGCCTAGACAGAACATTTCACTGGTAAATTTGCACTATTTAAATAAGTTCCACCATGCTACTGAGGTAAATGCAATAATGTTACTTATTTTTAAGCTTATGGGGCATAATTTTATGTGTATATACATGAATTATTAAAGCAAGCATTTCCCTTAAATTTCTCTCCAATTTTTAATCACCAAGTTCTTTTTTCTGCCATAACATAGGAAAGGGTGGGGCAGGTGAATTGACTAAGTCAATCACAAGTTTGAGAACCACAGCCTTGAAGTTCTGGGTAGGTATTTGTACGTAGTTTCAGTTTGAGAGAACTCCACCTCCAATATAACCCTTTACCACCATAAATAGAGGGAAAACGTAGAAGAGGAAGGAAAGCAGTTGTCACCAATGTAAAAGGTCAGAATGAGGTCATCCACTGAAAATGTCACAACCAAAACCACCTCATTTTATACCTGCGATCCTTCAAAATACCACTTTTGGTGCTACCAATATGACAGGCTTCTCTTAAGGTAATTTAAAACAAGGAATAGGTAAGCTGCAAACATTTATCAAATGCAAATTTATGTGCATATTTCTAAACTGATTCATAGTTGGTTTGTAGCATTTAAGAAGCCACAGGTATTACTTACTAGCTGACGTCTATTTCTTTTCCAGGTTTCTGCTTTCCTTTTGGAATTCATGTTCTGAAAAGCTAAAAGCAGAGAAAAGAAGTTCTAATAAGCAAAGTTCAGGAATGTTTACTACTTTTTTAGGCTCTGGTTCAAGCCACAGGACACCTTCAAGTCTCGGTTTTCTCCCCACACACCAAGAACTCTACGTGATACATTTTCCACCAAATCCGTAAGCCCCAGTCAGAGGCGCTAAAGCATTAATTCAAAGTATCACACAGAGAGTTGTAAGCCGCACTTCCCTGGAGATAATATGACCAGAGAGGAGGACAGGCCTGAAACAGAATTACAGGGAATTGAATCAGAATCACAGGGAATCCAATCTCATCAGAGAGAGGCGAAGGTCCCAAAGTGGACCTAAAACACGCACAACTTTTCAAATTACTATCAAATTTCCCCCAAGAGTAGTAACTCTACATAATCAGAGACTTCTGTATAGTATATATTATATACTATAGACATAGCTTCCCAAGGATGAAATGTAATTTTACTACATAGTTTCAATGGTTTGGGGCTTCCCTGGTGGCTCAGATGGTAAAGAATCTGCCTGCAATGCAGGAGACCTGGGTTCGATCTCTGGATTGGGAAGATCCCCTGAAGAAAGGAATGGCAACCTACTCCAGTATTCTTGTCTGGAGAAGTCCATGAACAGAGGAGCCTGGTAGGCTACAGTCCATGGGGTCACAGAGAGTTGGACACGACTGAGCGACTAACCCTCTCACTTTCACTTTTCAACAGTCTGACAGAGTGAAAGTAACTCGCAAGCTTCTTTCTGCCATGACAGCACCAATGTTAAATCTAACCTGGAAAAAAAAAAAAAAAAAATCTATCCTGGAGTTGTTCCCAGGATTTTTTCCTCTACTACTTTTGTTTGCCTGCTCCTTGTTCATCCCTTGTAACTTTCTCAGGAGAGCTCCAAAGAATGCTTGTTGGGACATCTGCCTTAAAACATTTGGTGGCCTTCATCTTCTCTCACCACATAGTACAAATCACAGGCAAACCTGGGAAGGTATTTTTATTCTCGAAAGACTTGAACTGTGATAATCTCCTATTCCATGCTGCATATTCTGGTTACCAGGGGGAATAGCTCTTCCAGGGATAAAAAGGCTACCATCACTGTTAACACTTACTGAAATCACTGGGGAGGCTGTGGTTCAGATTCCTATAAAATTCTGTCCTGTGTGCTTTTTTCAGTCCTGTGCAAAGGCCAAAGTCAGAAAGCTTCACGTGGCCCTATGGAGAGGAAACAAGGGCAAGAACAGATGAGCATTCACGATGTGGAAGAGAACATTATCCTCTCCAGCTCTGTGCATTACCCATTATGGCTCCACAACCAAAGGATACTGCTGCTGCTTTTATTATGAGGAGAAATATATACCAGCAAACAAATTAAAGATCACTCCAAATCCTATTATACAAATATTATATGTTTTGGGTGTATCCACAGCATCTAATTTTACCTCTTAAACTACCTCAATCAATATTCTGTGTTTCTTCAAAGATTTTTTTAACGTCTATATAATATTCAAATGACTCGGTACATCATTGTCTACCTATCCCCCCAATGCTATTTAATCCAATCTCAAGTCATGTGGATTACAATAAGCATCCCCGTGCCAGAGAGGGCCCGTGTTCCCAACCCTAGTCAGGCATGATACAGAGGATGGTCTTTACAAAAGAGACTTTACAAAAGGCTGTTTGAGCAAGTCTTTATTCACATAGCTTTTTCTCCACTTGAATTATTTCACTGGGATAAATTCCAAGGAGTAAACTATTCCAAAGACAAAGAGAATCAACTTCATTGTACAGTTCTTGATAAGTGTTGCCATACTGTATTCCAATCACAAGTCTCTGACTTCACCATTCTCTTCAAAGAAAACTCACACCTCCTATGAGCCAGGCACCATGCCTTTAAATGTGTTTTCTCATTTGTAATTCTTAAGCCACCTTTCATAGACTCAGAGTCATTAAACGACTTGCTGGTGAAATGGCAGCAAGAAGCCAGAAGTCAAAGCTCTTTCTCTCCAGACCAGGATTATTTAACCCCTCTCCAACCCCTGATCTTATCTGGAAAATGAGAATCATGGTATCTTCCTGGCACAAATGGTGAGAATTAAGGCTTGTAAGGCTCCTTCCCTGATTCTCTAAGGTAGAAGAGGGTGTTCTAGGGGTGGTGAAATTTTCCATTGCAGGACATTTGATCCACACCAAAAGGTCCTTGGTATTTAGTTCTGTCTAAAATGGATGTTTTGGATTGAACCAAATTTCAAGGAACTTTTGTCACGAACCAAATGGCCATAGTCAGGACCAAATGTTCACCTACCAAAATTTTAGGTAGATAAGGAGGTAAAACCAAAACTAGGGGAGCAACTCTTGCTGCTGGGAGCAACTCTATAGTGCTCAAGGTCACACAGTCAGAAGTGATGTGGCCAAGGACTGAGCCCTAGTGACCTCCCCATCTGTGGTCTTTGGTCCCTAACATATAAACATCCCAGGGTACAAGGCTACAGAAGCTGTGCTTAAGAGCAGCTTTCTGTGCTGTTGTTTTTTTTTTTAATCTCATTAGGTTTGGCTCTGTGTGCATACACACATGCAGGCTTAAGCATAAAAGGTAAACTACCAAAGATGGCTTTGAGCCTACTAACCTGCTATTTCCCTTTCAGATTTGCAAATAACCTGTTCCACAAGCCAGGGAAGTGTTTCACAGTTTTAACTACATGTTTTACCTAGACAACTCCAGAACAGTCTTAAAAAACAGTGTCTGGAGCAAATGCTGTTCAAACCTAGATTTTCAGAGAACTCTGTAGCTCTTCTCATTTATACAGCAAGAACTCAAAATGTCTACATTTTCAGTTTTACAACCAATACGGCTAAACACATAAATGAGCCCTCCTCTACAAGTCTGGGCTGGCATATTGTAGACAGCATGTCTGCACCAAACAGGTGTCCCCAGTCCTCCTCAGCTAGACTGAGTCCCCAGCTCTTGGCCTTCAGTATGTTTGCTGGCCTTGAACACAGACTTAGCCTACAATGAGGCCAGCACTAAGGCACTGGGTGCAGGACCAAGGCATCTGAACCCAGGACAACACAAAGTAGAGCTACTACTTTATTAAAAGATACATGAACTTAAGGACAGAAAAATAATCTCATACACGTTACCATTTTAAAAGCAGAATATCAAGCTATTTACTTTGAGGATGCTAACTGTACATAAATTGACACAAAGAGAAAGCTACTGAAGCTATTATACTAAAACAGCTGTTACTGGGACTCCCCTGGTGGTCCACTGGTTAAGAGTCTGCCTACCAATGTAGGGGACACGAGTTCAATCCCTGGTCGGGGAAGATTCCACATGTCACGGGGCAACTAAGCCTGTGTGCCACAACTACCAGGCCTGCGTGCTGCAACTGCTGAAGTCCATCCGCAGAGAGCCTGTGCTCCGCAAGAAGAGAAGCTTCCACAATGAGGAGCCCACACATCCCAAGTGGGGAACAGACTCCACTTGCCACAACTAGAGAAAGCCCAAGCACAGGAACGAACAGCCAGCACGGCCAAAAATACTTTATTTATTTAAATAAAAAATAATAATAATAATTTGAACAATGACATTACATTTTTCTTCTTTATAGCTCTCTGTATTATTCAAATTTTCCATTATGTATGTATGTTATTCTTATAATGAAGAAAAAAACTATTAACCAGAAAAAATTACTGGACAAATCTCCTACTCTCTCGAAACAGAAAGATTAAGGTTTTCAAAGAAAGTAGACTAAAACTTCAGATTTTTTCCAAAGACTGTTATCAAAAGACAGTAAGAAAGGAAAATACCCTATGAATTAAATTTACTTTCCTACTTAAAAGAAGAATTCAACCTAGACAACAATTCTATGTACCAGAACACAACAATCTAGAATTTTAAAGCTGGAAGGGACTTTGGAGCATCTCCCAATCAATATATTCACTTCACAGATGAGTGAGGTCCAGACGGTGGAGGAACTTGTCAAGCAGCATCAACAACACAGCAGCACAGGGATTCTCCTCTGATTTGTCGCGAGTTTAAGAATCAGGCAACTCAGTTCACGAGCATATGTAAAGATAACTACAAAGAGGCCATCAGAGAGGCTGAGCAGGGCTCTGCTTTAAGCCCAGGGCACAGGGTTTGGAAGCTGAGCTTTGTACAGATTACTCTTGCTGTCACCGTACTTCCTAGTTCTGGGCTGGGATCCTCAACAGAGGGGTTCTCAACAGGGGATGCGTTAGTGTAGTTAATCATCTGAGAAGATGACTATCTTTGGCTTCATTACAAAATAACTTAAATCAATTTTATGCTTAATAATTTTTCAAAATGTTCTTTAAGAGGAAAATTTAATCAAATTATGGAATTCATAAGCCTTTCTTACCTTTAAAAAAAAAAAAGAAGAAGAAAATACCCTAGGGAGCTCACAGCTCCCCGACTGTGATTACAGGTCATGCAGGTGTTAAGGCAGAGGTTGCTCAGACAGTAAGGACACACTGGTCGGCCTGCACTCCTCACAGTACCTTGCTGTCCAGGAGAAGGTTGTCTGGTTTGATGTCTCTGTGGATGAATCCAAGTTGGTGAATAGAGTCTATGGCTAACACTGTTTCTGCTATATAAAACTGAGTCTCCTCTTCTGTCAGCGTGTCTTTTTTCATCAACAGGGTCATCATGTCCCCTGGAAACAAAAAGATACAAAGTACATACACGCACACACACAAACACACAAAACAATATGAGTAACAGCCAGTTTTCAGATATGTCCTCCCTACCTGCCACCATAAGGCGGTGCTAAATAGGTCTCTGCTATATCCCAGAGATGACCTACTATGGGCGGAAATGCCCGACATGAGCAGAAATGGTAAGCAGTTTCTAACATTTAAGAGATAAAATTCACAGCCACGGATGGCAAAACACTTTCACTAAGCTAACTGATGCTGACCCCTGAGCGGTGATTTCCACTTAACTTTGGAGAGAGAAAGGAAATGTCTCTCATACTAAAATAATAAACCAATCAATCAATAAATTTGCTTAAGACAATTTTTTGGACTGGGGAAAGAGCTACTTTACTTTTCACTTGGCACAAATACCTGCAAACTTCTCTAAGGCATTTCCACATTCTAACAATGGCTGTACTGCCATTATTAGAGAGGCTGAGTGAAGTGAAAGTCACTCAGTCGTGTCCAACTCTTTGCGATCCCATGGACTATACAATCCATTGAATTCCCTAGGCCAGAAAACTGGAGTGGGTAGCCTTTCCCTTCTCCAGGGGATCTTCCCAACCCAGGGGTTGAACCCAGGTCTCCTGCATTGCAGGTGGATTCTTTACAAGGGAAGCCCAAAAATATTGGAGTGGGTAGCCTATCCCTTCTCCAGCAGATCTTCCCGACCCCGGAATATAACAGAGGTCTCCTGCCATGCAGGCAGATTCTTTACCAACTGAGCTATCAGGGAAGCCCAAACAAAAACGTAAACATCTGGGGAGGCTGAAAACAAGCTTTCCAATGTCTATTCACAGAACACTAGAACATATATAAAAAGGTAGGATTTAGGAAGCAAAGTGTTAGTCAACAAAAGCTGTTATAAATATGAAAAGAAAATGCTACAGACTAGGATGTGTAATAATTGCCTCCCAAACGTGCATAGTGAACACCTCCCAAGATCAGTGGGGTTTTTTCTCCAGTGCTTATTGTGGGTACTTAAATGTATACCAAACTTTTACAACACAATGTCAGTATTTTAGCAGTTAAGCAGTAACTTCCTTAGTTTTCTGCAAAGTCAAAATTTAAGTATTTCTGCTCTTAAACTGTACCATCAACATACAATGGTGAAAAAAAAGATTCTGATCCAATTCAACAGTCAGATGAAAGCAAAGCAAATATGAATACAGTTTAAAGGTAAAAGAAACAGGAAAGATTCAGTTCACATCGCATAGAAAGCAATCTATGTTAGAAAACGGAAAAGAGACAGAAACCTCGGATTTTAATAGCATGTCATGCTGCTTATTTCTAACTTTGAGGGAAGGAGAAAAGTGGGTATTTTACCCTTGGGCAAAAATTAAGCCACTTATTAAGATGCTCCCTTTTTTGCCCCAAAACTTGAAAAACATGATTTCCTAATCACTCCTGGCCGCCAAAGATTCAATCTGGAGGCACATCAGTGGGGCCGGCTCTGAGGTACCTGTGTGGCCGTAGCACAGTGGCCCAGGAGAGCAGCCAGTGGCCTCACCTGTACAAGCGCGCCCAGATGATCAGAGCGCTCAGGCCAGAGGGTCTGGGCTGTGCAGGCCAACCCCACCGAGTGCAAAGGGCAGGGTCCAGGGGACACAGGAAGCTACGGAAGACAGTGCAGGTAAGGCTTGCGGAGATGCACGTCAGGGGGCTGGCTGGTTCCTGAGCTGGTTCTCACTCCTATTTAACTGACACCTAAATGTTAAAAAGTTTCTCCTCATTCTGTCATATAGATTCTTTTCTAAAATCTTCATCAACTGTTAATAAAAAGTACTGATGACCCTAGATATAACTAAAAGTTGTCACCAGATCAAATATTATGCCACAATTATACTAGCTTTGGTATAAAAGCATAAAAAGAGAAAGCTTTCTTTTTTTCCCTACCAGTGTGCTCACAGTTTATCTGCTCACTGGGAAACAGACTGTGTTCCCCAGAACAGATGCATGTTCTATTCTGGGTTTACTTTGGAGCTGTCTTACAAGATGTACAAGTCAAGTTACCAAAAACGTGAAATTTCAGAAATAAGAAACAGATTGTGACTACTAATATATGTAATGAGAAATTCACTCTTTATAATTTACAGGGGGGAAAAAAAAGTTGAAGCAAGGAATGTAATAGCTTCAATCAATCTTGTCACTTAGGTAAACAGACTTATTCCCAGGGACAGAAAGACAGGCAAAGCTCCTAGTATATTTCTATATATTTAAAAAGAAAAGAAATATCCATCTGAAATCATGAGAATGAATGAGAAGGTTATTTTTATGGCCCTAAAGCTGTAAAAAGGCACCCAGCACAGACAGATTACTGACCTCCTTTACAGACCTAAAAAGATACAGAAAGCAACTTTGTGAGCACGGTTAAAAGTAGAAAGGAGGGTTAATCCATGTAAGAGAGAAACCACAAAACAAAAAGGAAAAATGACCTTTCATCGTCAAGTAATTACCTCCAGGCAGGAACTCCATGATTAGGTAGAGGTTTAGCTTATCCTGAAAACTATAGAACATTTTCACAACCCACAAACTGTCTGCCTCCACTAGAATGTCGCGCTCCGCACGAATGTGGCCAACCTGGAGGTACACGCATTGGATTAATGACAAGCCTTGCTCTGCTTCATCAGACTGCATATTTGCTTAAACAATTTAAATACTGTTGAGTATTAAATTGTGATGATGCAAAACATACAGCTTATGCTTAGGCAAACCTACGAACTCAAAATTTGACAACATTTGACTTGAAGGTATTCGGTAATGAAAACTTGAGTGATGAAAGACTTGAAAGTGGCAAAATTCAATGGTTTTAATGCAAATGGAAACTTTAATAGTACTATAAAGTGAACCTCTGATTAGTTAAAATTACCATTCTTTTGCATATCTTTTTGATCTAATAATTCTTTTTTAATAAAAGTAAGTCCCCAAGATGAGACTCTCTAAGCAAATCCTGCCTCAGGTCTTCAGTGACATCTGCCAAGACGGTGCCCTGCTTGACAATCCCCGATACTGTGATGCCACAGTACTCGGCCACGGCTGTGCACACAGGAGGTGCTCAGTTCTTACTGAACTGAAACATGAGAACAGCTAAGAAGAGTTGTCAACTCATTTATGACACTGCCAGTTTTCTATTTTTACTGAAATATTTAGCTAGGGAGACCAAGTTGCCAAAGGTTTGGGAGGATTTCTTTATTAAAATATTACTATCAAGTTGACTTCATCTACTTTAAATATACAATAATAATCAAAACACCACTGCATATCACCAAGTCCCACCCCTTTTCTTCTTGTATAAGTGCTGTTAAGTTGCAAGACTGGGTTGAATCAGATCTAAATTTGTTAAGACTCAGGCTGATCCTTGAGTAGAGGTTTTTATTTTAACATGCGCTCCAGCCCGGGACCTCCTACAATGTTTGGAGGTGAAGATATACCAAGTTCACAAACTGGCACTTCTACTGGCAAACTCGGCCCCTGGTTGTTGTTTTGTTTGATAGGATGTTCTGCGTGCTTGTCTTAATGGAATGTCTTCAGCAAAGCCAGGCGCTCTCTATTCCATTTGGACACAGACCCCAAAGCCTTCTCTCCTGTCTTACACCTAACCTGCCTCATCTTTCCATGCTCACTCCTATGGGCCTAAAACTCCTATTGAGTTTTCAGTTTCTACTAAAACTGTTTTCAAGGAAATTTTTAAGTAACTTCAGTGTTTTAGAAATTTTACATTTTTACATCCCTACTTATGGCATGAGGGTGGGAAAAATGGAAGAAGGTAACGGTGATAAGGAATGGTGCTATAAAATTAGAATGAAGCCCAGTAAAGATCTGAGGAAACACTCATGCCACTTGCTGGCTCTGACCCAGTCAGTTACTACACAAAGACTGCACGGAGCTGACTTCACCCGCCTGTTTCCCTTGGCTCCTGTGAAGGCCTCTGCCTACTGCAGGGACACACAGTAAAGGACAGGCATGACCACTGTTGCCTGTCACTCACCTTAGAGGGCAGACTGTGACTGCAACATTCCCGGTTTGTCACAGGGCAAGCTGTAGGCACAGTGACCACACCCCGCCCTTCTCTCCCGGGGCTGAGACAGCAAGTCAAGAACTCAAGGTCTAGGAGTCAGGCGATTTTACAGGAGGGGTGGGCTCTGGATTCCCTTTCCCCTGCTCCTTAAACACTGAGGGGAGTGGGGATTATCTGCCAGCTGTGAGCCAGGGCACTAGGAGAGCAGAGAACAGCCGGTCTTTGGGCCCATCCTAACCCTACACGGGCATCACAACCAGAGGCTGTCCTTTTGCACAGGAAGAGAAATGGGAAGAGACTAGCTAAACACTGGTCTCTTATCCTCTAAAATTCATTTTCCAGGTAGCAGAAACTTCCATCTTGTGAGGAATAACAACCGGAACTCTAAATGGGTAGCTGTAATTCCTGCTCAGTTTTGTAAAAGCAAATAAGAAGTTTTCCTCTGGAGAGGGCACCTATACCTACAAGAAGTCAGACTCTGAATCTGTACTTTGTCAGCCCCACTCAGAAGTGATGGATTTGCCCCACAAAGCTGCTACCTGCTTCCTCAGGACAGCTGCCCCAGGTCAAGCCTGTGGCCGGAAACTTTAACTGGACCATGCTGAGATCAAACCTAGGGAGCTGAGTCCATCAGCAAGAGGAGCTAACGATTTAAGTTAATTCATTTAAAATCCTAATTCGAACAGATACTTCCTTTATCTTCACGTAGGAAGTCTTTAGAACCTGATTTTGAAGAAGGTACAGTACTTGAGAGAATGTCTTTAAACAGTATGTTTGGATCATCCTGTCACCACCTGTTACCTCTATGAAGGATTAATAAGCGGAAGTTATGACATGTACTTCTTTTTACAATTTTACTCTACTATTCATTTGATAAAGAAATATTGTGAGTCTTGGTTAAAACTACAGGAAATATATCTTGTAAAAATAAAATTTACTTGTGACATACAAACTATGGACATACAAACTATGGACTAATCAGTACAGCTTCACATTCTCCTTTCCAAGATTAACTGAAGCTCCTTCAGTGTCAATACCCATATCGCACTGATTTTTAGATACATTAATAGTGCTGGTGTGCATTTTGAATAAGGTTGGTGTTAACATATAATGTCTGAAGATCTACTGCCAGGGTATATGCTACTTCTGACCAAAATTCCTGGGAGTCTAAAGCTTTAAAGAGAAAGCTTTAAAGAGAAAATTAAAATCCAAAATTTTGAGCTAGCACTTAGATGAAGGGCAGAAAAGCCTCAGTGATTATAGCTCCTCTCAGGCGGCTGGAAGGACTGGGTATGGGGCCAGCCTCCATCCTGGCTCTGAGGTTTTGTATCTGGAGCTCTCCTTTCCAGGGGGCATCTCTCTGCCCTCCTGTAATAACTGGTATTTTATAGGATATTTGCAGGCATCGCCCACTGCAATCTGTTTTGCTAATTAAACCAGATTTATAGAAAATCTGCATTCTCACTTTTAATATATACTAATATTTAAAATCTTACTTATTCTGCATAAAGTACTAAATGCAGCTTATAAATCTATTTGCAAAGTAGATTTGAAGTTTTAGAAAATATTCTTAATCATTAAATGAGAGTCTGCACTGCTGTGCCACCTTCATTATATTTTTTCAAATTCATTCCCAAACAAGAATGGCCTCTCTCACATAGTGACAAGCCACTCAGAAGACCCAAACTGGGTTTGCGTGAATTTACAGAATGAAGCATATTAAGACCTATTTTAGATCAAACTCCAAAGTCTAATTCCTAAGTCTCAGTTCCAAGGTATAATACACAACTTTCCTCAACATTCTGTAAGGAACATGCTACTATAGTAAGTACAACCTCAAAAAACAGCTCCTAATGACAAGGACAGCTTGTGATCAACTGCAAAACACAAATATCAGACGTTTCTCTAGTAGATTTTCAACTTTAAAAAGACTGCACATAATGTCTTAGGTATTATTTGTACCTAAAATATATATAACTGCTTCTATAGGGTGGGGGGGGGGGTGCGAGAAAGCAAAGTAATATTATATGACAGGGCTAAAGAAAACTAAAAGAGGAATATACACTTCAATTAAGCAATAAGAACAGTTTTAGAAGACAAAAATTCATTAAGATGACTAAAATCACTGCTACAATTGTGCTTTACCTGCTCTTTTTCAAGCATATCTGCTTTACGAAGTATTTTCATTGCATACACATGGCCCGTATCTTTCTTCTGAACAAGCCGCACCTAAATATTGTAAGAGAAACGCCAAGAGTTCATGATGCCAAACTAATGGTTTCATGTGTAACAGGAAATCATATTTAAACTGAAAAAGTACTGCAATTTTTATATAAGCAATAACAAAGCAGAAGAAAATGCTTTTCAGTGTTTCAAAATGGATATATTATACACAGTGAGGTCAGTGCCGAAACATCCTCAGATATCTCCACCTCTGAACAGCTCTGGCTCCCAAGTTGAACAGATCAAGCTAATTCAAAATCCTCACTTTGGACTCATCAAACCCATGACACATGTCATCCAGTCAGCTCAAAAAAATATAAGGAAATGTTTACGACAATGTCTAAAACAATAGCAAAAGCTAAGGCACAGGAAAAAAATGCCTGGAAGTGGGGGAAGAACTAAAATGTATACTTAGGGAAATAGAGTTTTCTGCAGCTCTCCTTTCTCTTTTTTACTTTCCTTTTTTTTTTTTGAGAGAAAGAGAACAGATAATTTGTGATGAAAAGAAATGGTCTGGGAGGTGGGAGGGGGGATCGGGATGGGGAATACGTATACATCTATGGCTGATTCATATCAATGTATGACAAAACCCACTGAAATGTTGTGAAGTAATTAGCCTCCAACTAATAAAAAAAAAAAAGAAATGGTCTGCAACCCAAACACAACTACTCGGCAAGTCCCTGCACATCCCCTCCTCCTCCCCCAAGACAAGTATGCTTTCTTCTCTCTGAAACATTCTTATTTTCCTCGTCCCCATGTCCCCCCCTCAGTGAACATAAAGCTCTTTTAGATGTGGTCCTGTACCTTTTCCTCTCTCAAGAGGCCAACAGGGATTCTGAACACTGAGGGATCAATTTAATCTTTCACCTGTGCCTTTGAATATGTACTCACATTTCCCCTAGGTGCTGGTTTTTTATAATGTGCTGCTCCTTTTGTATTTACAATGATAGTGAAACTATTGCATCAGTAGGTCGTCCACTTCGGGTGTTTTCCACAAATGGGGAGGATCTTGCACAGGCTCATTCAAACCCTTCCCAGCAGACTGCTCTTGTGATCAAGCAGGACGCACTTGAACAACCAGCTGGGACAAAGCTGCAAATACTTTCATTCTCTACCACCACCCACATTAACTTATTTCTATAAATTGTTTCCCAGGGCCTCTTTTCAGAGCTGTACCAATCTGGCAGGAAGAAATAAAGGGTGGAAATATGCTGGAAGTTTGCTCTTGGAAAGGCAGTGTAATGGGAAAAGCAACAGCTTTGAGATCAGGAAGACCTAGGCCCTGCTTTGGTACCATTGCCCAATGGATGTGTGACACTGGAACATTATCTATCCCCTCAGGTTTAACCACATCATGTATAAAATATTAGTCATGATTCTAGGAAAGAAGCACTCACTAAGTAATAAATATTGATTTATTTCTACCTATCAACTCTCCCTCTAGATGAATATTTAAAGCATCAACATCATCTCTAGCAAAACAGAGAAGAACAACCAGATCCCTGGGACAGTGAGAGGGCAAGAAAAAGAGGACAGAGAGCAGGTTAGACGTGGGGCTCAAAACAGGGCCCACCCACGCCCTGCTACAGTTCTATCAGCCAGCACAAGCTCACGTTACGTTAGAAGCTTCGATGTGCTGTGGCATTCCTGTATTTGATAAGTAGCTGTGGTGTTTTTACCTCACCAAAGGCTCCTCTGCCTATTACTTTTAAGGACTCAAAATCTTCCAGTCCAAGTCTTGTTCTCTTCAAGCGAAGAAACTCTGTTTCCTTCCGAGCATGCGCTGATCTCCGGAGTCGTTTCTAATGTTTAAACAGAGAGGGAGAGAGGTGGGAAGGGACTCTGCAACAAGTCTTATTTGTGGTTTAGCCCACCCAGAAAGCAGGGCCCCGCCAGACTAAACACCATCTGTTCACACAGGAAAGCACCGCAGAAGGACCCTAAGGAGGTCAGCCCTGCCTCCCCGTTCTCAGACACAATAACCACCCTGAACAGAGGATGAACCTGCTTCACAGCCCACTACTCTAATGTTCCTAAAGTGGAAGGATAAACAATCAACATTTCCCTTTAACTTTTTTTATATACAAGTATGGTTTTTATTTTATTTTTTTCTTATATACAAGTATGGTTTTTAAATTTCTCTCTGGAATTTTTACACATTATGGTTCACTCTATGCATTAACTTCCTATTGTTCTTACAAGTCTTGGGTTTTTTTCACCATTTTTCTGGGTTCTATGATTCATTCCTCCTTTTGAGAACACCTCCACAGCCATTTCAGTTCTTTCCATAGTTTCTTATTAATTATATTTTCTGCCACATCTGTGGGCATTGGGGGGAAAAGGCTGATTCGAGAGGTATTTCACCTTGACAAAAATTTCAGAAATTTGTTCCACTTCTATGGAGCGTTTTCAGTGAATTAAAAATGCTAATTTGCTTTTTAAAATTTTATTTCATGTCTTCCTTTTCTTGGAATTCTAAAGCTAATTAATTTACTACTACAGAGCCTAGAAGCCATCCTTTCCTGATATTTAATAATCAACTTCTCCCTCTGCATGAGTACCTAAATCCAGAAGCACACCCGCCCTCATAATTTCCTGTTACAAGTCAAAACCCTTCCTCCATGCACCAATGCTAATAACTTGCTACACAAGACATGATCTGTCAGGCTTGGTTTCAAGGAAAATTCTTCCAATATTAATTACCTCTTCATCCTTGAGGCCTTCTTCTTCCATCACTTTTTCTAACTTCTTTTGTCTAAAAATAAAGACATATGAAATTCACATTTGAATGATAACTTTCTGTTAATCTATGTACAATTTTTTTTTTACTGATAGAAACAGGTAAAACTCAAAATGCTTCATTAAAACAACAAATTACAGTTACTAAGGCAAGTGAAAAGATTCTCATCCTTTGTTAGTTCTACATTTTGACAAAAATTGTTTAAGATGTTAATACAACAAAGAACCTAATTTCGAAATGTAAAGTTCTCACTCTCTGTGTGTGGTAGTTCCTCCTTAACAAACCACCAACAGCTGGTGTCTGATAACCTCTTCTATCAGGGTGTTTCTCTCCCTGCCCCAGACTGAAATCTACTTCCTTTATTTTCACATCTTCCTCCTCCTCCCTGCCACAAGCACAGTAATAACAAAGGTAAACACAGAATTTGAAGATTTAAGGGGGGTGGGGGGGGTGGGGGGAATGTTGGAAAAAGGTGATTAGCAGCACTGATAAAACTTAAAAGCCACATGGACCAGCCAAAACAACAAACAACAACAAAACAATACCAAAAAAGCACCAAGGAAAAAAAACCCAAAAACAAAAAACTTGAGATTCTAAATCCTTGGAGTGCTATACCTTAGAAACTGCATCCAAGAATATTTTTGACCTATACTCTTATACTGATTTGATAAAACTAAGAGAAACAAGTAAAATTTCCTTATAACTAGTTCCACACATCTGTTATTTATTCTGCATAATAAATGAAAGCACAGGGGCTAGAATCTCCTCTATCCCTGTCAGCATCCCAGATAACAGGCCAGCTGAGCAGGGCAGAGAAGAACAGACACATAGGGTACACAAGCACCATCATGTGGTCTAGCCCAGTTGAGGCACCCTGCACTTCAAACGCCACACAAGGATGGTTGACTCAGTCTGTACACAATTAGGAGCTACTAGAGACTTACGCACAACGGAATGGTGTGATGAGGTTTCTCTTTGAGAATGGCAACCTGTAGTAATGAGCTGATGGACTATCAGGAAAAGCAACAGGCAGAAGAGAAAGGAGACAGGAAACAGAAGTAGGAAGGGACTCTGGAACAAGAAAAGTAATCATGAGTCAGATGGATAATAAAGATGGAACTAGGGCTGGAAACTCAATATGTGACCAGAGTCACTGCAAAGATGACCAGCTGACAGAAGGAGTCAAGCGAACAGTCCTGGAATTTCTTGTGTGGGAGGATAATGGTGCCACTAACCACGACAGGGAACACACAGAGAGGAACCTGGGACAATAAGAGTTTTATTTTAGTCAGTGAATATTTGCTGCAATACCAGTATTTAGTGAAAATGAGTATTTTTATTTAATTATATTTATTTACTATTAGAAATCATATTACAGTACAAATCCACAGGCTCGGATGATAAACAAGAATTTGTGTCCAAACTCCCAGGAAGTGAAAGGATCCACTCCAACTCTGAAGGAAGAAGAAAGCATTTCCATGACTCCCAGTCTGCCCACTCCTCTTCTCCTAGTTCCCAGAATTGTCTGGGGATATGCGTCTATGTGTGCACA
Source organism: Cervus canadensis (assembly GCF_019320065.1). Taxonomy (NCBI): domain Eukaryota; kingdom Metazoa; phylum Chordata; class Mammalia; order Artiodactyla; family Cervidae; genus Cervus; species Cervus canadensis. The sequence continues at coordinate 41,907,110 of NC_057413.1, forward strand.
CAAACTAGAGAGAGAAGGCTGTACCACTGGTAACTTCAGGAGTGAAAATTAATTCCATTTTTTTGGTTAAATAGTTGAAGTTGGGAACAGTAAGAAGAGTAAACGCATGGTAAGAACTATAAGAACTCAACCCTGGTCAGCTACTTCTGGGCTCTGAGTATCAAACACCATCATACTTCCTGACTATATGTTCTCTGAATGATCACACCAGACTGTGACAGCAGTCTAACATGCTATCACACAATGTGTGTTATAGAGATGGCTCCCTCTGAATTTTAAATCTAAATTCAAACTGGAAAGTATTCTACACTGCCGCTGCAAGTGTAATTAAACTGGTCTCAGTAGATAATCTGCCTGAGAGTAAAGTATTCAGCAGCAGCAGCATCTTGAACACAACCAGATTCTTTTCTTTTCTGGCCACTGCGTGCAATTTGTGAAATACGAAATCTTAGGTCCCCGACCAGGGATCAAACTTTTGGGCCCTCAGGCAGTGAGAGCTCGGAGTCCTAAAACTGGACTGCCAAGGAATTCCCCTCAGATTCTTTTATTAGAGAAAAACTCCAGAAAAAACCTACCATGCAAAATGATCCATGGTAATGATTCACCGGGACCAAGTCAAAGATCTTGAAGACACCAAAAATGGCATAACACAGTGACATCTTACAAAAGGCGTGTGAATCACATCCTCTGTGAAGCAACACCACAGAGCTACTGACTTGTCAGACTCGTGTTGGCACTGTGATGACAAGAAAATGGCCAGGCTTTTGGAGATGCATATTGAAGCAGACAGGACTCAGAAGACAGATGTTTCAAATTTGCTTTAAAACACAATAGCAAGAAAAAATAAAATGGAATAGATGAAACAAATTTAGCAAAGTCTTGACAATCACTGAACCTAAGGGCTGACTGTATGGGGCGTCACTGTTATTAGTCTTTCTACGCGTGTGTTTAGAAGTGTCCACAGTGATGAACAAAGGCGGGCTCCCTCCACTGCACGTCTCTGGTGGCAGGGCCAGGTAGCTTAACACCGCAGCCTCTGGTGAGGTCACTCCAGCTCAGCTCAAGTTTCAAACCAGGACCCTGAGGGGGAGAGGCGCTTCCATACATAGAGGCCACACCCAGCCCCATCCAGCAAGGCTTCCTTGAGCTCCCTTTATTAGCATGTGAGACCATTTCCCACATGAGACAGTAAGTTCTTTTGAAGACAAGGACCACATCTGAATCCTCCTTCTCCACCAAGAATAGTGCTTTGTACACAGCAACTTTTTTAAGACGTCTGTTGTATGTCAGTCGCTTAGTTGTGTCCAACTCTTTGCGACCCCATGGACTGTAGTCCACCAGGAGCCTCTGCCCATGAAGTTTTCCAGGAAAGAATATAGGAGTGGGTTGCCATTTCCTTCTCCAAGGGATCTTCCCAACCCAGGGATTGAACTCGAGTCATTGTAGGCAGATTCTATACTCTGAGCCACCAGGAAAGCCCAAGATGTATTTACTAAATTAAAAAAAAAAAAGAAGTGTCAACATACACACACATTCATGACTACTTCTTGTAATTAGCCCCCTTACTACACCTAATTTAGACTCGCCTCCAATACAGCTTGATTCAAAGGCAACAGGGATGGGAGGAAAGGCTAGTCCACTATACAAGCAAGTTGAGTGGACAATATTTCCAATTTCTGCAGATGAATCACTTAAAACCAAGGAAAATGGTATAGAAATAAACAGTGGGTATCTCCATGATCAGAACTTAGAATTCTCCAGAATTACCCTAAAAATGAATATTACACAAATCTTTAAAAATCTCAACAAATTAGTCTGACTGATATCTAGTCAGTTCAATTCAGTCACTCAGTCGTGTCCAACTCTTTAAGACCTCATGGACTGTAGCACGCCAGGCTTCCCTGTCCATCACTAACTCCTGGAGTTTACTCAAACTCATGTCCATCGAGTCAGTGATGCCATCCAACCATCTCATCCTCTGTTGTCCTCTTTTCCTCCTGCCCTCAATCTTTCCCAGTGTCAGGGTCTTTTCATGAATCAGTTCTTTGCATCAGGTGGCCAAAATATTGGAGTTTCAGCTTCAACATCAGTCCTTCCAATGAATATTCAGGACTGCTTTCCTTTAGGATGGACTGGCTGGACCTCCTTGCAGTCCAAGGGACTCTCAAGAGTCTTCTCCAAAACCACAGTTCAAAAGCACCAATTCTTCAACGCTCAGCTTTCTTTACAGTCCAACTCTCACATTCATACATGATTACCAGAAAAACCGTAGCTTTATAACTAGACAGACCTTTGTTGGCAAAATAATGTCTCTGCTTTTTAATATGCTGTCTAGGTTGGTCACAGCTTTTCTTCAAGGAGAAAGTGTCTTTTAATTTCATGGCTGCAGTCACCATCTACAGTGATTTTGGAGCCCAAAAAAATAAACTCTGTCACTGTTTCTATTGTTCCTCCATCTACTTGCCATAGATTGATGGGACTGGATGCCATGATCTTAGTTTTTTGAATGTTGGGTTTTAAGTCAGCTTTTTCACTCTCCTCTTTCACTTTCATCAAGAGGCTCTTTAGTTCTTGACTTTCTGCCATAAGGGTGGTGTCATCTGCATATCTGAGGTTATTGATATTTCTCCCAGCAATCTTAATTCCAGCTTGTGATTCATCTAGCCTGGCATTTCACATGATGTACTCTGCACAGAAGTTAAATAAGCAGGGTGACAATACACAGCCTTGACGTACTCCTTTCCCAATTTGGAACCAGTCTGTTGTTTCATGTCTGGTTCTAACTGTTGCTTCTTGACCTACATACAGATTTCTGAGGAGGCAGGGAAGGTGGTCTGGTATTCTCATCTCTTTCAGAATTTTCCATAGTCTGTTGTGATCTACACAGTCAAAGGCTCTGGAGTAGTCAATAAAGCAGATGATTTTCTGGAATTCTCTGGCTTTTTCTGTGACATCCAACAGATGTTGACAATTTGATCTCTGGTTCCTCTTTCTTTTCTAAATCCAGCTTGAACATCTGGAAGTTCACGGCTCATGTACTGTTGAAGCCTGACTTGGAGAATTTTGAGTATTACTTTGCTAGCATGTGAGATGAGTGCAATTGTGAGGTAGTCTGAACATTCTTTGGCATTGCCCTTCTTTGGGATGGGAATGAAAATTGACCTTTTCCAGTCCCCTGGCCACTGCTGAGTTTTCCAGATTTGCTGGCATATTGAGTGCAGCACTTTCAGAGCACCATCTTCTAGGACTTGAAAGAGCTCAACTGGAATTCCATCACCTCCACTAGCTTTGTTCATAGTGATGCTTCCTAAGACCCACTTGACTTCGCATTCCAAGATGTCTGACTCTAGGTGAGTGATCACACCATTGTGGTTATCTGAGTCATGAAGATCTATTTTGTATAGTTCTGTGTATTCTTGCCACCTCTTCTTAATATATAAGTCTAGACTCACCCATTCCTGGGGCCCAAATAAAACTGACACTTGTTCACTAGTAATAATCAAACATTGCATTTGCTCACTATAATAACCACACATTGCAAAACTCAGTATCAGATCAGACTAAAAGCAAACAGAAAAACCTGAGTAAGAATATGGAAGAGAAGTAGCAGCAGATGCTGGTTCTCAGAGGGTAAAATGTAGAAGAATTCTTTTATGATTTAGGGGGAAGAAAGGGAAAAGCACAAAATTATTGCCTATTAAATTAGGCTTTTAGAAAAAAAATAAATTAGGCTTTTGTGGCTTTAATTAATCCACCAAAATAATATTCATAAAGAACAGAAACAACACAGATCATTTTGTAAAAAAAAATGCCAGTTGCCTCAGTTTTCATTTCAAACTGCTACAAATTATCCAAACCATTAATTTTCTATGAACAACTAGGTGATTATTAACACCTATCTCTCTTTATGGATACCCAGGATTACACGAGAGAACAGGAGAACTGCCATTGATAGAGAAGCTTAACACAGAGGCCAGGAAAGGCAAAAGACAGATTAAAAAATAATGATTTGCACTACTCGATGTACTCAGTTTGCCATCTATAAGGAGCTTCAATAAGCATTCTGCCACACTAGACTCAGGAAATTTAATTGTTTAAACCAATATGTAGGATCACTGTACTATTTCTATGAAATAGCCCAATGTTCCCTATTCTACTTTTATACAGGAGACAATTTCCAAATGATTTTCATTTTTCCTTCTGCCTTTCAGCTTTGATCTCATTTCCCTCTGCAGTAAACCCTTTGTTCAAAATAACCAATGTTGGACTTCCCTGGTGGTCCAGTGGTTAAGAATTCACCTGTCAATGCAGGGAACATAGGTTCCAAACCTGGTCTGGGAAGATCCTACATGTGGAGGAGCAACTAAGCCCATGCACCACAACTACTGAGGCCACATGCCTAGCTCTACAACAAGAGAAGCCACCACAGTCAGAAGCCCCACACTTGCCGCAACTAGAGAAAGCCCGCATGCAGCAATGGAGACCCAGTGCAGCCATAAATAAATAAAAAGTTGCAAATATAACTCAGTGCTCTACTATAAACAGAATGGCACAAAGTTGCATATAGGGACCTCCCTGGTGGTCCAGTGGTTAAGATACCACACTCCCAATGCTGGGGACCTGGGTTTGATCCCTGATCAGGGAACTAGATCCTACATGGCCCAAGGAAGACCTGGCAGAACCATATAAGTAAAAATAAAAAAAAAAGTTGCATGTAAGTGGGAGAAAAACTAGAGATTTTAAAGACAAGACATATACAAACAAAAATTTGTATTACAACCTGATCTCTTTTACTAGCCCCCAAATTTACCAGCCCAATACTTATTATTTCAAACTGCTCATCATATATTAGCCACATATTCAAAATTAAATGTTTCTTAACCATCAATTGTCTCATATCATTAAAACTCTGCTTATTTTTCAAGGTTCTGTGATGTTGCCCCCATGACATCAAAACTCTTAAAAATCTATCTCTGACAGTTCCAATCTAAGTTTACTGACTACTGTAGTAGCTCCTGCCAATCACTGTTCTTTAAATTTTTCAAATTTTCATAGTTTTTAAAGGCTACAATCTATTTACAAATATCACAATATACTGGCTATATTTCCTATGTTGTACAATCCACCCTTGTAGCCTATCTTACATCTAATAGTTTGTACCTCCCACTCCCCGACCTCTTTATGACCCCTCCCCCTTACTGGTAACCACTAGTTTGTTCTATCTGTGAGTCTGCTTCTTTCTTTGTTATATTTACTGGTTTGTGGTATGTTTTAAATTCTACATACAAATGATGTCACACAGTATTTGTCTTTCTCTATCTAACTTACTTCATTTAGCAATAACACCCTGTAAGTCCATCCACATTGCTGAAATGGTAAAAATTTCATTCTTTTTATGGCTTAGTAATATTCCATTGTGTGAGTATGTATACATACATCACACATCTTCTTTACACAATCCTCTGTTGATGGACACTTAGGTTGCTTCCATATCTTGTCAACTGTAAATAATGCTACTATAAACATTGGGGTACACAGCTTCCTGAACTAGTGACTCTGGTTTTTTCTAATAAAAACCCAGGAATGGAATTGCTGGATCATATGGTAACTATTTTTAGTTTCTTAAGAAACCTCCATACTGTTTTCCTCAGTAGCTACACCAATTTACAATCACACTGACCATGTAGGAGGGTTCTCTTTTCTCTACATCCTTGCCAACAATTGTCATGTGTGTTCTTTTTGGTGATAGCCATTCTGACAGGCGTGAGGTGATATGGTGGTTTTGATTTGCATTTCCCTGATGATTAGTGAGGTCGAGCATCTTTTCATGTGGCTGCTGGCCATCTGTGTTTCCTCTTTGGGAAAATGTCTACTCAGCTCTTCTGCCCAGTTTTCAATCGCATTGTTTGACTTTCTGATGTTGAGCTATATGAGCTATTTATATACTGCTTTTCTTTTTAAATTTTCTTAGAGTGATAAAACCCCAAATAAGACAGTCTTACCAAACTGTATCAACAAACTTAAGACCAAATATCAACTCACGTCCAAAAAAGAGGGCACTAAGGAAATGCAAAAACTAGAATAAGGTATCACCTCACACAGGTCAAAATGGCCATCATCAAAAAGTCTACAAACAAAAAATGCTGAAGAGGCTACGGAGAAAAGAGTACCCTCCTATACTGTTGGTAGGAATGTAAACTGGTACAACCATTATGGAGAAAAGCATGGAGCTTCCTTAAAAAACTAAAAACAGAACTACCATATGATCCAGCAATCTCACTCCTGGGCTTGTACCTGGAGAAAATCATAATTCAAAAAGATACATGCACCCGAATGTTCACTGAAGCAGTATTTACAATAGCCAAGACATGGAAGCAACTGAAATCTCCATCAACAGAGGAACAGATAAAGAAGATGTGGTACATATATGCAATGGAATATGACTCAGCCGTTAAAAAGCAGAAAATAACGCCATTTGTAGCAACATGGATGGACCTGGAGATTATCTTTCTAAGTGATGTAAATCAGTTAGAGAAAGGCAAATCATATGGTAACACTTATATGTGGAATCTGCTTCTCTTGTGGCTCAGCTGGTAAAGAATCCATCTGCAATGTGGGAGACCTGGGTTCGATCCCTAGGTTGGGAAGATCCACTGGAAAAAGAAAAGGCTCCCCACTCCAGTATTCTAGCCTGGAGAATTCCATGGACTGTATGGGGTCACAAAGAGTCAGACACGACTGACTAACTTTCACATATGTGGAATCTAATTAAAAAATGATACAAATGAACTTATTTACAAACAAAATAGATTCACAGATCTTGAAATCAAACTTACAGTTACCAAAGGGGAAACATGGAGGGAAGTGATAAATTGGGAGATTGGGATTAACATATACACATTACTGTAAATAAAACAGATAACAAGTACCAACTAACTATTATCAAATAAAACAAGTTAATCAGAACTCATAAACATTTCTTTGTAACTGCAACACCAGAAGCTCTGATTTCAAAAGAGCAGTTGTAAAAAAAAAAAAGAGAGCGAGCGAGCAGTTGTATTTTAAAATAACCATCCCCAACAGGTTTCACATGCCTAGAGCATGCAAATTTATTTTTTAATTCCCCGTGCTCTTTTTTGTCCCAGTGAACAAAGCTAGCCACCACCACGTATAAAGTATCTTGCTATTCTGCATACAGAGCTGCATATTTAAAATCAAATCATATATCCCATGTAAATTATGATTTATACCCTCCTATAAAAAATGATTGCAAAATCCTTATCCATCCCCTACCACACAGAATCCATCAATATATAGAGAACAATGCATTTTGACCAAGAGGGTTTTACCTCAGGAATGGAAGGTGAGTTTAGCATTCAAAACTCAGTCCATGTAATTTACCACAGTGAAAGAATAAAGAAAACACAAGATGATCATCTCAAAGATGTAGAAAAAGCATTTGACAAAATTCAACACCCACTCATGATAAAAATTCTCAAATAGGAACATAAGGAAACTCTCCCAATCAATGAACAGCATCTTTGAAAAACCTACCTTAACATCATAACTAACAGAGAAACAGTGCTTTCCCCTGTAAATCGGGAACAAAAGATGTCTACTCCCATCACTTACATTCCACACTGCACCTGAAATCCTAGTCAATGTGAAAAGGTAAAAAGAATGAAAATGTGTACAGACTGGAAAGGAAGATGTAAACCTCTATCTGGGTATGATTCTTAACAAAGAAAATTTTAAGCAATCTACAAAAAGGCTACTATGAAAGTAAATTACCAAGTTGCAAGGTTTAAGGTCAATATGCAAAATTCAGTTATAGTTCTATATACTAGCAACAAAGAAGTGGAAAATGAAATTTCAAATATCCACTTACAACAGCATCAAAAAAAATCCCAAAATATTAGTAATAGACAAACAAAACACATGAAAGGCCTCCACCCTAAAACTAGAAAATATTGCTAAGAAAAATTAAAGACCGAACAAAAATGGAGAGACATGCATCAAAAGATTCAATATTGTAAAGATGTCAACTCTCCCTCAAACTGATCTACAGATTCAATACAACTACAACCATAATTCCATCAGGCTTTTCTGCAGAAACTGATTAAGCTAATTTTTAAATGTATATGTAAATTCAAAGAACCTAGAATATTCAAAGTAATCTTGAAAAAAACAAGAACCACCACCAAGTTGAGGGCTTATACTGACTTCAAAACTTACTACAAAGCTCCAATAATCAAGGCAATCTGATACTGGCATACAGACAAATAGATAAATGAAACAGAACAAACAGCCCAGACAGATTTACAATTATATGACATTTGATTTTCAAAAGCAATTTAATGGAGAAAATAAAGTCTTTGCAACAAAGAGTGCTAAAATAATTGGATATCCATATGGAAAATATATTTCAAACCCCACCTCATACCCCACACACTTATCAATTCAAGATTGATCACATAAATTTAAAAACTAAGCCTATAAAACTTCCAGAAGAAAACATAAGAGAATTATCTTCATGACTGAGGAGTAGGCAAAGGTTTCTTAGAGGTCACAGAAGGCAATAACCTCAAAAGAAAAAAAAAATGCCAAATTAGATGAACAGGAAAGCCACAGACTGGTAGAAACTTTGCAAAACACATCTACAACAAAGGCTCAGTATCTAAAGAAACTCCAAAACTCAATAGTCAAAAAATTTGAACAAACACTTCACAAAGGAAAATATGGCCAAAAGGCATATAAATAAAAATTATGAACATCATTTAATCATCAAGGAAATGCAAATTAAAAAAACAATCAAATACCACTGAGCATCCACAAAAAGAGCTGGTTAAAAGACTAACAATACCAATGTTTAAAATATATACATATAAAGCAACTAGAACTCTCATACACATTGGAAATATTTTAGAAAAATGTCTAGCAACTTCTTATAAAACTAAACATATACTAATGCATATTTATGAGCCAAGAGCCTGCTATTCCATTCCTAAATATTTACTTAAGAACCGAAAACAAATGTTCGCAAAAAGATCTACATATAAATGTTCGGAGCAACTTACTCAAAATAGCCAAAAACTTTAAAAAGTCTAAATTTTTACCAATAAAAGAAGATATAAGCAAACTATGGTACAGTCAGAAAACAGAATGGTACTCAGCAATATAAAGGAACAAACTATGGACACAACAGCAAAATGGATGAACTTTTAAAACATTAGGCTGAGTGCAAGATGTGCCTTATTCAAATGAATCCATTTACATGTTCCTTTTGTATGGAACAGACAATATTAATCTATGGTAGAAACAAAACCACAACAGCAGTGGCCAGGGGTTGAAGAAGAATCTCCAGGAAAGACCTTTCTAGGGTGACGGTAATATTCTGTCTTGAGAGAGGTTTAAGTCACAAAGGTATATGTTTTTGTCAAAACTCATCGAAATGTACCCTTAAGGTGGGCATTTCATTGTATGCAAACTTGCAACTCCCTTAAAAAATATATATCTCAAACTCGTTATACAAGCAGAAATATTCAGAAGTAAAACAAACAGACATCTGCAACATACTTTGAGGTACAAGCAAAAAGATTAAGATGAATTAATAAATGCATTAAGGGATGAACAGATCAATATGTGATAAATGATAAATGTAGAATCTATATGATGTCTGTATGGGTATTTATTGAAAACAATTCTTTCAACTTTTCTGTGCTTCTAAATATTTTCATAATAAAATACTGGGAAAAAATTTTAAATAATGACTTACTACATGGATAGTACACACTAGATCAGTAACAATACCTGCCACTCTAATAGGGAAGACTCTTTATATTCTATTACAAGTTAATCACTAAAGGGATGTTGCCTATAAGCTTAAATTATACGTAATGACCCATCTCTGATAACCCTGTCTCTCAAGGAATGAGCATTAAGCTAAAAGACCTTTGTTTAGCTCATAGGAACAATCATGACCAGGCCCACCTGTGAATGATTGTAGGGAGGAAGAAATTAAAACAGCCCCTCTGGAAGCTGACTGGAACCAGGAAATGTCTGACTTTACTCCCTCCCCGGTTAGTGGAAGAAAAGCCTTAGGCAAGACGGTTCTTTAGAGGCATGAGTCCACCATCTTCTCAGTTTTCTCACTTTCAGAATAAAGTCACTATTTCTTGCCCCAACAACTCGTCTCTCAATTTACTGGTCTGTCAGTGCAGCGAGCAGTATGAGCTTGGACTCTGTAACACTACCATCACCGTTCAGGTGATTACTAGGTGTGAGGCACTTTGGTGGGTACTTATATGTGTTACATCTAATACCCACAGCAATTCTGAAAGGCAAGTAGTACTCTCCTCATTTTCCAGATAGAACTGATGTGCAGAAAGACTAAAAACCTGTTCTAACCTCATACATTGACCAGATGGTAAAGGCAGGATTCTAAAGCCAGATCTGGCTCCATAATACTGCTCTTTCCATTATATCACAGTGTCTTAATGATGAACTCCAAGGTTTTGGTCCAATTAACTTCTTATAGTACCATGGAATTTTATGTTCTTGACCAGTAAACAGAAATAGAAATAAGTAGGTTAATAGCAAGGACCTTGGAAATCAACAACACTGTTACTCCACCGTAATGGAATTGGTTAGAACATGGTTGCTGCTCCTCGTCTCCTTTCAGTCATATTACAAATGTGATTCATAAAACAAGAGAAGGATCCCCAAACCATAACTCGATTTTCTCAAAATTCTTTACCTCATTTCTCGTTCTTCATGTTGAGCAATAAGGTTGCTATAAAAATTCTCCAGGGTCACTTTGGTCATTGTCACCCTTTCCTTTGTGTGACTACTCATGGACGAGCAAGGTGTTGAGCCTGTCATTGCCATGGCTGCTAGAAACAATGAAAAAAAAAGAGGTATTAGTTTTGGAGACAGAATCCACCAGTTCTGCACTCTCCTACCCTACTGATAGGAATGTAAATTGACCTAAGTTTTCTGGAATACAAACAGTATTAAACAAAACCCAGACAAACAGAATACTTGGTGAAAACAAGTATACATTAATGTTTTTTGACACAGAAATACCATGGCTAGGTATAAGGCCTTAGAGAAACTATCACACAGGTTCCTTTTTAACTTTTCTTGCGCCAATGGAACCCGTGCCCCCTGCAGTGGAAGCACAGAGTTGAAACCACCAGACTGCCAGGGGACTCCCCCCAACTCCACACAGGCTTTTAAGGGAGCATGAACAGGATGTGCACTACAGAAGATGGTCCTTATGCCATCAACTGTGTCAAGAGAAACTAGAAGCAATTCAGTAAGCAAATCAAGAAGTAAAATGTTGTGGAGACATATAAAGAAATAACCATATAGCAGTCAAAAGCAACATGAATACATCCTTAAGGAAGAGCGTTGCATTTTTCAGAAAGAAGGGAACAAGACCACAATACCAAACACATATATTAAGAACATGTAACACAGGCAGTACCATTCTTTGCCATCAGGAATCTACCTTAAAGGAATCAAAGACCCACAAGGATTCACACACAAAGGAATTCAATGCAGCATTGTAATGACAAAGAAAAACTACAAGTAACTTGAATAATCAAGAATAGAATTGATTAAATCATGGAAAAGTCCTACAATGAAATAACATGCAGACAATTAAAATATGTTCAAATGTTTGTCAGGCAAGCCTTTAAAGAATAAAACAAAAAACATTTTTCAGGAAAAATATTTCCAATCTAATTGAAAATAATAGGTTATAAAACAGAACATATACCATTTCACTTTTATGTGTTTACTGTATATGCAAAGAATTATTAGAAACATATATCAAAATGTTACCAGTGGGAAAAAATATTAGTGGTCTAACTCTAGGCAGGGAGAATACAATAGATCATCTTCTTGTCTGTGCTTTTCCACGTTTTTGTCAATGAGTGTGTACAATTACCATTAAGTTACCAAGAACTTTTAAATTTACAATTTCTATAGTTTAAAAAAATCTATGACTAAAATCTTCATCTACAAGTATAAATGACAAGTGACACGGCTTATGGTATTCGACAGATGTCTGCTATCTATTTGAGTTGACAAGTTAAAACAAAGAACTATGATGGAAACAATACTACAAAAGAAAAAACCTAAGTCATAACTTTAGTGATGAAAGATACCTTAAAAACAAGAGGCCCTAAGTTCCTAGTTTTACATATTTGAAAACTGATACCAATGAGGTTTAAATAGCTTTGTTGTTGCTTAGTCACTCAGTCGTGTCTGCCTCTTTGCGACCCCATAGACTGCAGCATGCCAGGCTTCCCTGCCTTCACCATCTCCCAGAGTTTGCTCAAACTCATGCCCATTGAATCGAGGCTGCTACCCAATCATCTCATCTTCTGTCGACCCCTCCTCCGCCTGTCCTCAATCTAACCCAGCATCAAGGTCTTTTCCAATGACTCGGCTCTTCACACCAGGTAGCCAAAGTATTTGAGCTTCAGCATCAGTCCTTCCAATGAATATTCAGGGTGGATTTCCTTTAGGATTGACTGGCTTGATCTCCCTGCTGTCCAAGGGACTCTCAAGAGTCTTTTCCAACAGCACAATTTAAAAGCATCAGTTCTTTGGCACTCAGCCTTCTTTATGGTCCAACTCTCACATCAGTACATGACTACTAGAAAAACCATAGCTTTGCTATATAGGCCTTTGTTGGCAAAGTGATGTCTCTGCTTTTTAATACACTGTCTAAGTTTGTCATAGCTTTCCTTCCAAGGAGCAAGCGTCTTTTAATTTCAAAAGTTTTCTTAAGGTTCTCCTCTTGATACTTTGCAACTTTTAAAATTGTTTTGGAAATTAAATGTAGCCTTTTAAGATATGTGTAAACACATTACTACTAAGAAAAAAGGCAATTTTTTCAAATTAAGCAATTTTACAAAAAGATACTGGGGGGGGGGAATCACATAAAGAATAATTTTTTCAGAGAAGAGATTCAAAATCAAGGCTCTACTTCAAAGTCAGTCATTCATGATGTGCTAAAATCATCAGTAATCACAAATTCAAGACACTGAATTCATCTCAATCTTACTATAAAATGTTATTTTTTATGGGGAAGTTTCTCCTAACATCAAAGCAAACTCAAATGTTTTTAGGATATCAGAATTCTTTTTAAACCTCTGTCTGGTTTATGAAGCTTGGGTGTGGTTCCTTATTTGTCAGCCTGTACCCCCTCCACCCACAATGAAAACCACATGCTCTCTAAGTTTGGTGAGGAAATTTTAAAACCAGATTTAAAAACAAGTCTGAAGCAAGAGAGTGCTTAGTACTCCTCCCTTGTCTGAAAATTTCCGGAGAATGTTTCTGTCTGTCTCTCTCTCTCTCTATATATATATACACACATTTTAACAAATGAAATTATTTCCACGTAAAAACACAACTAGAGAGTGTTTAAGCCTAAGAAAAACAATGCCCTCCATATAACAGGCAGTTAGTAAACATAGATTGAGCAAATTAATGATTTTCAGAAAAAAAAAAAAAGATTTTCAGTTGTCAACAAAGGTAAAGAACAAAATTACATTTATATTAATGGGTATATAAAAACTGGAGAACAAACATTTTGACCTATTTAAGTTGCTAGCATGACTTCCTAAACTTTTTAAAAGATCAACGGGAGATTAAATACACTCAAAGATACTCCTATAAAAGGCCAACAATGTTCTAACAGAATGGTTTCAACCTTCATTCAGTCTCTAATGCAATGGCTAAGGTTACACCATCCTTCCCTTTGGCCTTTCTTCAAACCCTCCTCCCCATCCTTTTCCTCTGCTCATAAATTCATAATTGATAATTCTAATAACCTTTCATCAAAAGTTACCATTGCCCTACAGCAATTTATAGGTTTTCTGGGTCAACCAAGTACTTTACATAAGATGGCTTTCCCTCAAGCTTTTGACAACTCAAGCCTTCTTGCCCTGACCTACAGGCCACTGGAGGCCCTTGCCCTATTTGTTTCATTCTCCAACTCAGAATTAAGAAATGATAGGTAAGCAAGAAATCTTAAAAGTTAAAAAAGAAATGTAACAGAAGAATGTGTTCTTCACAAGTCTGGGCAAACATTAAAAGGAGATCAAATGAAAATTGTCGTGTCTAGAGAGTTATGCATGGTTAACTGACTGACTTTACAAAGGTACCCTGTGAACTCTGTAAATATCCCCTTTCCTCACCAATTCTGTCTTTGTGACTGACAACCCAGTATCTTTCATTTGGACAATTCAACACTGGAGCTGAGACTATTCCTTAATAGTCACATATCTAATTTTTCCTCCTGGAACTGTAAGACACTGGAAAGCAAGCACCCTGTCCTATAATGCTTTTAATATTCTTCCCCATATCGCGAACAATACTACGCGCTTAGTTAAGTATCTTATAAAAGATTTGCTAGGAAAAACTGGTTTCTTATGCCCATTATTAGGAGCCGAAAATATGTATGTATGACGGGGGTGGGGTTAGGACATGGAATGGTTTTCTATACCGAGCGCGATAGAGTTGACCTCATCCCCTTAAGAGGAAGCTGCCATCTCTCGCCTGGGGGGAGACTGGAGCCTATTATTGAGGTGGTGGTTGTTCTACGCTTAGGGAAACCACATCCACTGCCTGGCTAACTCTAACTCGGAGCCAAAGTGCGCTGAAAGGGAGAGGAAACGCAGTGGTCTCCACTCCAGCCTTCCCCCGCACACTTCAAAAAGAACAAGATCATCTTTGTGTCTGTTCGTCTAGTGAGAGCTCTGGTCTCACTACCTGCCATTCTGCACACTTAAAAGTCTTTCTGCACAGACTCTGCCCCAAGTCCTTACTTTCCTTCTCCACTCTCTCTTTAAAAAAGGCTCCACCACATTTTCCTGTGGTTTTCAATTGGATTATATGAAGCCCGGTACCCTAAGACTAACCATAGGGAAGGGGGCAGACGCAAAGGTACCGCCGCCCCCCAAGGTGGGAGAGAGGGTGGCTTTCGACAACTGCCTCAGACAACACCTCTCAGATTCTTAAGACTCCAGGGAAAAAAAAGAAAAGGACGTGAAAATTGGTAACGACCGACAGACATCCTGGAGGGGAATGAGCGGTGGCAGCGAGCAGACAAAGCAGGCGACAAGGAAAGAAGAGAGCCTGGCACCCCGCCCCAACCGCACGCGAAGACAGAGAAAGGACGGGGTGCGGAGCCTGGGAAACCATGCGGAGGACCGGCCAGGAGCCTCTGGAAGCCGGGAGGGAAAGCACTGACAGGAGGGGTCGAAAGGGCAGGGCTGGAAAGAGGACGCCGGAGGGAAAGGGAGAACCCCAAAAAAGAGTTAGGGAAAGAGGAGAGAAGGGGAAAGGCCGGGATGGACGGAAGACAACGGCAGCAAGACACTCACCGGAGCCCGGGGCTGAGGGGAGAGGCAGGGCTGGGGGCGGCGAACAGCCGCAGACGCCGGCGGGGCCAGCGGTCTCGACGTGAGGAAAGGCGAAACCCCCGCAGCAGCTGCCAGCCGACCCGAGGAGGGGAGGGGACGCGTTAGGGACTCTGAAGGAGGGAGCCGCGGGGCGGTTGCGGGTGTGAAGACGACAGGAAGAGCCCCAACTGCCGGAAAAGACGGCAAGCGCAGGGGCCAACGCTGCCCAGTACCCCACGGCGGAGACGGGCTGGCGCGGCGGCCAAGGCGCCGGACTGCGCAAGCGTGACTTCCCGGAGCCGCGGCGCGGGTTCCGGGTCTGCGCATGCGCCGCCCCTCCCCGCCCCGCCCCATTCCGGCTGGAGAGGCCGGGTTGAGCGCAGAAGTCTGAGGGGTGGGGCATTTTCGGGGTGGGCGGGACCGGGCTGGGCTCGCGGGGAGAGTCCTTTTAGGGGTTTTTTTGTTTGTTTTTTTCGTTTTGAAATAATTATAAACTCTCCCCCAACGTGACAGAATTTGTACAAAAAGGTCCCTTTTACCCATCACCCACCCAGCTTCTCTCAGCATCTTACATAACTACATTGCGTTATCAAAACCAGGAAATTAATATCGGCGGAGTACAATGGACTAGACCGATGCAATTAACTAGATGACAAACCTCAGATTTAACCACTCGGGCTTGCACTCATTTTTGCGTGTGAGAGCGTACTCGCGCCCATCTGTGTAGTTCCATGAAGTTTTTTCACCTGTGTAGTCATGGTCCCCTACCAACTCTTGATTTCCTTCATAAATAGGTCCCCCGGAGCCCTTCCCTCCGCCCGCCCCCCCCCCCTCCCCGCCAGCATCTACACTGCCTTAAGGTAAGGATTAGCATACACTGCCTTGGATGGGGTGAGCTCTCATATGTTTGGACATCTGATACCGGATACGGGGAGGGCACCCCAGTGTGCATGGAACCTGCTTTCCAAGGCTAGCCAGCTGCGGAGTCTGTCCCATCCTTTGGGTTAGCGAGGACCCAAGACTTGGACGCTCACTGGTTCCTTGAGAATGGAGCGCAGTGCCCTTGAGCAGAAATTACCAGGCTCCTGGAAACAAAGATGACAATGCCCCTGCCTGCCTTCAATAGAGGCCATCTAGGCAGCGAAAGAAGCACGTGTGCAAGTCATTCGTTACTGTTTTGTGGTATTAGGGTGCCCCCAGGCTCTTCTGTATCTGTGTAAAACCTAAGGTTTTAATCCTTCAAGCTTGGGGTCCTAGGCTTTGTTTCCTTAATGGTCTTAAAAACATAGGCTTTCCTTGACTGCTTTCATCTTGCTAGACTTCAAAGCCCAGTTTCCTTTAGTCTCAGCACACAAAAACCACTTTGCTTTTCATTCCCCCGACCAGAGGCCCTTCTTCCTCAGTGACTTTTGTTAAAGTCCTCCCTATCCTTAAGGACTTAGTTACATGCCAGACTTTTGCATAGCACTTTTCGGTTTACGAACCACATGCAAGAACTTAATCTCAGGTGATCCTCACAACTCTTGTTTCTTCTTCTTCTTCTTCCGTAA
This sequence comes from Cervus canadensis, assembly GCF_019320065.1. Lineage (NCBI taxonomy): Eukaryota > Metazoa > Chordata > Mammalia > Artiodactyla > Cervidae > Cervus > Cervus canadensis. Next base: position 41,924,079 of record NC_057413.1, read on the forward strand.
TTATTGAGGTATAATTGACAGCACTGTATAAATTTAAGGTGTCCAACATAATGATTTGACCTATCTCATGAAATGACTATGACAATAAGCTTAGTAAACATCCATCATCTCACATAAATACAAAGTCAAAGAAACAAAACTTTAGGGCTTCCCTTGTGGATCTACTGGTAAAGAATCCACCTGCAATGCAGGAGACTCAAGTTCAATCCCTGAGTCGGGAAGATCCCCTGGAGAAGGAAAGAGCAACCCACTTCAGTGTTCTTGCCTGGGAAATCCCATGGTCGTAGGAGCCTGGAGGGCTACAGTCCATGGGATCTCAAGAGTCAGTCACAGCTTAGCAACTCAACGATAACAACTTTAGTGAGGAGGATGCTGCTGCTAAGTCGCTTCAGTCGTGTCCGACTGTGCGACCCCATAGACGGCAGCCCACCAGGCTTCCCCATCCCTGGGATTCTCCAGGCAAGAATACTTGAGGAGGCAGTGACTGCTTATTCTTCACAGTGATTGGTTACAGTATTAGACTTTTCTTAAATGATAGGGAATTGGTTAGTCGTTACCTCATAAAAATATTGGTGAAGAGTTTAAGTTGTGCCTATGATTTCCAGAGGCGTAAGCAAGAAGTGACCAAGTCAAGTTAGTCTCCCTTGTCTTGCAAAATAAGATAAATTTTTTTGATAATTTTTTTTAAAAAGAAACAAAACTTTCATATATAGTATACTTTTGTTAGGTGGTTAGAATAGGGAAAAAGAGTCCAAAATGGTGGTGGCTAAAACACCTGGAAGGGGAAAGCCTACGAAAATAGAACAAAGGAAGGTCCGAGGACTGGAGTGAGAACCTTAGGTAAAACAAACAATGCTCCTGCCTAGGCCCAATTTACATAAGACAGGCCCAGGGACAGAGAAACATAAAAAGAGGAGCCAAAGCCCTCTCTCTCTCTCTCTCTCTTTCTTTCTCTCTCTCTCTTTCTCTCCTCCTCTCTCCCCCTCGCGCGATGGGGCGCTCTTCTCTTCGCGTCTTTGGATCAACGTGCCCTCACTCCTCGAAGATGGATTTTCCTGCTATTATCTAAATAAATAGAGCTGTAACACTGAGCTGTAACACTGATTTATTTAAGAGCTATAACATGGTCTGTCCTCCAAGAGCTGTGACCCGCCGAGGGAGCTTCAATGTCCGTCACTCCAAATTTTTGTTGTGCCGAGACAAAGAACGGAGGAGCATACACTCGCCTGACACTTTCATATATAGTATTCATATATATATAACAGTGTTAATTATATCTATCACAGTGTCCATTACATTCCTAGTATTTAAATCTGGAAGTTTGTACCTTTTGACCACCTTCATTCAACTTCCCCTCCCTGCTCTGGTAGTCACAAATCTGATACCCTTTTCTATAAGTTGAGTTCATTTATTTGTTTTTGATGTATAATTGATCTACAACTTTAGTTCCTATTCTACAACATACTGTCTCAATATTTCTATACATCTCAAAATGCGTGTGTGCATGCGTGTTCAGTCACGTCTGACTCTTTGCGACCCTATGGACCGTAGCCTGCCAGGCTCCTTTATCCATGGGATTCTCCAGGCAAGAATCCTGGAGTGAGTTGCCATGCCCTCCTCTAGGAGATCTTCCCAAACCAGGGATCAAACCTGTGTCTCCTGTGTCTCCTGCGTTGCAGGTGGGTTCTTTACCACTGAGCCACCAGAGAAGCCCACATTTCAAAATGATGCAAGTCTGTTTACTAGTGTCACCATACAAAGATATTATGTGGTTATTGACTATATTTTTCACACAGTACATTTCAGACCTATGACTCATTTATTTTGTAACTAGAAGCTTGTACTTTTAATCTCCCTTACCTTTCTCCCCCACCATTCTTACCTGCCTCCCCTCTAGGAACCACCAACTTGTTCTCTGTATCTATAACTCTGTTTCTGTTTTATGTTTGTTCATTTACATTTATTTTAGATTCCACATGTAAGTGAAATCATACGGCATTTGCTTTCTCCATCTGACTAGCTTCACTTAGCGTAATATGGACCTCTAGTTTCATCCATGTTGTCGCAAATGGCAAGATTTTGTTCTTTTTCATGGCTGAGTAGTATTCATATATGAATATTTTATGTATATATATACATTACATCTTTATTCATTCATCTATTGTTGGGTACTTAGGTTGCTTCTATAACCTGGTTGTTTCAACTAATGCTGCAATGAACATAGGAATGCATACATCTTTTCTAATTAGTGTTCTTGTTTTCTTTGGATAAATACCCAAGAGTAGAAGCTGAATCAAATAGTGGTTCTATTTTTAATTGTTTTTCATAGTAGCTGCACCAGTTTCCATTCCCACCAATAGTGCATGAGGATTTCCTTCTCTCCACATCTTGTTATCTTTTTGATAACAGCCATTCTGATCTTCACATCTCTTTGGCAAGTCACAAAGGATAAGCTGCTGTTGTTTTACTTTTCAAGATCAAGGTCTTGCCCTTTATTTTTATTTTTTTCTAACATTTACTTTTTAACTTTTATATTATAGTGGACTATAATTGATTTACAATGTTGTGTTAGTTTCAGGTGTACAACAAAGTAATTCATTTATACATATAAATATATCTATTCTTTTTAAAATTCTTTTCCCACTTAGATTATTATAGAATATTGAGCAGAGTTCCCTGTACTATACAGTACGTACTTTTTGGTTACAAAGGTGAGTTTGTAGCGTTAAAAAGAAAACCATAGGCCCAAAATGGCATCATTTATGCTGAAGCCCATGATAACAAACTTAGATTTAATACCTCATCTAATTGCAGTTTTTACTTTCCCTGGGGAATGTAGTCTCAGTCATTCATCCTGGAATTTTCTGATGAGCACCAACAAGGTAATCTGTCATTTGGACCCTCTCCATCCCACCCTCCACAACCCCTACAAAGGAAGAAGATGGAATCTGCATGATTCAACCTCACCCTTTCCCCAAATAAGGTGATCTGGCCTAAACAATCCTTTCCTTTCATTTGCTAATTGCTTCCTTGCCCACTTGTAAAAACCATCCATTCTGCACAAGGTCTTCGGGCTCCTTTCTCTTTACTAGCTGGGATACTGCCTGATTCACAAAGACTGAACAAAGTCAATTACAACTTAAGATTTACTTGGCGGAATTTTTGTTTTTTTAACAACAGATAACTGGGCGATGTGCCTTTTAGACAGTGCCAATATATAATTTCCCTGGAAGATAAAGATTCATACAGAGTAGACTAAGTCAGATGACCTGGGATATACTGGGCCACATCTAATGGAAGTTCTTAACTTAAGTCTTACTATGACTTTACTAATGCTGCTGGCTATGTTATTTGTATTTCATCTGTTTTACAAAATTGCTGTTTCTTACACTGCCAAATGTGTGACTGAGGCCTCTGATAAAATAATACTTAGTTCCATGTGAGATCGATGATGGTAACACTGTAACTCTAGATATTGGAAGAAGCAACAAGAGGGAATGTTTTCTTGGACCAAGAGGCTAGTAAGACAGGTGGTCCAGAGAATTTTGGATACTGTTTTATGGCCTAGTCCAGTAACAGCACACTGAGTGGCCTGTCAACAAATCTCTGGTCATGAAATGCCCCCCACAGAATCATGGTCAAGTTTATGAGTGAAAAGGGGCTCTGCCAACTGAAAACTGACACTTGCCATCTACATCCACAAAGATTAAATCATGGCCACTGCAACAGCTGAACTTCAGCTCCCCTGAAAGGAGTTCAGGGTGAAAATCAGGAATGAGGCACTCTGTGGTCTGGGAAAAACTGGCAGAACAGGTCTTCAGATAGTTAGATCTTTTCAGGAGAAGATTTTATGAATCCCAACTCTTGCATCTTCTCATACCTAGAGAAACACTGACATCATTAATGGTGACATCTGCTTTGGCTATTAAGGAAAATTTTACAATTAAAAGTCAAAATAGAGTAGCTATGGTTCAGATATCCTGGGAAATAACTAGGTGATGTTATGGGTGTACTTTCAGATTAGACCTCGTATTGCTAAACACTTGAGTTTTCTGAGTCGTCTCAGGCTTGGATGCCCCCATTCTCAAAACAATGTCTGCTGAAGCTAGTAACTGCAACCTTACTTTTTATAAAACTAGGCAACTGGCTACCTGGCTACAAGTCTCCCCAAAGTGACAGGTCCAGACTGGGTTTCAGGCCTATTCTTCTAAAAAGAAATGAGATTTATTTTGTCTATTAAAATTCCAGTTATCACTCCTCCGACTACTTCTAATTAGGTATGTTACACCAAAATGGCAGACCAAGGGATTGAGATTTTAATCATACAAGGCTCAGATCTAGAACTTGGAACTCAGGAATACTTCCAATTCAGTGTCTATTCTCCAAGCTGAGGCAGTCCTATGCCCCATTTTGACAGGAAGTTATCACAGTCATAATTGCCCAATTCCCTAAATTAAAACTGAGCAGAACTCTGTGGGGCTCTGGAGTACAGATCTGTTCTGTGTTCTCCATTTCTTGTCTGTTGGATATAGGCTTCATTCAGCCTCCTTGACCTTTCCTGAGTTCCAAAGGGTGGATTCAAACAATTGCTAATGAGGGAAGGGAGGGGATACAGAAACAGAGGAGAGACAATCAAAGGTTGGTACAGCCTCAAGACAGGGGCCTGATTCCTACTTAAAGAAATATGCATAACAATGTCTTTGAGTTCTTCTACAGAATGGAGCCCTGACCCAGGTGGAGGATGGTAACGTCAAACTAAACACAAGATTCTTGGAGCATATCTCTGTTGCCTTACCACCAACAAATAAAAAAAAAAAAAAGAAGTCACAAACCCTGCAGCCCTCACCCCAAATGTCGCCTCCTGTTTCTGGGGACCAGTGATGACCATCCTGTTAGGTCTCCTGTTTGGCCCCTGTCTATTTCATCTCTGAGAGGAGCCAGCAATTTCTAACTAAATTACTGTTATTACAAGGGTGAATGCTGGTTTCAGGCAAAAAGTACCTTGGCTTAGATCAGGTAGAGAGAGACTTCTGCTCTGCTAGGCAGGCCTACACCCATGCACAGCAGGAACGAGTTACAGAAGAAAGACCTCCGCCCTATTCCCAAGAAGTATCTTGAGTATGAAGTTTCTCAGGGGAGAGTTGTTAGGGGAAGACACTGATTGAAACCGCCCACCCTGGCCAGGCACCGTAGTAACCATTTGCATGAGTTGTTTTATGGCAGGAGGTCCTGGTAAGGAACACAGAACTAATAAGCCACCACCAACTGGAAGAGTTCGGGAAAGGTCAAAAGGTGACACCACATGTCCAACCACCTCCCAGAATCCTTCTCTCTGCATCCATCTTGGCTGAACAAGGCGTGCACCACCAGGAAGGACTCTGAGTCAGAATGATTGGCTAAGGACAACCCAGAAACTAATCCCATCACCATAAAACGTGAGACTGCAAGCCAGTTCTGCAGAGCTGTTCTCCTGGGTCCCCTTACTCTCCTGCTCTCCATCCAGGTGCTCTTTCCCAATAAAATCTCTTGCTTTGTCTGTACACGTGTCTCCCCGGACAATTCATTTCTGAGTGTTAGACAAGAGCGGTCTTCCTTCCTGCAACACTTCAAGCTAGGCTTCAACAGTATATGAGCTTCTAGATGTACAAGCTGGATTTAGAAAAGGCAGAGGAACCAGAGATCAAATTGCCAACATCCATTGGATCGTAGAAAAAGCAAGGGAATTTCAAAAAGACATCTACTTCTGCTTCATTGACTACGCTAAAGAGATGGGAATACTAGGCCACCTTACCTGCCTCCTGAGAAACCTGATTGCTGATCTAGCCCTGCATGGACCCAGATGGTTACATTTTACCATGACTCCAGTAAGTGTAGTGGACACAATAAGTGTAGTCATTCTTTTTGACCATCAATCTCCTGAATCCTTTCCTGTATTTCCCACTTCTTACTATCAAAACTGAAAATTACAGATAGCCTTTTTTTAGGCTCCATTGCAGCTAGAGAGCAGGCACGATACCTAAGTGCCACCAATCACTTATTCACCTTGACCCCCACCCACCACCCCCGACTCTGCCCTCACCTGTGAGTTGGAAATTAGGGTGATCTGATCCTATTCTTATAATACTTAGCTTCATTTGCCTCACTGTGAAATTCTGGTGTTGGCAGATCTGGCCTTTATTTCAAATGTTATTTCATTCATTATGCATTTTTTTTGCATTAACTGGTATTTTTAAAAAAAATATTGCATTGATCCATGGCTGATTCATGTCAGTGTATGGCAAAAACCACTACAGTATTGTAAAGTAATTAGCCTCCAACTAATAAAAATAAATGAAAAAAATATTGCATTGAAATATTACTTTGATTACTGATTTTTTGCCACCGTTATAAATCTTATGCCAAGGTGAGTGTCTTGCTCACCTCACTTTAACCCGACTTCAGGCCCTGGAACAATCACTCTGAATCTGTTCTGGTAAGAGTGGTGATGGCTCCCCATAGTTTCTAGAGTCATCCACAGAGGTCTCATTGGCCAGAATTGCATCACATGGTCATCCTCCCTGGGAAAGCAAACTCAGCTTTTTATGATCTTCTAGAGAGGCAGGCAAAGAAGAAAGAGGTTAGTGAGGAATGAATATTAGCTCGTACAGCCAATAATGTTTGCCATGGCAGTGTATATTACTTTGCTGTTCTCTTTTAATCTATTTTACTAATCTAAATGGAGAAAGGGACTTCCCTCGTATCTCACTCAGTAGAGAAACTGCCTGCAATGCAGGAGACCTGGGTTTGATTTCCACGTCGAGAAGATCCCCTGGAAAAGGAAAATGGCAACTCACTCCAGTATTCTTTCCTGGAGAATCCCCTGGACAGAGGAGCCCGTTAGGCTACAGTCCATGGGGTTGCAGGAGTTGGACAGGCCTTAGAGACTAAACCATCAAATGGAGAACAGACATAAGGCACTTAGCAGGACCCTTATTAATTGACCTCTGGTTAATGGGAACACTGAACAGAGTCATTCCCTTTGTATTTTCTATTCTATATTATCTCCGCCTTTTTATTATTTTAATATAATTCACCAAATCCAAGCTTCTGTTTTATAACAGTTTTCTCTAAAAAACTCTTGGATAAATAACCTTACAGTATACTGTCATTCGTCATCTCCGTGGGACTTGAATTACTTGGTTCAAATATTAGCACCTTTTTTTTTTTCTGTCTTGCTCCTTTTCCCAGTTTCAAACCCATTAACCTTTTCCTTCTCTTTAAACATTGCTCTGAATTGTTCTTTGTCCCAAAGGTAATACCTGCTCTTCCTCGGTCAAGCTGACCTGTGATTGTATCACCAACTGAAGCTCAGCCTCTTGGCAAAGACCACAGACCCTTAGGGAATAGGCATCTTATCCCTGGCAGTGTGTGTCCAACCCTCTGGTGGCCATGACATCAACTGCTGCTGAATATTCCCTCCAGTTGAGGGCGGGAACCGTGCATGGTGCCTGCTAGCCCAGTGTTTCTCAGACGTCAGTGTGCAAACAAATCCCCTGGGATTCAGTTAAAAATGCAGATTCTGGACTTCCCTGGTGGTCCAGTGGTTAAGACTTCTGGCTTCCACTGGAAGGGGCACGGGTTCTCTCCCTGGTCAAGGAAGTTCAGCATGCTTTGTGGTACAGCCAGAAAGGAAAAAATGAAAGAAAATGCAGTTTCTGATTCAGAAGGTCTGGGGCAGAGCTAAGATTCTGGATTTCAAACAAGTTCCCAGGTGGTTCTAATGCCACTGGCCCACATCCCTTGAAGTAATAAGGAATGTAAACATATATCTGAGTGAAAAAGAAGGAGAAAGTGCCCACAATCCATCAGGGCAAAGACAGAGGCAAGTGAGGCATCGAGGGATGTCTCTGCAGCACTGAAGAAGGCCCTGAGTTCAGGTACAGCCCGTGCGCTAGCATGCTCTTGATCCTGAGAGTGTGTTTCCTTTCATTGTGAGTCCTAACACCTTACTTGCCCACCCTACTTCCAATCCCAGCCCCAATCACTGCCGAGCAACATTTTGGTAGGTGTTCCTTCAGACTGCTTCCTTCCTTCCCTCCTTCCCTTTTCTTTTCTTTCCTTCTAGTATTTTGTGCTTTCTGCTGTAGCCCTGAGAGGTTGCTGCCAAAATAGGCAAGTTCATGATACCCCGAATGTGATGCTGGTCCTGGCTGGTCACTACTCCGAACGCAAAGCAGTCATCATGAAGAACATTGATGATGGCACCTCAGACCGCATCTACAACCATGTTCTGGTGGCTGGAATTGATTGCTATCCCTGCAAAGTGACAAGTGCCATGGGCAAGAAGAAAACTGCCAAGAAGTCAAAGATCAAGTCTTTTGTGAAAGTTTATCATTCCAATCAACTCAGGCCCACAAAGTACTCCGTGGATAACCCCTTGGACAAAGCTGTAGTCAACGAGGACGTCTTCAGAGAACCTGTTCTCAAACGCAAGGCCCAACGAGAGGCCAAGTTCAAGTCCGAGGAGAGATACAAGACTGCAAGAACAGATGGTTCTCCCAAAAGCTGCAGTTTTAGGTCTGTCTTGTTTCAGTCACTAAAAACAACCGCCTCCCCCCCAATTATGTTTTATTTATTTTAATGAACTCCTTTTAAGCAACTAGATGGCCTCACCTGGCTGAAAGTTATCATTGCAGGTAATAATGTTTATTGTGAGTATGTTGAGTAGTATATTGGGAATCACAGATTTCAGTAGAATAAATTAACTGCCAAGTGGTTAGCAATTTTCCTTTTTCTTTATATCAGTTTCAGGCGTACAAATTACTTTCTAATGCACACATAAACACAAATGGGGTCATACTGTACATGATTATTACTATCTGTAATTATACCTGTAATATTTCACAGACACTATTGTACTCTATTTTCAAATATTTATTTATTTGCCCGTGCTGGGTCTTAGCTGCAGCACGTAGGGTCTTCCATCTTCACTGTGGCATGCGGGGACTTTGGGTCCTAATCCCCTGACCAAAGGTTGAACCCAAGCCCCGTGCATTGGGAGCCTTAGCCACTGGACCACCAGGGAAGTCTCCAGTATCATACTTTTGTTATAGTATTTGTCCATTTATATCTAAGTTATGATAGTTTAAAACCCTCAAATTAAATCCTCAAATTTAAAAGCTTAATATCAAATTCATTTAATAATCCTATTCCTCAAATATGTACATAGTTACTTCCTCTGAGTTGGAAGGATTATGAGTGGTTATTATCTCTTTCTTATACTTTTCTGTACTTTCCAAATTTTCCACATTGGACTCATGTAATGTTAATTTCATTTTTATTTTTATCGAAGTAGTATGGACTTGAAAAGCACAAAATTATCTACAATATTATAATGATAAATAGCAGTTCCTTGCCCCACCCACTGCCACTGGAGTTAATCAGCAAGCAGCTGCTTTCAATGCTTTTAGTTGTTTCTTCTGTTATTTATCACCTTGTTTCTAAATAACATTGCTTTTTCTTAAATTTCCAGTTTTAGATATTTTTTAACTTCCTCAGTGAAGATGAAGATTTTACTTAGTTGCACCACAACTTCCATATAACTTCTTCCACCACTGTCATTTTCCTTAAATCAATATTTTATTCTCCAAAGAAGACATACAGATGGCCAACAGTACATGAAAAGATGCCCAACTTTGCTAATTATTATATAAATGTAAATCAAAACTACAATAAGGTATCACCTCACACCAGTCAGAATGGCCATCTTCTAAAAGTCTACGAATAATAGATGCTGGAGAGGGTGTGGAGAAAAGGGAACTCTCCTACACTGTTGGTGGGAATGTAAGTTGGTGCACTATGGAGAACAGTATGGAGGTCCCTTAAAAAACTAAGATGATCCAGCACATGATCCAGCAGTCCCACTCCTAGGGACATATCTGGAAAAAACAAAAACTCTAGCTCAAAAAGATATGCATATCTTTTTGCTATGAAAACCCCAGTTTTCATAGCAGCACTATTTACAATAGCCAAGCCACGGAAGCAACCTGAGTGTCCACTGACAGAGGCATGGATAAAGAAGATGTGGTACATACATACAATGGAATATTACTCAGCCATAAAAAGAAATAATGCCATTTGCAACATCATGGATGGACCTAGAGATTATCATACTAAGTGAAGTAAATCAGAGAAAGGTAGATATCATATGATATTGCTTATATGTGGAGTTTAACAAAATGATACAAATGAACTTATTTACAAAACAGAAACAGAGGCACAGACATAGAAAACCAATTTATGGGTACCACAGAGGAAAGGAGATGAATAAATTAGGAACTTGAGATTACCAGATGCACACTACTATAGAAAAAATAGATAAAACAAGGAGCTGCTGTATAACACAGCAAAGCATATTGTAATAATCCATAATGGAAAATAATCTGAAAAAGAATATATGTGCATTTCTTATATATATGTAAAGCTGAATCACTTTGCTGTATGCCTGAACCTAACACAACATTGTTAATCAACTGTACTTCAATTATAAAAGATTGTTTTTAATTCAGTGTTTATAACTGAACCAAATGACTCTGTCGTTTTTTTTTTTAATATTTATTTATTTATTTGGCTCCACTGGGTCTTAGTTGAGGCACTCAGGATCTTAGATCTTTGTTGTAGCATGCAGGACCCTTAGTTGTGACATGCAGTTATCTTTTAATTGCAGCATGCTAACTCTTAGTTGTGGCATGTGGGATCTAGTTCCCTGACCAGGGATCAAACCCAGGCCCCTGGCATTGGGAGTGCTGAGTCTTAACCACTGGACCACCAGGGAAGTCCCACTACCCTGTCTTAAGTCATTTTTTTTGTTTTCCCTGAAGTTAACAATTGCTTCGATTTTTTCCCTTGCATAGTTTTGTTTTAAGATATCTGTCACTGATTTATCTGCACGTTCTCTGTCAAACTGGATAGCTTTTATCAGATTATGGTCAAACAGCTCTTTTTTTTTTTTGCTGTAGGATCATCCTTCCTAGAGTTCTCTGTGTTAGCCAGCGTTCTCCAGAGAAACAGGCAACAGAGTAGAGAGAAACAGATTTGTTTTAAACATCAGAGTTGGGGAGAGCCAGCAAATTCTAAATCTGTAGGACAGGCTGGAAACTCAGGCAAGGGTTTGCAGCCTTAAGTCTGAAATCCACAGGGTAGGCAAGTAAGCTGGAAACTCAGGCAGGATTTCTATCATCTTGAGGCAAAATTCCTTCTCCCTTGGCAAACCTCGGGTCTTTGCTCATAAGGCTTCCAACTGAATGGATGAGGCCCACCCACATTATGAAGGGTAATCTGCTTAATTTAACAGTCAAGTGATTATACGTGTTAATGATTCTAAAATATACCTTCACAGCAACATCTGGAATGTTTGACCAAACAGGGCACCATAAACTAACCAAGTTGACACATAAAATTAACCACCACACCCTGCATTATCCTAAGTAATCTCTTCCCCATTATGTTTATTTTTTTTCTCTTTGTTTATTTCCCTCCCAGTTAATTTTATGCCCTTCTCTTTAAAATTCAACCACATCTTTCAGTAAATATGTCCCAGGTGAATTAAGACAACCCACCAAAGAGACTTTCCTGGTGGTCCAGTGGTTAAGAATCCTCTTTGCTGGGCTACCTTCGTGCCTCAGTGGTAAAGAATCCTCCGGCCAGTGCAGGAGACTCAAGTTCGATTCCTGATGCAGGAAGGTCCCACATGCTGCAGGACAGCAAAGCCTGGGTGCCGCGTACTGAGACTGTGCTCTAGAGCCCGAGAGCCACAACTCCTGAGCCCATATATTGCAACTTCTGAAGCCCGAGCACCTAGAGCCTGTGGCCTGCACCAGAGAAGCCGCTGCAATGAGGGGCCCACGTACACAGCTAGAGAAGACCCTGCTCACCGCAACTGGCCAGCAGTGAAGACCCAGCACAGCCGAAAATAATTAATAAAATGATATGCATGTTTTAAAAAAAAAGAATCCTCCTCGCAATGCAGGGGATGTGGGTTTGATTCTTGGTCAGGGAACAAAGATTCCATGTGCTGCAGAGCAACAAACCCCATGCTCCCAATTACTGAGCCACATGACACAACAAAGATTGGGTCTCTGGAGCCGCAACTGAGACCCAACGCAGCCAAATAAATAAATGACAACCCATCAGAGAACTGGTGCTAAGGTAGGCAGAGTGGGAGAGTCGGTGGGTATCTCCTCCACCCCTCTCCAGCTGCCTTCTCATTTACATGTCTTTCCCACTGTCCCAGGAGAGCACAAGGGGACACCATATACTATGTGGTAACTGCCAATAATAAAGGCTGGTCAGGAGAAAAAGAATTTACTTGCAACTGTAGTTCTTAAGGGAAGCCTTCGTATAATCAGCTGGCCCTGCCACCTGGTCAGTTTTATCTTAATGCTTAGGCTACAAACCTGAAAACTCAAAAAAAAAAATACTAAATGCAAAAGTGACTTTTCATATTGCTTCTCGGTTTCAGACTTCCAGATATGCCACCAATACACTGTACAATGATAGCTTTGGTCATGATTTTGTCTACTTAGAGTTTTTATTTTCTTTAAACTGAATGCTTAGTGATGGGGCTAAAATAATTGAGAAGTCTTAAGAAAAACAGATTTTAAATTAATTTTTTCCAAATGACTCTGTGCGTGTGTGCGCGCATGTGTGATTATGAGTCAGTGTTTCTTTGGAAATTAAGGGCAAAAAATCTCAAAAACAAATGCAGAATGTGAAGTGTGGCACATTGCATACACTTTTCCTACCTGTCTGTTTTCAGAGTGAAAACATTTGGAGGGAGAGAATTAAACCTTTTGCAGCAAGGAGAGAAAGAGAACTACAATTTCTGAACAAAAAGGATGACAGAAGCAAGTTCCCCAAAGAAAAAATAAATCTGAAAGTCAGAGGTGAATAGGATCAGATGTCCATTGATCTCTTTGTACTTAGATGGGAACCTTCCTATAAAATGAGTGAGTTTCTGAGGCTCCCATTGTTGAAAAATTTTCTTTCAGTTGGTGGGGTGGAGAGATGAATCACAAGACTCTCAGGCTCCCTTAGGAATGTGCTCAATCTTCCCATGTTTGCAGAAGCCCCAGAACTGTCTTAACTGCCAGATGATAGCTGATCTCATGTATTCCCTAAAAATAGAGGCATGTGAATCCCAGTTGTTCTAAATAGAAGTAATAGGACACACTAAAGTGTTCCATATACGTAAGTTTGGAAAATGCTGGGTTAAGTAAAATTATGTAAGTTTCTTTTTTCCACTTTTTCTTTTCTTTTTTTTTTTTTTTTTCTGGGGGGCCATGCCACATAGCTTGTGGGATTTCAGGTACCTGACCAGGGATTGAACCTGTGCCACAGCAGCGAAAGCACTGGGTCCTACCCACTGGCGTGCGTGCATGCTAAGTCGTTCCAGTCACATCCAACTCTATGCAACCCTATGAACTGTAGCGCACCAAGCTCCCCTGTCCAATGGGATTCTCCAGGCAAGAGTACTGGAGTGGGTTGCCATGCCCTCCTCCAGGGATCGAACCTGCGTCTCGTACGCCTGCACTGGCAAGTGGCTTCTTTACCACTAGCGCCACCTAGGAAGTTCCCCTACCCACTAGACCGCCAGAGAGTTCCCTATATGAGTTTCTTTATTACAGGACTTGGGTCCTTAAATATCATTGTGACTCTCCATCAGAAATGTTTGTTGAATAGTGAAGAACACAGATCTAACTAATGATCATGGGGCGGGGCGGGTGTAGGAGAAAAGGGCCAAGAGGATCATTTGCTCATTCTTGTAGCTTCAAGTCAAAGGAATGAAGTTCTCATAAATTCCCCCTTTGTTCTAAACTGCTAAGAGCTATTTCAGACTTCAGTCTTATCAGAGCTAGAGATCATTTCCTCTAATCCTTCCATGTTACAGGTGTGAAAACTGGCCTAAGGAGACCTGAAGTCATAGGTGAATTAAAATATGAAGTTCGGTTAGACCCAGCTTTGCTGACTTCCTGTTTATTGATCTTTGTCCTGCCCTGTGTCTCCATGAGAGTGAATCCACAGACTAGTAAGGAGCTGCTACTGCGCGGTTTTGACAAATCTGTCTATAATCAAAAACAGGATCTAAGCCAAGCTGATGGCCCATGTTATTTCAAACAAATCTCAATATGGCAAAATAAGTCCTACTGCCATGGGCATTTGAAGCAGCAGGATTTTACCTGTGATTTCAACACCAGATTCTTCATTTATCTCTGAGCCCATCGCCTCAGGATGTCTTCTTTGAAAACTGAATTGTAAGTCACATAGATGTCACGTTCATCTGTCTTTGAAAGTGTTAGTTGCTCAGTCTTATCCAACTTTTTGCGACCCCATGGACTGTAGTCCACCAGGCTCCTCTGTCCATGGACTTCTCCAGGCAAGAATACTGGAGTGAGTTACCATTTCCTCCTCCAGGGGGTCTTCCTGACCCAGGGATCAAACCTGGGTCTTCTGTATTGCAGGCAGATTCTTTACCATCTGAACCACCAGGAAAGCCCCCATCTCTCTTTACAAAGCTTTTATATTATTAATTGAAAAATTTTATTTTTATTAGTTTTGGCCATGCTATGCAGCATGCAGGATATTATTTCCCTGACCAGGGATGGAACCCATTACACCTGCAGCAGAACTGTGGAGCCCTAACCACTAGACCACATGGGACATCCCTATACAGCTTTTAAAAAGGTTTGTGTTGTTCAAAAAATGGTTCAAGGATTATAAAAGGTTCAAAGTGAAAAATCTCATTCCTACCTCTGTCTCCTACCCTCCCATCCCTCACCTTCCCTCTCTACATAGTTAGCTGCTATTAGTGTTCTGTGTATCCTTTTTGAGTTCTTTATGTAGATATGGGCAGAGAGATGGTTTTTTCTCCCATATTTATAAAGCCACAAAATGGCATTATCTCGTTGTTAGGCAAGACTCTTCCCCTTCAGCCTCTTTAGAAAGAAGAGGATTATACCAATTCTCTCCAAGGGCCCTTCTCTCTGACCTTCTCAGAGGCTGGGAATGTTTTAAGCCCCTTGCTGCTTGAAGCAGTTTGACCTTTTGGAAAATCACACTTGCATGGCTGGTTTTGTCGGTGACCTCAAATTTAGGGCATTCAGGGTGTGGCTTGCAGACTCTGGTATTTAAGAAAATCCAGTACACAAATGTCAACATTTCCAAAGCAAATTAGGGAGTGGCTGTTTGTATTACAAATGAAACTTGCAAAATGATTCACCAAAGGCATCTTTTACATGTTTACATATATTTACTTACTAAATAAATAGTACTTGGTACAACATTCAGAAAAATATACAATGAAAACTCTCTGCTCTGATCCCAGGTCACCAAGCTCTCCTCCCCACAGGCCACCTTTGTCACCAGTTTCTTGTTTTTTCCATATTCTTTGTATATGCAAAATATACCCGTATAGATCCTTTTCTGAAAAGAGCACGCCAAACACACTGCTTTGTACCTTTGTATTTTTCACTGAAAAAGATATCGAAAAATCCTTCCACATATGGACAAGTGGAACTGCCTCATTGTATAATTTTTCAGTGATGGATATACCAAAATAAATTAATCTAAAATGGGTCAAATTAGGAATTCCCTGAAGGTTCACTGGTTAGGCCTGGGCACTTTCATTTTGGGGCCCAGGTTCAACTCCTGGTGGAGGAACTAAGATCCCACAAACTGCACAGCATGACCAAGAAAAAAAAAAAGAATTAATAATGAAAGGGATCTTTCTTTTTTCACAGTGAACTCCATTCATCCATGGATAATCTGATTTAATCCCTAACATCCTGTTTTCAGTTGCACTCTGTTACAGAAAGGAGATTCTCTCAGGGTGCTTCCCTTTCTGCACATCAGAACAGGCATCAGTGCCTATGGATGTCTGTGAGTTCCTGCTCAGTCGAGTCCAACTCTTTGTGACCCTATGGACTGTAGCCTGTCAGGCTCCTCAATCCATGGAATTTTCCAGGCAAGAATGCTGGAGTTGGTAGCCATTTCCTACTCCAGGGCATCTTCCTGACCCTGGGGTTGTACCTGCATCTCTTGAGTCTCCTGTACTAGCAGCAGGCGGATTCTTGACCACTGCACCACCTATGGAAGCCCTGCCTGTAGGTGAACTTGTTCCAAACAGAAATTCACAGTTTTCACCTCCTAAATCTTTTTTTTTTAACTGACGAAAGTTCTCACATATTTATTACTGAGTCAATCAACTAAGAGAAAAATCATTTTCTCAAGAAAACACATCTAGCTGTCCAGAGACTGATGTTTTCAGTGATATGGTAGAAAACAAGTGACTTAATATAAAATAAATATGTGTTCCATCTCCTTGTGCAATTCCTTATAGACCCAGCTTGTTCTCCTCTTGGAGTTCTATCTAATTCAGTTTTCAGCCAAATCCACTTCCGAATGGGACGACTCTGTTTTTGTTTCTTGGCCAGGAATTGCTGATCCTGAATGTCTTGTGAGAAGACATGGTGATGAACAGAGTCCTCACTTCCTAAATCTTAAGATTGAATCTCAGACTGCTTCAAGACCCTCAGATCTTAATCTTTTCTTTCCCCTTTGGCTGTGCCATGTCGAATATGGGATCCTAGTTCCCTGACCAGGGATTGAAACTGTGCCCCCTGCAGTGGAAGGATAAAGCCTGGACCACCCAGGAACTCCCCTCAAAGCTTAATCTTCAAACTTTTTAGAATAAGCTGCTCTCTCTCTTGCTGTTTCTCCACCTGCTCCTCATTATTGAAGCTGAACAAACTGGTGTAGCATTTTTTTTAAGCACTGAGCTTTTGCTATCTGCCTCCTTCTCTGAGACTCTGTAACCACTAGCAGTGCTTATCTGGGTGGTCCCCAGCTCTGCCCTCATAAGAATAAAAATTCTCTACAGTCATACTCAGTTAATATATGATTGGTTAGTTGAATGACATAATCAGGCACTATGTACTCTATAAATAGTAGGTACTATGATTATTGGAGATGGAAATGGCATCCCACTCCAGTACTCCTGCCTGGAAAATTCCATGGATGGAGGAACCTGGTAGGCTACAGTCCATGGGATTGCAAAGAGTCGGACATGACTGAGTGATTTCACTTTCTTTCTTTCTATAGCTCCTTTTGGAGAAGGAAATGGCAACCCACTCCAGTGTTTCTGCCTGGAGAATCCCACGGACAGAGGGGCCTGGTGGGCTACAGTCTATGGGGTTGCAGAGAGTCGGACACAACTGAGCAACTAACACACACTATGATTATATCTTGTGTTTCATATCCCAACCCAAAGAAAGAAGACATGATACCCATGAATATTTTATAATCCCAATCCTGGTTGACCTCTTATTTCACTTAAAATATTCACTTCCCTTAGTTCTGTGACATGACAGTCTCCGGCTTCTCTTCCTACCTTCCCAGTTACCTTTGCTGATTCTTCTTCCTCTACTGGGTCTTCCCCCAAGTGTCATGCTTTATTCTCTTCACTCTCCCTGAGGCCTGTCCATGACTTCTGAGGCTCCAGAGACAAACCCTGTGTTCTGATCAAGGAATGTTTACAGCCCACATCTCTTCTCTGAGTTCCAGGCTCCTGAACCCAGCAGCCTCCCTGCCACCTCTTCTTGAATTGACTGAGATGAAGCCTCTGCCACCTAGAGGAATCAGAGCTCAAAACAGAAATACAGGTACAGAGACAGAAGGCTTTGCTTGCGCAAATGGAATTCGTACCGATTCTACTGGCTATTTCAGATCTGCTTTCTCCAATTCTTTGATTTCACTAACCCTTCCCACCCACTGATCCACCCCAGTTAGCCACTTGACACCCTTGTCCAGCCTTTTCTCCACCTATTTAGACCAGTTTCCTACATGGGCTTCGGCTTGGTTCACTTCCTACCTCCCATTTGCTAATGAAGGCCCGCCCCCACTCCATCCTCTCTCCTTCACCTGCTCTCTCTACTTGGGCTTCCTGTCAATGTCTATTAAAGTTCCCCAACCTGAAAGCCTCTTCCTTTGACCTCCTATCCAGCTCCCACTACTGCCTTTTTACCATTCTCTTCACAGCCAAATTTCATGAAAGTATCTCTCTTTCTACCATCTTTATTTCTACACCTCCCACATCTCAGCCTCCCACAACTTTTCTTTCTTCCCTCAATCTGCTGAAACTACTCTTGACAAAGGCAACACAAAGTCTCCCGTGTTTAATCCAACAGTCTTCTTGTTGCTTTGACCTCTCTGAAGCATTTGCCGCTATTGATCAGTCCTTGATCCTCCTTCCCTTGCTGTTTTCCTCATGGTGCTCTTTCATAAGTGGTTCTGGGTGGCTCACCGGGTAATTGCCAGTCCAGGGACTGCATTGTCTTTCTACCTTCACAAACAGCTATCTCTAACTCACCCTTCAAGTCTCCGCTCAGGGCATCCTTCCCTGTCCCCCCAGACCAGTCTGCAGGGCTTCCTGTGTGTGCTTTGCCGGAGTAGCAATTATCACAGGTTGCAATTAGATGTGTAGGGCCATTCTACACCAGTGGCTCTTCCCCTGAGTCATATCTAACTTCCAGGGACTCCTGTAGTGACAAGACACAAGGGGGAGTGACTTTCTGCTCCTGAATATCACCTGTGATGCTGGCCAGGCTGAAATGTACTGAGAGCTTATGGTCTTTATGAATCCTAGTTTTTATAGGGATCTGAATGTTTCCCTTCATCCTCCTCATGTATTCACATTTCCCCCCTGCTACGTTTTTCCGGACTTTGTCCAAAGCGATCATTGGGAATGATTAAAGCAGCAGGGCAGCCTGATGGTGGCCACACAGCCTCTTTGTGTGAAATTTTGCCTAGCAACCACTGAAGATGCCGAAACAGTTATCAGGGGGCTCTTCTCATCCCATTTCTAAGTCCACCCAGAAGGCCTGGTCTGGTAATGTGGGCACAGAACCGGGCCTTGTGTGGAATGCACTAGCTCCTGAGTTCCCCAGTCACCCTCTCCTCAGTCTGAGGACCCTGAGCTTATCCAGAGGTCAAGTCAACTCTGGCCAACCTTCCGTGTTGTCTCCCCACAGGAGTCCTTCTTTCTGTTTCTCAAAGCCAGGAAAAGACTCCTCTTTCAGCAGAGTCCACCCTTCCCTGATTTCAGAAAACAAACATTAAGTTCACCAAATGGGAGGAAAGACCAGAGAGAAAAGAAGATGCTGGGGACAAAAGCCACCAGTTAATACTGCAAAGCAGCCTCCCGACATAGGTGCTGTGGATGAGAATCAGGGGAAACAGGGATTTAGAGGCAATAGATGCGTCCAGAACTGGCTGATGCCTTTAGTTGATAAATAGACATAGTGGGTCAGATGGGAAAGAATCTGCCTGCAATGTGGGAGACCGGGGTTTGATCCCTGGGTCGGGAAGATCCCCTGGAGAAGGAAATGGCAACCCACTCCAGTATTCTTGTCTGGGAAATCCCTTGGAGAGAGGAGCCTGGTGGGCTTACTGTCCATGGGGTCACAGAGAGTTGGACACTACTGAGTGACTAACACTTTGAGACATGACAAAGGAAAGAAATCATTTTGCCAACGAGTAGGAAAGGGGCTGTTTCATCTTCAGCCTTACACAGAGGAATTTCTGGGGGGAAGTGTGAAGAGTTTGTGATGGTTGAATCACAAAGGGTATGAGTCATTGTAACTATTAAGAAAAATAAAACGTGCTTATGCCTAAATGTAGGTAGCCAGAAACTTAATAATCACCCACATATCTCCCCTTAATTACCTAATTAATCTAATTACCTCCTACCATCTTTTGACTTTTCTCTTTCCACACATCCCCACGTATTAGTTATTACCGAAATGACACAACAGTCACCTAAACAAAAAAACCCTACACAGGTTGCCAAGAGAAGCCACATGTTTGAGAAAGACTCCCGTTATATTTTCGTGTAACTCTATATTAACATACCTCCTTTTTTTAGAATCTCAAACTCTGAAAGGAGAATATAAGATGTAAGTGGAAGGCAAAGTGACCTCATGCTTTTCTGCAAATACTGTTGGTTCTCTAGGTGCAGGAAGCTGACTCCAGAAGCCTCTTGCTTTTTGATAATCCCTCAGGACACAGCAGAACAAGCATAAAGTGTCTGAATACAGGTGACTAAAGCTTGACTCTGCCAGCACAGAATACGTCCAGCTGCCTGCTCTCTCAATACCAAAATGCATCTTGAAATCTGCCCTTTTTGGTTTATTGAGAAAAAAATTTTTTTTTAATTCCTTCTTGGCTGTGTTGCAGAGCACACAGGATCTTAGTTCCTTGACCAGAGATCAAACCTGCACCCCCCAGCAGTGGAAGTCTGTAGCCTTAACCATAGGACCTCCAGAAAAGTGCTGGGTTATTGAGAAAGACTTTAAAGAGTTAAATAATTTTTCTCCTTGTTGACATCCACGCCTTGGAAATCTGGCCTTCAGGGACCCCTGCTGCAGACTTTCTCCCTTGATACCCTTCTCTACTTCTGCCTTTGTTTTTTGGATGCTCTGCTTCCTTATTCTTACTTATACCTCTCTTTGGAGAGAGAGCTTTGGAGAAACCAAAATAATTGGACTCCAGGGAGAGCTGAGTTGCAGAGCTGGGCTTAAATGAATCGAGAAAATAAGTTTTCTCCATATCATGTTTTTATTTTGAAACCTTGCTTTAAAATTGGATTCTAAATGAAGTATTCTTTTAATTATTTTTATTATTATTACTATTAACAAGTACTTATTGAGTACCTAATCAGTGAATATCGTATTAGGTTCTTCAGCTGGGGTTTTTCAGCTGATCGTCTGGCAGCCAAGAGAAATAGGAATCGTTACTCCTATCTCAGAGACTATAAAACTGAGTGTCAGAAACAAGGGGCTGATAAAGGGCAGAGAGGCAAATAAACAGGAAGCTAAGGAAGCTTAAGCCCCAGAGCCCTCTCTTGCACGGGCCCCTTTCAAAGTACTGCTCTTAATTCTGAATCCATGAGCTCTATTCTGCTCCTTAGGAAGAGCTTTCAAAATTGCATAAAACTTCGGTTCCCACTGGGAAAGAACTCTCCTGCAGTGCGGGAGATCTGGGTTTGATCCCTGGGTTGGGAAGATCCCCTGGAGAAGGGAATGGCTACCCCCCACTCCAGTATTCTGGCCTGGAGAATTCCATGGATTGTATAGGCCATGGGATGGAAAAGCGTAGGACACAACTGAGGGACTTTCACTTTTTGGCCCCCAGAAGTCTGGATCTGTCCCTGGTGTGGAGTAGGTATATGAACCCAGAATTATGTGCCTGGGAAGTCTATGCTCTTCACACAGAACTACTGTTCATTGTGACATATGAGTCAGAAAATATAACTGCTGCTCCCTAAATCTGCTGTAACCTTGAATGCTCCAATAATCTTAACAGAGCACTCTGTTCAAATACAACTTGAATCACTCCTTTGGAGGAGCAGAGACATCTGTCAGCAGATACTTACCACCATGTGGCAGGTGGGGTGAGAGAGGCCCTGTAAGAGAGTAGTTCAGAGGATTGTCTTTGAAGCTGGCAACCTGGGTTAGAATCCGGGTTCTCCCACTTTATCCCTAGCTGAGTGTGCTTAGGCAAGTTATCAAACCTCTCTGTGCCAGAATTCTCTCTTCAGAAAAAAATGGATACAATAACAGGTTTTACCTCAGAGGAGTTTGTATATGCCTGTGTGTACATGTATTAAATGAACTAAAAGGGTTTCCAAACTGTAGGTCAAAACTTGTCAGTGGGTCATGAAATCAACTTAATGGGTTAACTGTATTTAAAAAAAATGAAATAGAATCAGAATACAATCTAACAGAAGATATCAGAATGCCCACAGTCAGGATAAGTAACTGTCTTCTGAAATCATTAGTCTCCATCGTGTATGTATGAGGGCTGCGTGTCTGCTCAGTCGCTGCTGTTGTGTCCCACTCTGCGACCCTATGGCCTGTAGCCCGCCAGGCTCCTCTGTCCATGCGATTCTCCAGGCAAGAATACTGGAGTGGGTTGCCAGGCCCTCCTCCAGGGGATCTTCCTGACCCAGGGATCAAAGCCGAGTCTCCTGTGTCTCCTGCACTGGAGGTGGATTCTTTATCACTGGGCCACCTGGCAGGCCCCTGAGTGTGCAGCATTGCTCTGTAAAATACATGTCTTATGGTGAGTCACCACCCTAAAGGTTTGAAAACCTGAGTTACTACAGCCAAAGGAGTTAGAAATATATGGGGCAGCTCCTATGTGCGTGCATGCTAAGTCACTTCAGTCCTGTCCAAATCTTTGTGACCCCATGGACTATTGCCCACCAGGCTCATCTGTCCATGGGATCCTCCAGGCAAGAGTACTGGAGTGGGTTGCCATGCCCTCCTTCAGGGGATCTTTCTGACACAGGGATCGAAGCTGTGTCTCTTATGTCCCCTGCATTGGCAGGGGGTTTCTTTACCACTAGAACCACTGGGAAGCCCCAGGCAGCTTGTGAACCCTCAGGAAATGTTAGTTATCATCACAGCCCTACACCTTGTGGAGTAGCCACAATTGTGCTTAATATACTCCAAATGCTATATTGATCTGTTGTCTCACATAATTCTGATATTCTTTATTATAAAATAATTTATTACTACAAAACCATGCATGTGTAGAGTAGAAAGTTAGAAAATCCAGGTAGGGGGACTTCCCTGGTGATCCAGTGGTTAAGACCTCACATTTCCACTGCAGAGGGCACAAGTTCAATCCCTGGTCATGGAACTAACATTCTACATGCCATGTGGAATGCCACCCCTGCCCCGGCAAAAAAAAAATCCAAGTAGGCAAAAGTAAATATTTTTATAAAATATTGTATTTTAATAAAATAAAATATTATCATCCCATTACCAGAGATGACCACTGTTAACACTTAGTGACTATCCATCTGGATCTTTTCCTACACACACACTTTTAAACTCAAAATTATATCCTTTGTATTTTCGTTTTTTTCAGTCAACAATTTCTTCCTTTCCACTCTCATATATTTTCATTTTATCTACTATCCGACCACATTCAAATTTCCCTCCAAAATGTACTTCTTAGCAAATTTGTTGCAAGCAGTATTGATGCAGAACTGTTCATTGATCTGGTTCTAACAGCCCTTTGTGCCTTCTGATTCTTTTGTCATGACTTTGACTTTGAGAGAAACCAGGCCAACTGTAGAATGTTCCATTTTCTGATTTGTCTGTCTACTTCCTTGTGGCAGTGTTTATCTTGCGCCCTGCATTTACTGTAAATTAAAAGTTATATTTAGGGACTTCCCTGGTGAGCCAGTGGTTAAGAATCCACCTGCCAATACAGGGGACACATAGGGTTCTATACCTGGTCTGAGAAAATCCCACAAGCTGTGGGGTAGCTAAGCCTGTGCGCCACTAATTAGCCCAGGTGCTCTGGGGCCTATGCTCCTCAACAAGAGAGGCCACTGCAGTGAGCAACCCACACACGGCAACTAGAAAAAGCCTGTGAGCAGCAACGAAGACCCAGTGCAGCCAAAAATAAATAAATAGATGCATTTTGAAAAGTTATATTTAAAGGTGTAAGAGACTCACTTTAACCATTCTGGCTAGACCACAGCTTAAGTAGTGTTGTGTGTTCATACTATTTCATCAGAAAGTTTAGATTCATCACTGATTCAACCAGTCTTAGGGGAATGACAGATTCTCCCGTCACACCATTACATCAACCTCACCCCCAGTTTGAGACTAAAAGTGGACCAGTGTGGTATTAATTGGCACTATTGTATGTTCAGTTCTCTGTCAACATTCATTTAATTTCTAACATCTCTGTTTAGGTATAACTGAAATGTAATAAATGCAACATCTTAAAAGGGCATGCTATTGATCTTCTATTGCTGATGTAACAAATTATCACAAGCTTAGTGGTTTAAAACAACACAAAAGCAAGTATCCTACAGTTGTGTAGAAGTTCAACGTTTGTCTCACCAGGTTTAAATCAAGGTGTAAGCAGGGCTGTGTTCCTGTGTGGAAGCTCTGGGGGCAAGTCCAGGTCATTATCTTTTCCTGCATCAAGAGGTTGCCTGCATTTCTTGGCTCATGGATCCCTTTGTCCATCTAAAAAGCCAGCAATGTAGCATCTCTCTGACCCTTCTTCATAGTTATCTCTCTCTCTCTCTCTGACTCTCCCATTTTTTTTTTTTTTTTTTTTTTTTGACTCTCCCATTTTTAAATGACTCTTGTGACTATATTAGGCTTACCCAGATAATCCAGGATAATTTCCCCATTTTAAGGTCATCAGATTCTTAATTTCATTTTGCCATGTAACATATAAATTCATAGTGTGAGTTAGAGTTAGTTGCTCAGTTGTGTCTGACCCTGCGATCTCATGGACTGTAGACTGCCAGGCTCCTCTGTCCATGGGATTCTCCAGACAAGAATACTGGAGTGGGTTGCCATGCTCTTCTCCAGGGGATCTTCCCAACCCAGAGATCGAACTCAGGTCCCTAGGTTCCAGGTATTGAGATGTGGACATCTTTGAAGACCATTATTCTGCCTACTACACTCTGATCCTCAAAGATTTATGTCATACATCAAACATATTCACCCCATTCCAAGGTTCCCTATTAAAACATCAATTCAAAGTCCTAAATCTCATGTAAATCTCATTAAAATCATCTAAGTTAGATATAGCGGAGACTCTGGATGTAATTCAGCCTGAGACAGAATTCTTCCCTATCTGTGCACCCATGAAACTAGAAAGTAAGTCTCCTGCTCCCAAAAGACAATGGTGGGGGACTTTCCTGGCAGTCCAGTGGTTAAGACTCTGGGCTTCCACTGCCAAGGGCCCAGGTGCAATCCCTGATGGGGGAACTAAGATCCCACAAGCCCTGTGATGCGACAAAAACTTAAAAAAAAAATAGAAAGGAAAAGGGAAAGAAATTTCCCAAGAAATTTCGAAATCCAATCTTGTAAACTCCATTAAGGTTTTTTTTTTTTTTTTTTTGCTTTGTTTCACTTTGTTACTTTGTTTCTGTGTTTATTTATTGGGCTGCATTGCAAGTTGCTACATGCAGGATCTTTAGTTGCATTGTGGCAGGTAAATTCTTAGTTGCGCCATTTGGGATCTAGCTCCCCTACAAGGGATAGAACCAGGGCCTCTCCGTTTTGAGATCGAGAAGTCTCAGCCCCTGGACCACGGGGGAAGTCCCTCCATTGGGTTTTAAGGCCTGGGAATAATTCCTTATGGCTCTCAGTTCTTTTCTCTGGATTTGAAGTTCTATTTTCTGAGTCATCCTTCCTTTTTCATGAAAGAAGCAACTGTTTACAGCTGAGTCATTTTATCAGCCTGCTTCCTGTCTGTAGAATTCTTTCATATTCTTACCAACATATAGTATGGACAGGCTTTTTAATTTTAGCCATTCAGAGGGGCAGGATTTACCTGTGTGGCTTGTGGGATCTTAGTTCCTCAACCAGGGATTGAACCTGGGCCCTCAATAGTGAAAGGGTGGAGCCCTAACCACTGCACCGCCAGGTAACTCCCTACCTAATGATTTTTAACAGCAGTTGACAATACTTGCTTGAATTAAATGCATTAGAGCTTGCAAAAATGTTGGTTTATTATTTCTACTTTAATTAGCTGGCATTCTTCAGTAAAATAGAACTTTCAGAAACTGAGATTGTGTAGCTATCCTAAATATAGTTCCCTTTAGAAAGAGATTAAATGTTTAACTCCTTCCCTGTAATTGCCAGTTTTCAAAACAAAGAGTTATTTTCATCCTTCCATACCTTTTTGATCAAGTAGGTCATTCTTATTTTCCCTTTTGCAATTTGAAACGTATGACTATGAGATTCAAAAGAGTTTCAGGAAATTGCTTAAGGTCTCAATCTCAGCCAACAATCAAGAATCCTGATAAGAGTTTGCTTCTAAAATAAAAGTCTTGGTTGGTTGCCAAGGTACTTTGAGGACTTGTCACAGTCTGCCTGAAAGGGTGCCTGCTTCCTAGTTCCGAGCTCAGAGTTATTGAGAAACATCCCATCTCCCCGCCAAACTCCCTCCCCTGCAGCAGGGTCATTACTGGATGGTCTCACTGGTGCGTTGCCCTTCTCAGCCCCTGCTAGTGTGAGGCAGAAGCTAAACACTGGGGCCCAACAGGCCTGGAACACTTTCTTTTGCCATGAAACACCCTTCACTGACTTCTGTTTGAGCAGACTGCTTTTCTTTCAGAAATTAGAATTAATTAGGGCTGACTTCCTGGGCTCTTTTCCAAGCAAGGATGAGGCTTTTTTTTTTTTTTTCCCCCAAGTGGCAGAAAAGCAGGTTTGGATGGTGGAGTCAGTAAGGGACACTGAAGCTAAGCAGTGGATGGAGTGATGTTCAGCTGGAAGACTCTGAAACAGAGGTAGCAGTTGCTAAAATATTCAAAACCATCAGTGTTCTTTGATAAATAACTGCTACTCTGAGATGCTCCCACCACACCCCTGTCTTCTTCACATCACAGCACCCAGTCTCCTCTTGTCACCCTCCCACCATTGTCTTCATCATCTAGGGTTCAGGCTGAACTATGGTTAAATATTTTTAACAACCCGCCTGGGTGTGGACACAAACTGGATTGGAGTTCTCATTGGTGTGACCTGGCACTTGTATTCTAATTTGAACATGAATGTGGTGTTGTCAGCTACTTTTGAGACAGCCTAGATGCTGCCTACCCTTGGGGTCATGCACGCGTGGATACTGGGTTATGATGTCACATGTATTTCTTAGGCTTGGGATCAAAAGTTTGAAAAACCTAAGCTAGGGCATGCCAGACAAAGGAGGCTGAATGCAGAGGTACACAGCTTGTTTCTGGAAAGGAAAGACAAGATGACTAGGAGGTAGGCAGGGCCAATATGAAAGCTGTGAGACTCATGGTCGGTGAACGGTGTCTGGGAAGCAGTGAGAGTCAGATGTGGGGTACAGGATGTGGGATAGTGAACTGGAGGGCTGGAGTACATGGGAGACTTGAGAAAGAAGCATGTGTATTAGATGCATGGTTCAGGGAATAGAGGAATAATCACTCCACCAAAGATAAAGCAATGAACCTAATTCCTGAAAGTCAGGAAGGTTCCTCATGGACAGAGACATAGAGTGAGTCAGGAAGAGACCAGGAGGGAATCCTAAGGGCTCCTCGGATTAGCGGGCAGTGGAGGAAGAAGCACTCTGATGGACACTGAGCCAGGAAGTGGGGAACTTGCAAATCTGGAAGGGAGAAGACAGAAAGGGAGGGGTAAGGGTTTAACAGGCTGAAATGTAATAACAGGTCAAGTAAGGCAAAGGCCCCCAGAAACCTGGGATGTCTCAGTAGTAGCATGGGCCTACAGTTACTATCCTGACTGTAGGTGCAAGCCTGGCTTTGGTCATTCTGAATTCTGGAACCTTGGACAAGTGACTTAAACTCTTGTGTCTCAGTTTTCTCATCAATAAAATAGAGATAATAATGGGAAGTCCCTGGGAATCCAGTGGTTAGGACTCTAAGCTTTCATTGCCATGGCCTGAGTTCAATCCCTGGTCAGGGAACTAAGATCCCACAAGCGGAGCACCACGGCCAAAAACAACAAAAACACCAAAACCAACCAAACGACAACAATGAAACATTAAAAGTCCCAGGGAGGGACTTCCCTGCTGGTCCAGTGGCTAAGACTCCACGCTCCCAATGCAGGGGGCCTGGGTTCAATCCCTGGTCAGGGAACTAGACCAGACTAAAAGTTTGCATGCTCCAACTAGAGATCCTAAGCTCCAGCACAGCCAAATAAATAAATAAAAATATTTTTTAAAAAGCATAAAATGGAGATAATAAGAATATCTACCTGAGAGAGTTTCAAGAATTAGACAAGAAAGAGAGACTCTCTGAACTGTGTTTAAAACATTGTTCATAAGCCATATAAGCATATGCTAAACTATGATATCTACGGCACCAGCTACCTAAAACTTTTTATACTTTCTGGGCTTGAGTTTCCTTGCATTGGGGTACAAACTCTGGAAATTCAGGAAAGAGGAAAGAAAGAAAGACAGCCATAAAAGAGCACAATAAAGAAAAATCTCTTTCTAAAGACAGAGTTATGCACACGTAAAAAATTGTGACATTGGCACCTCCGCTCTGCCCTCTTCAGTTGCTTCTTGTAGCTGTTTTTGAGACTAAACTTACTTCCCTGTATTTGTGACTTTCAGAGCGCGAGCCAAGGTCACTAAAATAAAGATTTCTTACCCCCTCACTGTAGAAGCAATCCTACTCTGGCCTGGATCCTTTTCCAGACTTCTCTGTGGGCCTGAGAGCCAAATAAGGTAATACACTGAGGCACCACGAGAGGGGAAGAGGGTGGAGCTGAAATCAGAACCGGATTTCAGGAACAGAGCTGACTCTGGGGCCTGGGCCCAGTGAGGAAGGATCACTGTTCATGTAACCTGTTGTTCCCTGGGGTTCCCGGAGGAACATGGGGAACTGAAAAAACAAACACACACACCCAGAGACATCGAGGCAGTTTTTCCAAATGGTCACAATTCATGAGCTTGGCTGCTTTCCACTCCTCTAGGCTTCAGAGTCAGATTTGGGGTCTGAAGCCCGCCTCTGTTCTTTACAAACTGTGTGACCTTGGGCAACTTACTTAACCTCTCTGCATCCCAGTTTCCACTTGTTTTAAGTGCTACAGTTACATTTTGTAAATCAAGTAATATGCAGAGAAAACCACAGGGTGATAATTATTGTGTGTGCTTTGGGAGCAGTTACTGCAGATGGAGAAAGGTATTGCAGGCGGGTGCGATGTCGGGGAAACAGAATTACTCAAATGCTCTCAGCTAACTTCAGTTGTCACGTGACATATCCCCGGACTAGGGGAATTCAGATAATCAACTGATGGTGATCAGAAAATAATTTGCTGTTGTTGATCACTACATCATGTCTGACCCTTTGCGACCCCATGGACTGCAGCATGCCAGGCTCCCCTGTCCTTTTCTCAGCATTTGCTCAAATTCATGTCCATTGAGTTGATGATGCTATCTAATCATCTCATCCTCTGCTGCCCACTTCTCCTTTTGCCTTCATCTTTCCCAGCACCAGGGTATCTTTTCCAGTGAGTTGAATCTTCGCATTAGATGACCAAAGTACTGGAGCTCCAGCTTTAGCATCAGTCCTTCCAATGAAAGTTCAGGGTTGATTTCCTTTAGGATGGACTGGTTTCATCTCCTTGCAGTCCAAGGGACTCTCGAGAGTTCCCCAACGCATAGATCACAGCCTTGTCATAGCAAAGGGGCTTGAGTAACTCAATGAAGCTATAAACCATGCCATGCAGGGCCACCCAAGATGGACAGGTCATAGTGAAGAATTCTGACAACACGTAGCGCACTGGAGAAGGGAATGGCAAACCACTCTAGTATCCTTGCCTCGAGAACCCCGCGGACAGTGTGGAAAGGAAAATAATTATGGGTCAATTTAAAATGAAAGTTTTATGCCCACGTTATTTCAGCTCTTTATTTCAGTAGAAAGAATTTTCATTAGATGTAATTATAAAAAATTGGACCAAGTAGAGAAATGGCCAAAAAAAGAGAAATCTTCATCTTACCTAGAAGTAAATGCTAATTATTCTTTTTTTCTCTCTTTTTTTTTAGCTTTTTATTTTATATTGGAGTATAGCTTATTAACGATGTTGTGATAGTTTCAGGAAGACAGCAAAGGGACTCAGTCATACATATACATGTATACATTTCCCCCCAAACTCCTCTCCCATCCAGGTTGCCACATACCACTGAGCAGAGTTTCCTATGCTATATGATAGGTTAAATGCTATTATTGTGTATGTAAACTTTTCTACTTTTTTCTCTGTGTCTCTATATGTGTGTGTGTGTGTGTGTGTGTGTGTGTGTGTATGGACATACACATACATATATATATATAATGCTTATATATTTGAAAAATAAATCATCCCTGCATTGTTCTATAACCTGTGTGGGTTTATGTGGGGGTCATTTTGGGGCGGCGGTGTTAAGAATAGCTGTGAATCCTCTTAAAATCCACTAAGTGGCCATCAGCCTTCTCAGTTTCCTTACACACAAAATTTCTGTTTATTGATTCAATGTTTCCCAATCTTTTTGATTCTGTAACACACTTTAAGAGGCCTAAACATAAGGAGGATACAACATAGTGAATGGGAAGAAGTATAACCTGAATAGTTATAACTTATAAACTGAAATGAACAGGTTATATTAATAGTTTATAAAAGAACAGGTTATAACCTGAATTGCTGGCCCTGACCCTTAAACTTGAAAATAAAAACAAACAATGAAAGCTCATGAAGCAAGCTACAGAATTTTGCCTGTAGAGTAAAGCTTTATCTGGGTGTAATTTAAATTCTGAAATATGTAGCAAGCAATCAAGACATACTAGGGAATGTACATCAACTATACTTCAACAAAAATAAAAATAATTAAAATAAAAGATATGTTAGAAGAGAAGGATGAAAAGACACCAGGACCACAACTGCTCTTTGTTCTAAGATCAAGGCTGGAAAGATGGCAACAGAGTCTCTGGGAAGTGTGGGGAGGGCTGGCAACGAGAGCTTCACACTCATTTTTTTTTGTCCCTCTTTATGGCTGTGTTGGGTCTTGCGGGCTTCTCTAGTTGCAGCACTCAGTCTTAGTTGCTCCAGGGTGTGTGGGATGTTAGTTTCCCAACCAGGGATCAAACTCACGTCCCCCACATTGGAAGGTGGACTCTTAACCAACTTAACCACTTGAAAATCCCTTCATACTCATGCTTGATGAACATTTATCACCTTCCATGTGTCAGGCTGGGTTTAGTCTCATGACAGGAAGGGATCTTGTGGCTGGGAAGAGGTTTAGGAAGAATTGAGGATCTATCTGGTCTTTTCTGGGGTACTGAATGTAAATGTTCCATAAATGTTCTGTAAAATGCTACACTATTATGATGTCATCAGCAGCATACTTAGTCTTTTTCTCTTTCTTGATCTCCTCTTGTGGCCTCTCTCCTTTTCTTTTCCTTTTTTTTTTCTTTCTGACTTCTTAATTACGGGAAAATATCAAACACATAACAAAAGTAAATAGAGCATAACAAACCCCATGTACTCATTACCCAGCTTCAACAACTCTGAGCTCAATCTTGTTTTATCAGCTGAGGACTGGAGACTCAATTGACTTCCCCCATCCCCATGTGTGGGTTTTTTGTTTTTAATTAATTAAAAAGTTTATTAGCCATAGAAAAAAATTGATTCTTTAATTTTCATTAAGTTCCCTGTAAAACAGTAAGCTTACAGAAAGTTTCTTCCTCATGAACAGAAAATCACTATGTTTTTGATCCAAGATATATTGGGATTTTGTTCCTTTCTTCTTCAGATGACAGACAGATGGATGTAGCCAAATCTATGAACAAGTGTACTTGCCCCAAATATGCAACATAAATATAGAAGCGATGAACAGAAGACTCATAACCGATACTGGAACAGGGCCCCCTTTGAGCCCTGGCGAATCCTCTGTGTAGAATCGCCACATCCCCGCAGTGCCAGCTGAGGTCGTACAGTTTGCTCTCCTTGTTCCACAGGTGGCATTCTCCCTCTGCCAGACTGTGCTTTGCTTTGCTGAGAGACTGCCCCGAGGAGCCCACATTAGTGCCGCTGGGGGTCGGGCCTGGCATGTTGAAGACGCGAGGGTGGCAGGGAGCTGAAGTGAACTGCAGAGGAACCCATGTGTTTTGTTTTTTTTTAACATTTATTTTCATTTATTTATTTGGTTGTGCTGGGTCTTGGTTGTGGCATATGGAATCTTTAGCTGTGACATGTGGGTATCTTTCAGTTGAGGTCTGCAAACTCTGGAGTCCAGTTTCCCCACCAAGGATTGAACCTGGGCCCCCTGCCTTGGGAGTGCAGAGTCTTAGCCACTGGACCACCAGGGAAGTCCCCCCCATATTATTTTGAAGAAAACCCAGAACATATTATTTCATATGTGAGTCTCTCAGCATGTATCTCTAAAAAGGTAAGGACCTAAAAAAATCATTTCAATTAATCATCATTCCTTAATGTCATCCAACATTTAGTCGGTGTTCAGATCCCACATCAACTGTCTATCGGGAGACAGAATGAGATTTCACAGATACAAAGTTCAGTCTCACAAGACCACCCTCCACTTCAGGAATTTTGGTAGGGATTGCACCGAATCTGTAGCTTGCTTTGGGTACTATGCCATTTTAACACTATTAAGTCATTTAATCCATGAATAGGGGATATTTTGCTTGTTAGAATTTTAAGTCTGCTATGATAGACCTTTGAAATAGTTCAGAGGATTAAATGTACTAAATATACAAGTGTTGCTTGATACATTTAAAGGAATTAAATCAGTCAAGTGTGTAAATAATGTTAACTGTTTAGGAAAATTCTGCTTAACTTCTGATTTTTTTTTTTTTTTTGGCCCCTCCATGCAGCCTGTAGGATGTTAGTTGCCCAACCAGGAATCAGACCATTGCCCCCCTGCATTGGAAGTGTGGTGTCCTAACCAATGGACCACAGGGAAGTCCCTTGATTCTATTAAAGACTTATCTAAGGATGGTGGGAATTATTGATCTTATTTTAAAAATTAGTTTCTTAGAAAATAAAATAACAATGATTGGAAGTTTAGCTTAACTATACAGAAAGAAACGGATTTAAGAACTTGAAACTTTGGGGACTTCCCTGGTGGTCCAGTGGCCAAGACTTTGAGCTCCCAATGCAGCCGTCTAGGGTTCATTCTCTGCTCAGGGAACTAGATCACACATGCCGCAACTAAGAGTTCTCATGCTGCAACTAAAGATCCCACATGCCCAAACTACGACATGGTGTAGCCAAATAAAATAAATAAATACTCCAACTAATAAAAAAATTAAAAAAAAAAAAAAAAAAGATCCCACATGCCCAAACTACGACATGGTGTAGCCAAATAAAATAAATAAATAAAAAGAATTGGAAACTTTGACAAATTTAACATTAATCAGAACTCCAGAATCAATCACTATGCTTTTCCAGGCACTAGAACCCTCCTCAGAAGATAAAATGTCCAGGGAATTTCCTGGCAGTCCAGTGTTTAGGACGCCATACTTCTACTGCAGGGGGCAAGGGGTTTGTTTGATCACAGGTTGGGGAAGTAAGATCCTGCAGCCAAATAAATAAATAGTCCAACTGTCACCTGGAATCTTCCACATGGTGGAGGGCGGAAAATCTCCTGGGTGAGCTTTCCATGCTACTAACAGACCACTGTAGCAGCTCTCTGAGCCTTCCAGAGAGAAAACAATTAATGTTTATTGACTGAAAGTGATGGATTCAGATTTGCTTCTCTGAAAGCACTTAGTAGCTTGGTAAATACTTGACATACAAATAAATACAAGTATAACATGAACATTTTACATATTCATAAAATTTCACATCTATTCCTCACTTTGTGCTTCAACCACACTGCCCTATTTTTCTTTAATTCCTCTAACTTGCTACAATAACTTCATGTATTCAGTACCCTCTTCCAGGAACTTTCCTTCTCACAAACTTTGCCAGACATCTCCTGCTTCTGCTAAATCATCACTTCCTCCAGGAAGCCTCCTTTGGTTTACCTAATCAGGCCAATCTTTCTTATGATATGGTCTTAAGACACCATTTCCCTCTTCAGACCATTTTCTACATAAGTAATTTCACAACCAGTTATGTGATTCTTTTTCTAGTTCCCCTATATCTTGGACCTTAGCCCCATGATGGGAACTGAATGAGTGATTGTTAAATACGCAGTATGATCCAAAGAACTGTTTCAGGGACTTCCCTGGTGGTCCAGTGGTTAAGAATCTGCACTTCAGATAGAGGGGGTGCAGGTTCAATCCCTAGTCAAGCAACTAAGATCCCACATGCTGTGTGATGTAACCTAAAAAAAAAAAAAAAAACAAACTAGTTCAGGGAATAATATAAAAATACATAGAAGGGCCATATGTCAAAGGATCAAGGCAATTAGGTTTAAAAAACTTTAAACTATGTGATTTGCAGAAGCACTATTTTCATATAGTTGTCCAGGACATAGAATTAAAATGAGTTTTTAAATGATCATTTGTTGTCATTGTGTGGTTATTTTCCACTCGTCCATGTCGAGCAACACCATCCAACAGATACAATGTGAGCCACACACTTAATTTTAAGTGTTCTGGTAGCCACAGTCAAAATGTATAAAGAAACAGATGAATTTAATTGTAATAATATAGTTGATTTAACCCAATGCATAAAAACATCATCATTTCAACATGTAATCAGTATAAAAAACAAGTAAGATCTCTACATTATTTTTGAATACCAAGGTTTTGAAATCCAGGAAGAATTTTTACATTTATAGTACATGTCAATTTGGACTGAAATAACCCCGTGAGCCTAGTGGTGGACACTATAACCCTAGACCAATTTCCAGTCTTCTCTGTCCTCCTCTGTGCCCTGGGTGGCTGACCTGGGCTTGCATCACTCAGCTCTCTTGTCCTCAGATTTCCAGATAGCCTTGGGCAATAGAAGGCACTATTAAAAGATGGGAGTATAGAAAGAGAAAGAATTCCAGTTATTTCATTTCTGGCCACCCCCACCCCTGCCTGAACTGGGCTGCCACATTTCCTCCACCTAAGGGCCTCTCTTCATAGCTATAGCGTTGGTCTGGTTCTGGTAACCCTGCTCCCTTCCTTGCCCCATTGGGCCTAGAAGAGGTGCCTCTGGGAGTTCCCCACTGCCCTGTGGATTTTTTTAACCCGAACCTCTGTAAATAATTACCTCTTCAGTTAACCCTTTGTTTGGTATGCCATCTGCATCCTGTGAGGACACTGATTATATCAAGCAGTTAATAAACTATTGTTATTATGGTCTACACTCTCAACAGATTTTTGTTCGTGGATACTTGAGATCAATCACAATATTGAAAAGTTCTATTTGTTATACATAATGCTAATAATGCCTGACCATCAATAGTTTTTTTTTTTTTCTTTTTAAAAAAATTCTTATTTTTGGCTGCCCTGGGTCTGCATGCAGGCTTTCTCTAGTTGTGTTTAGTGGGGGCTATTCTCTAGTTGAGCTTCTCATTGAGGTGGGTTCTCTTATTGTGGAGCACAGGCTCTAGGTTGCAGTGGTTTCAGTAGTGGTGTTCCTCAGGCTTCGTTGCCTCCAGGCATGTGGGATCTTCCTAGACCAGGAATGGAATCAGTATCCCTTGCATTGCACGGTGAATTCTTTAACCACTGGACCATCAGGGAAGCCCAATAATTTTTTTAATAAAAAAAAAAGTACTTAACCTACTGTATACCATAGAGAACTATACTCAATACTTAAAAAAGATTGTTTTTTAATTTTATTTTTTGGCTTTACCAGGGACTTGCGGGAGATCCCCATTAGGAATTGAATCCAGGCCACAGAAGTGAAAGTACTGAGTCCTAACTGCTGGACTGTCAGGGAATTCCCTCTACTCAATATTTTGTAATAAAAGAATAAAAGAATCTGGAAAAGAATATATATATGAGATATATATATATATTAATCACTCTGCTATACACCTGAAACTAACACGACACTGTAAATGAAGTGTACTTCAATTAAAAAAAATTTTTTTTCTAAGCACTTAGCAAATTGGTAGCAGGCAAATTTTAGAACTGTAACATAGCTTAGAGTCATGGTTCTAGACGAGGTAATGAGAAGTCTGTGTCAGAGTAATTAATTTCTGTATTTGGAATCCTCCTGTTTGCAAGTAACAGATAAAAAAAAACTGAAAGTGACTTAGAATCAGAGGCAGAGGTAGGGAACATGTATGTTCACACAACTGGAAATCTCAAAAATGGAACTGGGTTCAGTGTTTCTTCACCAAGAGTCTGGTCCCCGTCTCTCAGCTCTCCCTCTCTTTTGGTTGGGGGTCTTATTGCAGGCTGCTTCCTCCCTTCTAGAAAGAGGATGGCTGCCAGGTTCAAGACCCTGCTAGTCAGAGAAAAGGAACATACCTCTCTGCTGACAAGATAGCTAGTTCATGGAAGCAATACTGTACATCAATAATTACACTGCTCTTATAAATTTATGTGGGCATTTTTGGTAGTATACAACTCACAGAGTCTTAAACTGGAAGGGTTTCTGTATAAAGGATAATAGATTATGGCTAGAATGCAGTTAATACAGAACCTGATGATATAAAGATAACCCCAGGAAGTTATCTTTAGAGTTCAAATTTGCAATCACCTTAACCAAGAGCCCAAGCACAGTTTTATGACTTGTAAAAAATACGGAAGATGAAAATTGCTAAAATCTTATATTCTACATTTAGATTATGGCTATTAAAAGTTTTAAAATAACTGTAATTTTGCAAATTACAAGTCCCATTAGCTGACAGGTCTGGTTGGATTACTCATCCATTCCTGAACTAATGGGGGTAAGGCAGGGAGGCTACTAAGAATGGGGATGATTTAATTAACTAGGGGTGCTCATGCCTCTACCCCTAAAAAAGTAGGGTATAGGATCCAACCACACTTAAGTCAATAACACGGTCTACTGTGAGAATCGTTCCTCAGAGAAAGTCAAAAGATACTTGTTTACTACAACGTATGATGCCCATCCAAGAATTTCTGATATGTTCACTTGAAGCTTCCTATGATTCTAGGGTCTAGACAAGAGTGGTTGGTGGTTGAATAAATTTAAAGGAACATTAAAATAGTCTATAATTTAAATGGATAATTCACTGGGCTGTGGTGTGGATGACCACAAGAAGAGGTTCAGAACGTATTTGAAAATACAGCGGGAGGGATTAAGAGTGCTCCACTGAAAAATGCACACTAGACTAGCATTCAGAGAAGGCAACGGCACCCCACTCCAGTACTCTTGCCTGGAAAATCCCATGGATGGAGGAGCCTGGTGGGTTGCAGTCCATAGGGTCGCTAAGAGTCGGACACGACTGAGCGACTTCCCTTTCACTTTTCACTTTCATGCATTGGAGAAGGAAATGGCAACCCACTCCGGTGTTCTTGCCTGGAGAATCCCAGGGACGGGGGAGCCTGGTGGGCTGCCGTCTATGGGGTCGCATAGAGTCAGACACGACTGAAGTGACTTAGCAGCAGCAGCAGCAGCAGCAGCAGGCTAGCATTACACACACACATAATAACAACAAAAATAGGGGAAATGGTGGGAAAGAATGGGATATGAGATGTGAAAAGAGCAATATTTTTTTTGAACAAAGATTGAGCCAGCTGATTGACATACATCATTTAATTACTTAATTAACCAAATATGTTTGATCACCTGCTGTGTATCAGGCTTGCTTCCTGGCCCTGGGGATGCAGGAGTGACCACAGGAGACCAAAGCTGAAGTTCTTGTGAGGGGAGACAGTACACAACAACCCTGCATTGCTATAATTACTCCATTTTATAGCGAGGAAAGCGATCTTGAGTGACAGTAAGGGACTCTTCTGCAGACACTTTTAACAGTAAGTAGCAGGAGTACTATGGTCGAAATCCAGGATAGTCTGACTTAAAAAAGGCTTTGCTTTGGGACTTCCCTGGCAGCCCAGTGGTTAAGCCTCTATGATTCCACTGCAGGGGGCCCAGTTTTAATTCCTGGCCCGGAACCAAGGTCCCACATGCTGCTGGGTGCAGCCAAAAAAAAAAAAAAAGCTTTGGTTTGATAGAAGGAAATAAAAGAGGAGAACAATTTACCTTGGAGGAGGGGAGCAAATCAAAGCAAATTTATGTGAGCCAGAAAAGAAAAGCAATTAGAGAAGGAAAGAAAAGTAAGAAATGGAAAGGTTCTGCTAGAATCCCTCACCTGGTAAACACCCAAGGTAAGGCCAGCTCAGGGTCTGCCTCAACTACTGCATTTCTCCTTCCCTACTCTTCCCTTGCTGGTACGGAAGCCCCATTTTACAGATATAAAAACTAAGGCTCAGGGCTATTCAGTTCAGTTCAGTCGCTCAGTTGTGTCCAACTCTGCAACCCCATGAATCTCAGCACGCCAGGCCACCCTGTCCATCACCAACTCCCGGAGTTTACTCAAACTCATGTCCATCGAGTCGGTGATGCCATCCAGCCATCTCATCCTCTGTCATCCCCTTCTCCTGCCCCCAATCCCTCCCAGCATCAGGGTCTTTTCCAATGAGTCAACTCTTTGCATGAGGTGGCCAAAGTACTGGAGTTTCAGCTTCAGCATCAGTCCTTCCAATGAACACCCAGGACTGATCTCCTTTAGGATGGACTGGCTAGATCACCTTGCAGTCCAAGGGACTCTCAAGAGTCTTCTCCAACACCACAGTTCAAAAGCATCAATTCTTTGGTGCTCAGCTTTCTTCACAGTCCAACTCTCACATCCATACCTGACCACTGGAAAAACCATAGCCTTGACTAGACGGACCTTTGTTGGCAAAGTAATGTCTCTGCTTTTTAATATGCTATCTAGGTTGGTCATAACTTTCCTTCCAAGGAGTAAGTGTCTTTAATTTCATGGCTGAAATCACCATCTGCAGTGATTTTGGAGCCCAGAAAAATAAAGTCAGCCACTGTTTCCACTGTTTCCCCATCTATTTGCCACGAAGTGATGGGACCAGATGCCATGATCTTAGTTTTCTGAATGTTGAGCTTTAAGCCAACTTTTTCACTCTCCTCTTTCTCTTTCATCAAGAGGCTTTTTAGTTCCTCTTCACTTTCTGCCGTAAGGGTGGTGTCATCTGCATATCTCAGGTTATTGATATTTCTCCCTGCAATCTTGATTCCAGCTTGTGCTTCTTCCAGCCCAGCGTTTCTCATGATGTATTTACTCTGCATATAAGTTAAATAAGCAGGGTGACAATATACAGCCTTGACGTACTCCTTTTCTTATTTGAAACCAGTCTGTTGTTCCATGTCCAGTTCTAACTGTTGCTTCCTGACCTGCATATAGGTTTCTCAAGAGGCAGGTCAGGTGATCTTAAATCTTTGTATTTCCCCCCTACTACGGATAAACCTTTTAGAGCCACAGTAAGAGAACACCTGAGAGAAACAAAACAATAATTGGTATATCTTTCAGGTAACGGTGGAAAAATACAAGTTGTTACAGTTTCTCTTGAGAGCAGATTTAGCATTAAGTCAGACTCCACTGAATCTGCTTGCAAAGCGGGACACCCGGGTGGATCCCTGGGTCGGGAAAATTCCTTCGAGGAGGAAATGGCAACCCACTCCAGTATTCTTGCCTGGAAAATCCTGGTGAGCTCCATGAGTCCATGGGGTAGCGAAAGAGTCGGACACGACTGAACAACTAACACAGACTCCAGTGAAAGCGGATAGGGAACACCAGGCAAACTTCCTAACTGAAGTCACTGTTCTGAGGAAGGGGCTCTTGGTGATTTTTCTGACACGTGTGCTAAGTCGCTACAGTTCCACTCTGGGCTGTAGCCCGCAGGGCTCCTCTGTCCATGGGATTTCCCAGGCAAGAACACTGGAGTGGGTGGGTTGTCATGTCCTCCTCTAGGGCATCTTCCCCCTCCAGGGATCGAACCCACCTCTCTTTTATCTCATTAGCAGGCGGGTTCTTTACCACTAGCGCCACCTGGGAAGCCACAGTCGCTATATTTCTCTCCCAATCTTGTGGCTCTCTCTTTTTTTTTTTTTTAAGGGTAAGTAGAAAACAGAGTGAGGTATGAGTGACCCACGGACCCCACCCTTGCCCCCAGGCCAATACAGCAACCTTTGCTAGGAGAAAGGCTAGCGCTCGTTCGGGAGCCCTGAATTTAAATTCAATCTTCTTCTGGAACTTCCATTTTTATTTGCTAAATGTGGTAGTTTTCAGATGGCCTGACCAGTCTCATTTGCGTTTGCGTTGCTATTAAACTTCTCAGGAGTCCAGTATAATGCGCCATCGTCTCGGTCAAATCCTGCAGTTTGGGTGAGACATGAGATACCAGCCAGAATTCCACAGACTTTCTAGGTAGGCTTGGGCTTTTCCCTAAGTGTGGGACATCACAAATGTTCATTGACCTTGGGAGCAATTCCGAAGTACTTTTTTAAACCTGATGGTCTTAGTTCCAGGCTAACCGCTTACGAGGATGAAGTAATTAGTGAATACTTTAATAATTATTTAATACTTTAATCTTATTAGGAGCAAAACGTTTTATCAGTGAGAGTGACAGCGGAGGTGTTCTTAAACCCCCGCCTACTTGGAGGTGAGGGAGACGGGACTGAGGATAACTTGGAAGTCAGCAACTGGGGAATTACACCTGAGGGAACTCGGGGCCTGAAACGACCAGAGATGAGCACCCCAGTGCCGCCTCTACAGACAAGGCGGCAAGACCTGAGCGCGCTCCCAGCAACCGCGA
The DNA here is from genome assembly GCF_019320065.1 of Cervus canadensis. Classification (NCBI taxonomy): domain Eukaryota; kingdom Metazoa; phylum Chordata; class Mammalia; order Artiodactyla; family Cervidae; genus Cervus; species Cervus canadensis. The sequence goes on from NC_057413.1 coordinate 41,964,382, forward strand.
TTCTCGCAGCGTTTGTAGCCAGTACGTCACGGCGTTCTCCGCCTCTCATTGGGCGAGCCCATCCAATCATGTGACTCTGGTGTGTCGTATAAATAAGGGCGAGGAGAAGGCGGTGGTCCGCCATTTCGTGGACGCCGGGTGTGCGAGAGCATCCGGGAACGCTGGGCGGGAGGGGACTGAGAAGACCTAGCCTAGGTTCTGTGGATTTGGACCTCCGCATTTCTAACCCAAGATCTCGGTAAGCGAACGACTACCAAAGGAATGAGGTGGGAAATGGGCCTTAAAGGGGTCGAAGTGGGGATAGGCCCAATGGCGGCGGTAGGCTGAGACAAAGAGACGCTGCCGCCATTTTGTGACGTTCAGCTCGGGGCTGTGGCGGGGGCTCTCGGCCCTTCGGAGGTATACCCAGGCCTCAAAGTGGGGGTGTTTTTAATCCTGTATTGGTAACGGAGAGGCAGTGAGCCGGGAAGGGCGATTATCCGAGTCGAGGAGAAGGGGGATTCGGTAGTCGGTTGTACTCCAGGCCGCGGCTTTTCAATTTATGGCGCCTTTTTTTTTTCTTGGCAGCACGTTTCCTTAGGTAGCTTCTCATCGTTTTTTCCCTTCAGGTCACTAATCAAAACTGAGCCTTTCGAACCATATTAATTGATTTCTATACTCACTTTCATTTTTATTTTTATTTTTTAACTTGAGTTCACTTTTTACAGTCGGTACCCAATGACTTTTTTTTTTTTGTTTAAACCGACTTTCCTTGAGCTGAATTGTTCTGTGACTTTTCCTGTTAATGCGTGGGCCTGAAACTGGTCACCGTAAAGTTTCTGGAAAAGGGGAAAAAAACCCATTCCCCAGCAGTGGTTTGGCCTCAGAACTCCTGGGTGCAGGGTGGGGTCACACAAATAGGATGTGTCTGGACTGGTTTTTTTAAAATGGATAAACCCAGAGTGAGAAGAAAATTGTCAAGCCCTTGAGCTGAGTTCATGGGCAGACTGCTCTTTTATGCAATTGATAACTGGCCTATAAGTTGATTAGATATTGCTTAAGTGACTGTGTATTTGAAGTTTGTAAAAACGTAAGCCCCCTTGGGTGGCTTAAATTTTACGCAGCAAATGTTTTTTTCTCTGAGGTGGAATTAACATAAACTTCATTTTAAAGTGCACAATTCAGAGGTATTTAGTATGTTCACATTGTTGTACTATCACCTGACTAGTTTGAACGTCTTTTATACCCAATGAAGTGACCTGTATACCGAAGCATCCATTCACCTTTTGCCCTGTCCTCTCTTCCCAAGCCCTTGGTACCTACTAAAATGTTTCTGAATTTGCCCGTTTTGGATAATTCACATCCTTGGAATCGTAATATGTGCACTATTTTGTGTCTGTTACCTAGAACAGCATGCTCTGATAGGTCATTTCACATTTGTAGCATTTATGGGTATTTGATTCCGGAATAATTTGGATAGTACCTTTTGCTTATCTACCTGTTGCTGGATATTTGGCTTGACACTTTTTGGCTGTTGAGAATAGAGTAAGGTACATTTTTTATTTATTTATTTTTTTGGTACATTTTTAAAAAACAGATTTATCTTGCATTGTGAAGAGTGCTGGTTAACTTGACCTGTGAAGGCACATTAGTATCACTTTTCTTTGTGATTTGTCTTCAGTGAGTTGTTTCAATTTGTTTTTTAATTTGCTTCTGAGTAGGTGATTCTCCTCTTGTAGGTGAAATTAATTGAAATAGATAAAATTCTTAGTTTATACTTTGGTAAACGCTCGTCTGGTGTGTTTTCTTCCCTGCCGCAGCCTCTCCCCCCCCACAATTTGTTCTGGCTTCTATGCAGTTATTGGTAACTTGGGATAGACCTAGCTTTTTGGGTTTTATTTAGTATTGAGCTCTTTAATAAATCTATTTTTCACAGTGGATTATAATATTTTTTATTATTATTATTTCAGAAATGCATCGTGATTCCTGTCCATTGGACTGTAAAGTTTATGTAGGTAATCTTGGAAACAATGGTAACAAGACTGAATTGGAACGAGCTTTTGGCTATTATGGACCACTCCGAAGTGTGTGGGTTGCTAGAAACCCTCCCGGCTTTGCTTTTGTTGAATTTGAAGATCCCCGAGATGCAGCTGATGCTGTTCGAGAGCTAGATGGGAGGTAATTTGTCGATTAATTTAATTAATGATAGTTTATTGTGTTTTAATGTTTAAAATCTCTAGAATGTATGGCTTTTAGGTTTCTTCTTTGATGTTATTGGAAATTTACATAAAACCTTTTTTTGGCAATCAAAAAAAGTGAACAATTTGTGAAGATATCTAGGAAGTTTTTTTATTCAGTTGGCCATTGGAGAAAATAATTTTAATGGTCAGTTCTTGGGTGTGTGACTTCATGTGGTTGAAACATTTTAATCTAAATTCACCACAAAGCATCAATCATGTCACCTTTGAATTGTGTCTAAATAATTGTGGATCAATCATCCCTCTTAATGACCACAGATTGTAAGTGGATGATGGTTATATGGGTTTATTGTACTATTATCTTTTTGATACATGTTGGAAATATTTGTTTAAGAAGTGCATCATATAACAATATTTCCCTTTGCATTACAATATTCTGTTAGCTGGCTGGTAAGTTAACACCTGAGTCTTAACAGTGAACAAGTGTGTTGCTTTTCTTCCTGGCATTTGAAAACTATTGGGTTTCATGAAACCAAGGAAAAGAATTAAGATCCAAAAATTAAAGGGTCTGTGAGTTGATATGTAAAAGGTCATTTAGCTGAGCAGATTACAGAAACATTTTTCCAGGACCCCACCTCTTCCCAATCACTGTCCACATATCTAAACTTAGTGGTTGTGGACCAATGAGTAGGTGGAATATAAAGGTCTTTTTTTTTTTTTTTCTTTTTTAATTGTTCTCAGCTACAGTTTCTTGTGTTTAAACTGTTGTGTGATGATTGAAGGGAAAGGAAAATGTAAAATGTCCAGGATGCTTCTGTCCGGTTTACTGTTGTTTGCTTAGAGGGGATAGGGAGGAGAGAGACCAACAAATAAGAGTATTTATGGTTGGTAAACAGTTGCTGCAACTTGCCAAGGAAGAAGTCAAAACAGGATGTTCAGATGAACTAGCTTGGAGGATGAATCCATAGGTTTTCATACTTAAATTGTAACTTAACATTGAGCCCAGTGATCAGACTAACAGCAATAAAACATAAGGAAGTTGGTTTTCTTTACTAGAAAAAGATAAGGAACTAAAACTTGCTTTGGTATTAAGGATTCTGCAGACATTCAGTTGGATTCTTTGCAAAGAAGCTAGCTAGCTATAAGAGGGGGCTTTTTGTTTTTTCTTTCCTTTAATACACGTCTCTCAAAATTAGTTTGGCTGTTTTGAATTTACTGTTTCTTTTCCTCCTAGAACACTGTGTGGCTGCCGAGTAAGAGTGGAACTATCGAATGGTGAAAAGAGAAGTCGTAATCGTGGCCCACCTCCTTCTTGGGGTCGTCGCCCTCGAGATGATTATCGGAGGAGGAGTCCTCCACCTCGACGCAGGTACTTAGAGAGAGCGTGTTTAGAGGTGTTGGTGTAATGGAGTAGCTAATAGGAACAGGTATCTCTCTTAAAAGTTTGTTGGTGGGTTTTAACTTTGAAGAATCAGGTTTTTATGAAGTGTTTGCTGGGTGTAGTTTGGGATATGTGAGTTGTGCTGAGTGTTGGCTTTTGTCTTTAGGTCACTGTTCATGTTGGTAGTCAGTAACTTCTATCTTGGATCTGTCTTCTAGTTCATCTTCTAGTTGCATCTTTCCAAGTCTTCCCTTATACTTCAGTTTAGGCCTTTTTCCATTTCTTGACTCCATAATGACAAACATTACATTCAACTCTAGCTCTTCACAAAAATGTGTTTTCTACTGTTAGCACGATTGTAATATTTATCAAACAGGCAGCTGTTTTATTGTTACAACTGGTAAAGTAGAAATCATTCTGAAACTAAAGTCACTGACCAATAAAGGGGGCTAAAGTAATCCCAGTCATCTGTTCTTCAAACCCAAATAGGAGAGAATGCAGGTTTTTTTTATAATTGAAAATGGCATCATTCTTGGACCAGGCAGTACTGTCTGGATGCTAACTCCACATCTCCTCAAACCTCCAAAATAGTTTCTATAGGACTGAATTTACCTCTTACAGGTGAGTGAAGTCCTAGGAGATAGGAGTTCAAAATCTTGCCCCTTTTGCTATTTTGAAAAACAAAACAACACACTGTTGCCCATCATAATAAAGAGTATTTGTTAGCTAATAGATGGTTGTACTGATGGCTTGTTTTTCATTTTTTTTTTGTGCTTTTTGGTCCATCTATTAATAAAAATGAACCCCGTTACAGAGTCACCATCATGTCTCTTCTCACCACCCTCTGAGTCTGCATTAGCCAGTCAACTAGCCCTTTCAGCGTCATGTGACCAGCGCGCCCCATTCAGCTTGGCTGGTGTCGTTTCACATGACCCAGGCATGGCCAGTCGTCAGGTTGCACCGCCCTTTGGTTCCCGAGCATGCTGTTTTCTCTCAGCCTTCTCTCCAACCTTAACCAAATCGGCAGCAGCCACCTCGACCGCCCACACATTCCTGGCCAATCAGCTCAGCTGTTTATTTACCAAATGTCTTCACAACAACTACAGCAGCAGCCTTCGGCTAACAAAAAAGCAGGAAAAATCCACAACACCCCCTTCGCCAACCAACTAAATCCAACGCAACATCTGGCAAAACCTTTTCAGCAAATTCTTCCTGGCCGTCAGTCCGGCAGCCTCACCTCACCATTTCTAGCTTGTTGAAACCCAAAAACTAGTAAGTTTTTCCTGCTTATACAGTTTACTGCTGGTTAAAATAAGGAGTAAGCGGCTTAAAGTAATTCTTTTTTCTGGATCAAAGGCTGGCTGTGCATAATTGAATGGTAACGTACATATATATTGCTTGAATAAAACTTTTAAGGGTGATAGGGAACTCATAATGTAACTAGACCTTCAAGTGAAACTTATTTGCATGTGTGAGATGCCAAACTAAAAATTTTAATAACTCTAACAGATTTAGCTTTCCTTTCTAGCAAAAATTTGTTGAATCCTATCACCTTTAAATGGTTTTACTAACAGTTTTCAAAATTTTTAAATTTTGGGGGTGAAGTGGGCCAAGCTAAGGTAATTTTGATAAGTCTAAACACACTCTTAAATGTGACGATCACAAATGCAGTTCTAATGTAGCACTTAATGGCATCAATATTTACACCTAGCGCGTTTTCACAAAATTACACTATCCACCTGGTACCTAAGTCTTGTCATGGACTTACAGGTTTGCATGGGTTCCAAATACTGGTTTATGGTACTGTTTTTGGAACTACTTGTGGGACTACATTTTGGTGTGGTGTTTGGGTAGTGAAGTTAGTTTGACATGAAGTTTTGCATTGGACAGATCTGCTGTGAAGCATTCTTTGTTAAAGTGAATCCATGATTGGAATACCTGCTTTTCACTTGAGCTTTTGGTTCCTTAATCCTTCTGTGCCCTTTTTTTGTTTTGTTTTCCTTTAAAAAGTTTTATTTTTTGGACGATGGGTGCCAGTTCTTCGGCACATTCACTGGGCCCAACAGTGAGATTGAAAAGTTGGGAAATGCCTCACGCCATAAATGCTAATTGACAGTTAGCCTAATTTTCCTGTTTTCCGCTTTTAGATCTCCAAGACGGAGAAGCTTCTCCCGCAGCCGGAGCAGGTAAAGTATCTTTTGGGGGCCACATTCTCAGAAGTGGGAGTGTTTGTGCAATTTGTAAGCTGTTTTCCAGATGACTCAGTTAATGGCAATAGACTCTGACTTTAGTGATGAATCAAGTAACATACAGAACTTTTAGCTTTCAAGAACTACTGAGACATTGTTTGTATAATCCTGAATGGCTCTATTTTTCTTTCTCTCCTTACTTTAGGTCCCTTTCTAGAGATAGGAGAAGAGAGAGATCACTGTCCCGGGAGAGAAATCACAAGCCGTCCCGATCTTTCTCTAGGTCTCGTAGGTAAGATCTTTAATGACCTGAGCCATTTAAGAGCTTGCATACATAATATACTAAAAACAGAAATAAGTCTTTTAAGCTACTAGGACAAAATGTTTATAACTTTATTGTAAAAATCTTTTAAGTTTTGCCTGTAACTGAGTTAACAGATGTAACTTTTACTTTTCAGCCGATCTAGGTCAAATGAAAGGAAATAGAAGACAAGTTTGCAAGAGGAGTGGTGTACAGGAAATAACTTCATTTGACAGGAGTATGTACAGAAAATTCAAGTTTTGTTTGAGACTTCATAAGCTTGGTGCATTTTTAAAATGTTTTAGCTGTTCACATTTGTTTGTCTGTTGGAACAGTGACACAAAGGTGTAATTCTCTATGGTTTGAAATGGATCATATGGGGCATGTAATATCAAGAATTGTTACTTTACAATGTTCCCTTAAGCAAAATTTAATTTGCTTTGAATTTTAGTCTTGCATAGGCTGATAATAAACCTCTTAACTCCTGCCCAGCTAAAGTCAATGTTTAACATTATGGAAATAAAAACTGGCAAAAATTGGAAGATTTTTTTTCAACATAGCTGGGATATGGTATGCAGCTGTAGTTAAGCAGTTTTTAAACTGCTGTGAACTCAAAAACCAGCTGGAAAAATTAAAGCTTCACCCTTAAACTAGATTAGAGGTTTAAAAATCCCACTAGTCTTCACACTGGACAAAAGGTTGTCCAGTTGGTGTAGAATCTAAGAAGTTTCAAGGAAGTTAGTTTACCTTTGCTTTAGGTTGTAAGTTCCTTCTGTGATTGCTGTATATGAATACATAGCTCTTTGTAACGTTCTTTATTTGGAAATCTGAGATACTCAAGATAACAAATGTCCTGCCAGTTTAAGGGTACATTGTAGAGCTGAACTGAGTTACTGTGCAAGATTCTTTTTTCATGCTGTCATTTGTAATATGTTTTGTGAGAATCCTTGGGATTAAAGTTTTGGTTACAAATTGTTGTTTAACCTGAAAGCCTGTTTTTCCTTGCAAAACTAAAATCTGAGCTTGGTACCAAGTCCAGGTATAACATTCCTATTGGAAGCCATACTTATATTTTCTTGTAAAGTGCTTTTGAAAATAAAATATAAGCATAATTGTAATAGTTGAACCCACTATTACCATAGTTCTTGTCCCACAGAAGGCAGTTGGTTACACAAATCTTATTTTTTAAGAAATAACGTTCGAGGCTTTTGAAGTGAAGGGACTTTCTGGTGTCCACCTAAGTGATGTGTTTTTAGGAGCAGAAGCCAGTTTAAAGTCCATGATTATTCAGTGACCAACATTTTAAAGTATAGCCACCTGATACATTATAATCCAAAGTTGCCAGTAAAAAGCTTTTATCACTAGCATGACAATGTTCCACAGAGCTTTAAAAATTGCTTCCATTTTATATAATTTGAGGTGTTGCATGGGAATTCTAAATTGATCCATCATTATGTGAAATTCACTACATGGTTCAAATGTAACAGTGCAGAATTGAAATATGGAGGCATGCATAATCTTCCTCTTAAATATCTAGAGGAGTTGTAATTTCAAACTTCTGTGCAATTAGATTAAATCATAATGCAACAGTCTTGTGGCTTAGTTTCCTTAAATGTGCTATTTAAAGATAGTTTTGAATTGTGCTATACTGACTTTTCTTTAACATGAAAGACAAGTCATTGTGTTAATCTATAAGGATGTTTTATAAGAAATTCATCCTAAACAAGTTTATTTCCAGTGGTCCTTCTTAACCTTTCACGAAAGTGTCAAGGGAGAAGAGTCCTGGGTTATCACAGCAGAGAACTGGTGTCAGTGGAGTTCAGTATGATCCTTGCTGGCAGAAGACATTTATAAAACTGCCTACTTACTGAGAGCTCAGGCTTTGGGCCTTCTGGCCTTTCATAATGAGCTTAAAAACTGTTGGGATCAAGCAGGGCAAGATAGCTACTGATTCGTGGAAGTAATTCAGTACATCAATATTACACTGCCCTTATAATGAACGTGAATACTTTTGACAGTATGCAACTTGCAGAGTCTCACATTGGGCTTCTGTAAAAAGGAAACATTATAGCTACAAAGTGGCCAATACAGACCCAATATAAAGTTAACTGATTTATCCTTAGGATCCAAATTTGCAATCACTTTAACCAGAAGCCTTAGCACAGTTTTATGGCTTGTTAAAAAATATAGAAGGTAGAAATTATTAAAACTTTGCATTCTACGTTTACATTGTGGCTTTTAGAAAGGTCTCTGTAGTTAACTAATTTCTGAAATTACAAGTCCCATTGGCCAGTTGTGTCTTGGATTCTCAGTTGAATATTATACTGAAAGCAGTCACAGAAACTGACTTGTGATGTAATGATAACAGGTGTTCACTAGAGGTCACTGTTAACACTTGGTGATAAGGAACATGTCTTAAGGATTATAGTTTTTATTTTTGCAGGAATAGTTAATTCTATGGTTCTTATTTCATTGTGGGTTACTTCTGACCTCCATATCTTAAGCAAAAAGAGAAGTTTTAATTTTATGAGATATAGATACCTTTTACCAACTATTTCTATGTTTTTTACAGTTCCTTAAAAGATAATGTGATCAGTAGATGGCATCACCACCTTTTTTAGTTAGACTCACCCATATTTGGATGGAAAGTCCTGGTTGCTTTTTATTGGCATGTTGTGGTTCATATTTCTGCAGTGCTTTATCAGGAATGGTATTTTCCAGGCCTACTGATTCATTTTTCCATCCCTGGGTTATATAAGAACCACTGGTTTAGTACTTTGTATTAATGTGCTTTTGTTTTCAGAATCCCCAACATGATTTAGTTGTCAGACCTGGTTGGTGGCAATGTCTTCCAGTTGTATATTTTTGTACTAGACTGTTGCCTTCTGGTTTTCTTTTCTTTCTTTCTTTTTTTTTTTTTTTTTTGAGAACACGAAAGACTTTATAATTAAAGTAGCTGAAGAAAAACTGGGTTGGAGTATATTTTTATCAAAACAGTCTGATACTGTTGGATTCAATTTTATATATTCACACAAATTCTCTTCATTCTACTTTATTAAATTCATTGGCTGCTTCAAAAGAATTCAGCTGTATACAGAATAGTTGTAAGGTTCTGAGAAGAAATACTGAAAATTTGTCTTGATAAACCTAGTTAACTGCTTAATTTTGTTATTCAACTTACTGCTTATTGAGACTGCAGAAATTCATAATATGGTATTTTCATAATTTTGTATCCCAGTTCTTTTAACTACCTGGATGGAGCACAAGACAACAGCCAAAATGTTTCCCAGACTAACACATGAAGTACATGTGTAGAATATTACCTTTTTTTTTTTTAAGTTTTCCCTTGGTTCTCTTACTTGCATAAAGCATTGGTGGCCATATAGTGCCTTATCTATTAGTACATGTATGTACTTAGTCTTGAAGTGAAAACCTCTGGAAACGTTGATCCTTACCTTCTTTGCTAGTAGTCATTGTTGGGAGATTAGATGAGATGGAGAATATTTCACTTTATTTCCAGAGTGAAATTACACCTTCCAGAAAAAGTAGACTGTAGGTGACTTTCCCCCTCTTTTTGAAGTTCTGTTCATTTATGAATTGGCATTTTTATTTCAGTGTATAACTCTCAGATTTCATTTGGGGCACGTTAGTATTCTTTTAGTGGCTTTTTTTTTTTTTTTTTTTTTAAGTCCCCAAACCTCAAGTTGTAGCAAAGGGGGCAAGTTACTGAAGAAAAATACTTAGTGAATGCTGTAGGGTTGCTGTTTGTATCAATCATTTGGAAAGGGGAATGGAAATGATCAACATACAAAACATTCTAAGTTTTGAGAGAACTCCCTCAGAAAACAATTTCTACATCCTTTTAAATTTAGGCAGCTGGCACTTTCTTTTAACTCAATCCAGCTGGCTCTCTTGCCACCAGAATTTCTTTTGTAATGAGAAAATTTAGTTTAGGAAAAACCATCCATGTTAACTTTCAAGTGTGTTTTGTAAATAAATACAGATTGGAATGTTGATTTGTCATTTAATCCTTTTTGTGTCACACTTTGCCCACATGCAGACTGACGGCATTTAATGGGGAATAGGGTGCAGTGATAAGGCATAACACTAGCTCTGTCTCAAAACAGCATAGGTAATACTTGACCTTTGTTCAATATTGGGATGTTGAAACCTTGAACTAGATAGTAATAAATCCACTCGTAGATTAGAATGACTTAAGAGATGTTGGTTGTAGGACTTTTAAATGTTCTGAGAGGCTCTTGGATCTTGAGTGAGGTGGCAAATATTTCATGTGCTTTAAAAAGCCCCTTACCTAGCAGTAGTGGAAAACAAGTGAATGTAAAGAATCTGAGGTGACGAAATGAGTATAAATAACCTTAATCATAAAGTAGAAGTTAGAGGACAGGAGCAGTGGAGTGCACAACTCTTTGGAGGTAAAACTGTTTTACTGAATTTGTACCAATTTCAGTCAAATTTTTTATTTTCTTTCAGCCCTATTGCTAAATAAGCAGTGTAGGATAACTTGTCTAGCTTTAGTACTGGTGGAAAGGCTAAGAAGTTGGGAGTGTTACTGCTCTAATGAAAAGTTTAGTGGGGATAAGAAGTTGACTTAACTGTCAATCCTGGTTAGTCTTCAGTTGGCAGTGTATGGCTGTTTGAGGTTGGGAATAGAAGCTGCCCACTTTGAAAACTGGAGTAGATGAAAACTGATAGTTTTGAAAGGATCAAAGCTCTCAGGATGGTGGAAGCTGGGGGAGGACAGTTGGAATAGTCAGGAAAGGAAATTTTAAAAAATTATTTGTTCTGGTTCCGTCTCTACTCACTTGGCCAGCTGTATCCTCCAGGAAAGGAAGTTTTCTTTTTGAGTGCTGATCTGCCAAACATTGTCTATGACTTTATTCTTATGAAATGCTTATCCAGTTGAGAGGTGAGTCTCCTTGTTAAAAGGGCAAAAAAGAAGTTCCTCATTTATCATTCCTCATCCTGCTAAACAATACAGATGTGACTAACAGGGTTTAGGACTTGTCTTTTCTAGTTGTAAAATACCCTTACAGTAAAAGTAAATTATACATACACTGGGGAATTAATTCCTTTCTAGAGATAACTTGTTAGAAAGTTAGGCATACTGTGATGAGCAAGTGTTCATACAGCTAGAAGTGCTGTGTGTCCTTCAGCTTTTTATTACACGTCTGAGGCATGCCCATCTGAAATGTGCTGTCTGAACTTACATATCGTCTGGGCAAATAGTACAACTGTTACGCAGTCAGGGTTTATGTGTGTACTTAGTCGTGTCTTGACTCTTCGACCCCATGGGCTGTTGCCTGCCAGGCTTCTCTGTCCATGGGATTTTTCAGAATGCTGGAGTGGGTTGCCATTTCTTTCTCCGGGGGATGTTGACCCAGGGATCAAACCTGCGTCTCCTGCGTTGGTGGGCATTCTTTACCAGTGTGCCACCTGGCGAGACAGATGGCTTTATCCTGATGCCTAATTTAATGACTAAGATGTCATTGTCAATATAGATGGGTTGTGCTAATATAGATGGGTTGACATTGTTTCCATCGGTCCATGTTGACTATTAACCTTGTGTCATGGGCATGTGTCAAAGCTGTTAATAGTTGCTATGTCTGCTCCAGTCTCCTGGTTTTGACATCACCTGTGTTAACCCTTAAAGCAATGTGAGACCAACATTGGTGAGTATTGCCTGTGAGGACTGGTAAACAAACTTTGTTTGAGGGAGCATTTTAATTATTATTAATTGCAACTTCATAGGGAAAACTATACCAATTATGTTTTCCTTCTTTAAAATAATGGAGTCTGAGGGAGAGTACCCCAGAATTCCACGGCTAACAAGGCTGTTGCGGAGATTCAAGAAAACTCCTCTGAGTTAAGTAGGCACATTTGAGTGATCATTTAGATTTTTTTGACAGTGGACTTCGTGATTAAAGCTATTGAATTGCCTCCAGCAGCCACAGCTTGCTGACCTGGAAGAACACTAAGTGATTTGGATTCTCATAGAGGTGAATGGAAGGAAGAGAGTTTAAGTGCATAATCCAAGATGGGTTCCTGAACCAGGGCCAACTTTGGGACTTGAAAGCAGGTGACAGGAAGAAATAATTAAAAAGAGTGTCAGTAATAAGGTAATGTTCTCATTATGCTTTATTGAGGAAGAGACTGAAGTATAGAGAAGGCTGGATAAGTTGCTGGATAAGGAGTGATTGAGCTGTAATGGTGTAACCCAGGTTGCAATACCAGGTGTAGAATAACTGGTAGTGGCCTTGGAGTTCATAGTTGGAGTCCTATATTTAGAGAAGGTGAATTTGATAAAGGTCATGCAGGGACCCTGGCAGAGCTGGGACAAGGATTGCCTCAACAGCTACTGAAGTGCTATTCCAGGGAGCAGCATAATATTGAGGACTTCAGGGTTTAAATCCTGGCTTCCTCACTTAAAGCCCAATGGCCAGCTGCATAATTTTTAACACTTAATTTTTCTCATCTTAAAATAGATGAATTACCTTTGAGACTGTAGTCATGTGATGCAGATATGACAACACAGACTGACAACACTGCTCAATAAGCATTAGCTCTTATGTGGCAGGCTAACACTGGTATGCAGTTAGTCAAGGAATGGCTTTTAAGCAAAACTAAGGGCTTCCCTGGTGGCTCAGCTGGTAAAGAAAAACAACCACTTCCGTGCTGGGCAAGCAAGAGTGCCCCCAGTGCATACGAGTATTTCCACTGACCCTGGTCATTACCTGCTTCTGAATATATTGTCCAGTTTGAGGGGATGTTGCTTTCAGGGTTACAAGGTCAAGAGGAACATTTTTGGTTACAGGGGTCCAGGCAGATTTCAAAAAAGGGGGTTCTGAAGTCACAAGGATAGGTAGGGAGGATAAGGTGGATTCTAAATACTAGATAGTTCCTTAGAAGTGGGTTTTCAAATTAGCCCAGCCTGTATTCAGATTTCCATCTTTTTTTGTGTCTGGGACAAGTCACTTATATCTGTAAAGTTGGGGATAGATAACAAAACACTTCAGAGGTTATTACACTGATCTTTGTCAGTTGTTTTTTCCACTGTTGGCTGCATACTGGAATCTCCTAGGGGAATTTTTGAAACTAATACCTGGGCCCTGTCCCCAGATAGTTCTGATTTAGTTTGAATAGGTGAGTCTAAAGAGCTTATGATAAGATCAGAATTAAGATCTGTTTCTTATCCCACAGTAGTCTTTTGGGTATATTTGTCTCCTCACCCCAGTTCTCCTAGGCCTCCCTGTATATGGAGAAAGGCACATCCCTGTTCTTGCCACTTTGCTGGGAAAGGCAGCACTGAAAACTGGGTGCTGCCCAGTTTTCGCCACCCCTGGGTGCTTGCCTTGGTGTTGCCTCGCAGTTGGATGAGATTGTTTTTACCAGAAAATCCTGTTTTGTTCACTGATCAAGTTGGTTGCTAGTACTTGAGCAAAGTATGAGAGAGAAAATTGAAATACTATGCGCTGAGCACATACATGTATGGTGCTTTTCCTCATTATCAACTCTTGATGTTGGGGTTACCTCATTTACTCAAGAAGCTCAGAGAGGGAGAGTGGTCTCTCAACAGATTTGGGGCTCCCTTTGTGTGTGTATATATATATACACACATATATAAAATATATATAAGGTATATAATATATAATTACATATATATATATAATATATTTTATAGTGATCCTTCACTATCCTGAAGTGAAATCTATTTTCTGTGTTCACTATTTAAAAAAGAAGATGAAGCCTTAACTATAATATAAAAAGGAGCAGTTTATAAAATAGAATGTATTTGTGTATGTTGGGTATGACTGCCAGAAGACATAAGAAATAAGTCAGATGCTTGAACCCACTTGAAGCCATTCCATACTTGCCCTGTAAGAAGAGTGAAGGCACATGTAGAAATCAGAATGAAAGCTACAGCCAGGGAGTAATGAGACCATACTTAACTTGAACATGATAGGAGAGAGGGAGAAATAATTGAAGTGTAGGGGTAGCATGTCAAAACAAATACAACAGGTCACTGAATTGGAGAAGTGAGATAGTACAGTATTCTCACAAATGAGTTGGGCCTTAAAACTATAGTGTCAGAAAATAAACACACAATGGGACTTTGCTGGTGGTCCAGTGGTTAAGACTCATGCTTCCACTGCAGGGGAACCCTGGTCATATCCTGCAGGCCACATGGCCAAAAAAAAATACATGGGGCAAGGCGAGTGGAATAAATAATACAGGACTGTCCCATTGAGTTATGAGGATTTAAGAATTAACACATGAAATGTGATCAACCAGTTCCTGTCACTTTTAAACATAAAGTATTAGGTAGTATATAGGGTCACAAGGAGTCGGACATGACAGTGACTGAACGACAACAATCCTTTGGTAGAAAGGGAATAACAATTAGGAAAAAGTAGTCCTGATTGCACAAGGTAAAGTACAATTCTAGTTCGGTTCAGTTGCTCAGTCATGTCCAACTCTTTGCGACCCCATGAACCGCAGCACGCCAGGCCTCCGTGTCCCTCACCAACTCCCAAAGTCCACCCAAACCCTTGTCCATTGAGTCGATGATGCCATCCAGCCATCTCATCCTCCTGCTCTTCTCCTGCCCTCAATCTTTCCCAGCATCGGGGTCTTTTCCAATGAGTCAGCTCTTCACATCAGGTGGCCAAAGTACTGGAGTTTCAGCTTCAACATCAGTCTTTCCAATGAACACCCAAGACTGATGTCTTTCAGGATGGACTGGTTGGATCTCCTTGCAGTTCTAGACAATGTCTTTATTCCATTTAATCATTTTCTTTAATGGCTTTATGCAGACACTTAATACTTTCTACCTGTGCTTGGTTCAGACCTGTGGGCATGGGCAGTTCTTTGTATACCAGACATGGAGTGTGTCTGTCCTCTTTCCCCTGATGTCAGTGATGCTCCCTGGCCAGTGTGACAACTATAAAAAGGAAAAGAAGAGCTTCAGTTTCCCCGGCACCCACTAGGAGGCAGTACTGCCCTGCTGAGAATACTGGGCCAAATTTGCCTGAGGTCACACACTTGTTGAGTAGAATTGTGTCTCCGTTGACTCCAAAGTGTCTTTTTCCACTAGAATAATAACAATAAAGATAGTAATAAAGACAATAGCGATAATAACTAGTATTCCTTGAGCTCTTGCCAGCATCTTGCTAAATGTTTTACATATACATATTACTAGCTCACTTAAACCTCACCACTTGAGGGCAGTTTCTCATCTTGCAGATGAAGAAATCAAGACTTAACGTCCAAGACCCATGTTAAGTGTTTCATGTAGAAGAGGTTGTACTTGAGCTAAGTATTGAAGAATGGGATTAGGATAGAAAGCTGGCTGTATAAAGAAAAAAGCCATGTGCATAAAAGCAAAGGCAGGAAACTTCAAGGTTTTATTGTGGACTGACAACTTCTTAGAGCCTGTGAATTTATTCAGGGTTTAGAATTGGAGATTAGTAAAAAGTGAGAACTACAGGAAAACTTAAGAGTTCAGGGACTGGTGGTTTTCAAACTTGAAAACTAGTCAAACCTTTTTCTGGAATGAAATTGTATATTATAACTATAAAATACACAGGAATTTAAATGATTTGTAAGTTCTGGTAGATAAATTCAGTTACAAAGATAGGAAAAAAAATGTTTTGATGAATGCAGTCTTAAATTGACCTCAGAACCAAGTTTTTCCTGTTTTGGTTGTACAGAGAAGTAAGTATTTTTTTAACAACTCATTTTGCAATTCCAGAAGTGACAGGATGGAAAGTCTACCTCACAACAACCTAGAAACAGATTCACTTTAGCATGTTAGTAAGTTTTATGTTCTTAAAAAACTTAAACAAAATCATTAGACATACAAACATATATTTAAACATGATCAAATGTCTGGGAGACTCCTGGGGCACCATGTGAGCGTTCTTATGCTGCCCACACTTTTACCCTGTGGAGCCTGAGGTAAAGGCACAGGGGAGTGAGTTGTTGAGACTCATGGAGCCCAGCTCGGGCCGTCTCTGGGTGCTCAGCCTCCTGAGTCCCGGCCCAGTTCTCCTGAGAGACTGACATCTGGTGTGGCAGCATGCCACTGCCCTGGCTGTACAACCCCTCACCTGCGAAGGCCCTGGCTGCTTGCCCATCTCCCTGGCAGATAAAGCCTCAGACGGAGGGCAAACAATACCCGGCTCCAGGAGTCAGCGCAGGTCTGATCACCCAGCGGTTTGTGCCTGTGCCACATCCCTTCCCTCTCTGTGGCCAGATCCGGACTCTTGAGCAACAGGCAGACACCTGTGAGCTTGACAAAGGTGTCAGCTCTTTTAAGGAGGGTTTTCCAGGCCACAAAGGGACTTGTCTTCCCTGTCCCCGTGGGCAGCTCAGAGCCTTGCCCCATCGACCTCAGTTCCAGTATCAGGGTGGGGCAGCGTCATGGGGTGTGGTCCGTGTTACCAGGGTGCAGACATGTTGGCGACATGGTGGCTCTGAAGCATGGGAGAATTGGTGGGCTACTGACTCCCAGGATTTCAAAAATACCATTTATCATCATTTGTCCTCTTTTTTTTTGGGAAAGCATGATAAACCACTATTAGGAGGTATTGTTTTAATCATAACATTATTCATATTAGCGTTTTTGTTTAGAGAATGCATTCTTTTGCTACTGAAGAGAAAAATACCATGAGCAAGCAATATGTTTATACAGAAACAAATGTTTTAAAAGTAAGTTCACACACTCAAACCTTTGGCTGGACACAGGCTGTTATCGAATAATAAATTAACCTGACCTTGACTCAGGCAGGTCCTCCAGAAGCAGGTTCATAGAGTATCGCTCTGCTGGGAACGGCTTCTCCGAGGCTTTGTGGTCACATCGCAGGAGAGGGAGAAGGTTCTGCTTTCTCTGGAGTTGCAGTGCTGACCTTGACCATACTGTCCTGTATTTGTGGCCCCTTGTGATAGTGAAGCTTTTGACGACTCTGGGAACTCGAGTCTCCACAGCTGAGCAGTGGGAGCCAGAACTGCTTCCCTTCCCGGCTTGTTGGGACAAAACCTGAGGTAACTCGTGTAAAGCTTCAACAACTCTGCTTGGCACAGAGGGAGCGCTGAAAGTTGCCAAGCTCAGCGTTTTTCACATGAGCTCTACTCCATCCTCTTTAATTACTCGCTTTTAATTCAAAGGTAATCCACGATATGGCAGACAGCACATAAACAAGAAAGTGACCCAATAGCTTTGGATTTTCATAAGTTTTTTTTCTGTCCTATTTTCTTTATTCTGTATGCTTGGAGTGGAAAGAGTCTTCATTTATTTGTGTTTCAGTTCAGTCGCTCAGTTGTGTCCAACTCCGTGACCCCATGGACTGCAGCACACCAGGCCTCCCTGTCCATCACTAACTCCCGGAGTTTACTCAAACTCACGTCCATCGAGTCGGTGATGCCATCCAACCTTTTCATCTCCTGTTGTCTTCTCCTCCCACCTTCAGTCTTTCCCAGCATCAGGGTCTTTTCCAATGAGTCAGTTCTTTGCATCAGGTGGCCAAAGTATTGGGACTTTCAGCTTCAACATCAGTATATCCAATGAATATTCAAGACTGAAAGCCTTTAAGATTGACTGGTTGGATCTCCTTGCAGTCCAAGGGACTCTGAAGAGTCTTCTCCAACATCATTTGTGTTTAGGGGGTGTTAGAGAGGTGATATCATGGCCCCACTTTGCAAATGAGGAAACTGAAACCAGAAAGAGGAAGTACCTTTCCCAAGGTCACACAGACAGTAGGAAGGTTAAGCCAGGTTTGAACCCCACAGCCTGTGAGTCCAAGCCCAGTACCCGTGTCAGGACCAAGAGGGACCTCAGAGGTGACCTGCATTGAGGTGCCCACCCGTGAGTTTGAGACACCTGCCCCTGAACCCCCATGTTTACAGGGAGCCTGCACCCATAATGTATTTCCCTCATGATGACTTTGAGATACTTAAAACCATTCCCCACTGAAGATAAATTCCTGTTTTGCAGCCTGTTCAGTGCTGGAATCCTGGAAGTGGGCAGGTTGTGAGTAAACAACTCACTCAGGGTTTTTAGGTTCCTCCGTTTTGCTTTCCCAGGGATACTGGGTTGGTACTGTCCTTAGCTCTGCAAGCACATAAGTACTCTCCTGGGCTTTTCCCTCCCTCCCCCCTTTTTTTAAATTAATTTTTTAAACCTTATAGCTGTGCAGTACAGCATGTAGGATCTTTGTTCCCTGAACAGCTATCAAACCTGCATCCCCTGCATTGAAAACATGGAGTCTTAACCCTCGCTTTTATTTTTTTTTATTTTATTTTTTTTTTATTTATTTTTTTTTAACCCTCGCTTTTAAAAGGGTGCTTTTTTACTCTGTGTTTGCTTTCTTCTGGTCTTTCCTGTTTGCTAGCTGTCTTGGAGTTCCCAGCAAATATTTCCATTGTTTTCTAAAAGAAACCAACTGCAGTGTTTTAATGCCTAAGGTAATACAAATATGCACTGTTTGTTTCAGTGGTTAAAATTATGCATTGAGTAGGAGGTCAAGTGGATTGTGGGCAAATTGTTCCCTAAAATCTATCTGTAATTTTGAAGAATTCCAAAAAGATAAAGACATCAGTTCAGGAACCTTAATTGTGTGGTGGTTGTAAGTGATCACATGTGAGGTAGGCCCTGCCCTGTGCTAGTCCAGGTGGCACACAGACCTATCTCCTGCGCCAACTGAGGGCAGAGACGGGATCTTCACCTCCTTGGTTTGCCGTTTGTAGGGGGGGGACAGTTGGGCAGCAGGTGGCATGTACCTCACGTGGCAGCCTGTGCCTTCCCACTGCACCTGGTAAACAAATGGCCCCCATTGTCCTTCCAGCTGGACTCAGCTCATGCCCCCGCTTCAGGCAGAGGCAGCTTTTTTTTTTGTTTTTTTCAGAGGCAGCTCTTAATCAGATCCAAGTTTGCTACACTGGGACCAAATGGTCTGCAAGGTCTTTTCCAGCACTTATATTCTAGGACTTGTCAAGTCCAAAAAAGGAATACAATTTTTTTTTTTTGGTAAGGATGGCAGGTCCAGGCAGTTGTTTTCTTGGAGGGTAAAGGAAAAATGTTAAATGTGCATACAGTGGGTGAGAATTCATCCAAGGCTGCATCAGGCTTTTAAAAAAAAATTTGTATTAATTTGGCTGCATTGGGTACACGGCGTGCAGGTCTTTGCTGCCGTGCTACAGAGCTGGGCTCTGTAGCCTGTAGCACACAGGCTTGGTTGTCCCACAGCAGGCGGATGGATTCTCAACCACTGGACCACCAGGGAAATCCTGGCATCAGGATTTTTTAACAGGAACTTTCTGTCATACAGTGGTCAGGCAGGTGTTCGTATTTGATTAAGATCGGAACAGTCTCTCAAAACAGCCCTCACACAGCTTTGTTAACGGTTGCTATTCCCACTGCACAGATGTGGACACTGAGGTTTAGAGAAGGAACATTTCCTCACTCCGGGAGGACTGGAGCCAGGACTAGAACCAAGGCCTGACTCCTTAGGCCCTGGCTCTTCCAGCACATCTCAGCTGTGTGTGTCTGCTATTAACGGACGCCACTGTGGTTCACATTGATTCAGAGACTGCGTGGATACCCACAAAACCCTGGAGGAAGCAGTTTCTCTGTCAGACAGGGCCGGTGGGTGTAAAGCAAAAGGGTGCCAGTGAGGAATGAAGACTGCCAGGGCCACAAGTGTCTGCGCAGTGGGCCCTGGGTCACCTCTTGTCACTCAGATTGGTGTCAAGAAGGTTTTGCACAATGTCTCCAGGTTGCACATTGAAGTCCTAAGGCTTTCTCGTGGGAAGACCATAGCATTCAGCACCGGGAGACCTAGATTTGGCTCCTAGTAATACTGTTATGTAAGCCTGGGCATGTTACTTGGCTCCTTGAGCCTTGGTCTTGTCATCTGTAAAATAGGATCATAGGGCTGTTATAAAGTTTAAAACAAAAAAAACCCCAATAATCATTAATGCTTAGTAGGTGCCCAGCACTGTTCACCTAATTTAATTAATTTAATCTTCACAGCAACCCTCAGAGAGTTAGGTATTATTACTTACTATCTTCAGGTTAAAAAACAGACACAGTTAAGTAACCTGCCCGGTATTACATGGCAGCAACTGGGGAAGCTGGAACTGGAACCTAGGCTGTCTGGCTTCAGGGTAAGAATTCCAGGGCTGGTGACTCCTAGACAGCACCTTTCTGAGTGTCAAAGACCATTCAAGGTAGATGGGTCCTTCCAAGGGCCTTAGTTTAAGGGCTATTTAACAGATGAGGAATCCACAGGTCAGAGGGTAAAAGACCTGCAGGGGGTCTCAGTAAGTCTGGCAGAGCTGAGGTGAGGATTCAGGCCTCTGGGCAGCCTTGCCCATGACCCACAATCCTGAGGTTATGCTCGAGGAAGCACAAATCAGTGAAAAAGTGCAGTCACTTCCATGATCACTAATACAGAGAGTCTCAGTGTAAGGCCCTTCCACTCTGGGACACGTTGTGTCTATTAACCCTCCCCCCAAACACTTTAAATAGCACTGTCAGGAAAAGGGTAATGAAAGAGTAGGGCAGTAGTAGGCAGCGCTGTGCGGTAACACACACCTACAGAACCCTGCACTTAGAATACGTACAAATAAAAGGATATACTAGAATGGCTGCCTGTGCTGCAGGGGGATGGGAGTGGCCCGCAGGGTGAAGGGAAATAACATAAAACAAGAGAGAACAAGTCAGGCATATAGTGATGACTGAGCCGTCATCTAGGGAGCAAGACTGACTCATCCCACTGCACCAGAGGGCCAAAAATAAAACTGAGTAAAATAAAGAGATGAGATGAAATCACTCCGCCTGAAACACATTGGCTCTGGGCTCAAGGAGGAGAAGGGGGGCACACCTCCTGGGCTGCTGCCTCACCAAAGGCAGAGAGGCCTGGAAGTGTCCCTCAGTGGAGTGAGCGAGGTGAGAGCCGGTCACACGGGCGTCTGTGAGCTCAAGACTGGCACGCACTGGTCTGTGGGGCACACCCTCCCATTGCTGTGCCAGCTGACTGTGCCCTTGAAGACTGGGTGGAGGAAGAGGGCATCTTGGTTTACTCGGCTTGCCTGTCTGCAGACGGGGGACAGTTGGGTGTAGACCTCCCCTAACAGCCCACCTGATGCTGGAGCCTCCCAGGGAAGTGGGTCTCCCCGGGGCACAGAGCCCACAGTTCTGGGCTCGGGTCCCAAGGGGGCAGCACGGGGAAGAAAGCTGGTTCTCCACTCCATCCAGAGGACATCCAGATTTGCCTGCGGGCACAGAAAGAGTGGGCGACCGTGGCCCTCAGAGCAAGGGTGACTCGTTTATGAAACATGAAACGAGGCAGAAGCCTGGAGCTCCAGGGGCTGGACAAAGGGCTTTAAGGAGAGCCAGGCAGGATTTTCTAGAAAGTAGTTCTCATCCCATTAGCCATCACAGAGGTGAGTGACTGTGTGTGTGAATGTCATCACCGCTTCTGTCTGTCTGTGAATGTGTATGTCGAGTGTGTGTGTGAGACTAGTGTAATTCTGAGTGTGTGAGGGTGACTATGAGTGTGGGGATGGGGAAGAGGGAAGCAGCAGGCTCAGGTGTTGCCAAAGAGTCTAGGAGGAAACTATAAAACTGGGCGATGTCCTCTTATGAGGAAGCACTTCTCCTGGGTCCACAGGGGCAGAGTGCAAAGTTCACGCAGATAGTAGTGACTGGGAGGCATGAAGCGTGGGTGGGTGGTGGTGCAGAGGTGGCACTCTCAAGGGGTAGGAAGGGCACACACTAAAGTCCACTTAGCTCTAGACTCAGAGAATGGGCCCAGGCTCCAACCAGCCTGGCTATTCTCAAGTGGTTACAGGTGGGACAGTTAATGCTTCCGGGCTCCAGTTTCACCACCTGTAGAATGGCAGAAGTGATTTGGCCTACCTTCCTGGCTGTGTGTGAGGATTGAGAGAGAACTGTGGGACGTCCCTGGCTGCACAGTGGACACGACCACCTGCGGTGAAGGGGCTACAGGACCCCTGGTTGGGGGAGATTTCACGTGCCTTGGAGCAGCTAAGCCCAGGCGCCACGAGTACCGAGCACCATGTGCCCCAACCAACAGAGCCCTGGTGCATGGAGTCTGTGCTCTGCAACAGGAGAGGCCAGGGCAGTGAGACGCCCTGGACACTGCAAATAGAAGCCCCTGCTCTCCGCGACTGGAGAAAGCCCGTGTACCACAACGAAGACCCACTGCAACCAAAAATAAATATAAATAAACTAATTTTAAAAAAGAGCTATGTGTGTAATGCACTGAGAAGAAGGCCTAATGTGTGGTAAGTGTGCATCTGCTGGTTGTGGAGAACACATGATCATGCTATCTAGGGAGGCCCGTGGACAGTCCGGCCCGGACATGCTGCTAGTCAAGTCAACCTCCTGTTCTCTCCCCGCCCCCAGCCTCAGAGGAGGACCTTCTGATGGCACTGTGATCCTTCTCAGGGAGTGGGGAGAGTGCCCTGTCTCTGGGCAGGGGGGGACAAGCTTGCCTGGCGGGGGCTGTTAGGCCTGCGACCTTCTAGATGCAACTCCCGCTCAGACACCACACACTCCAGGAGGTTTAGAATATCAACTGATGCAAATTCCTGCTCAAGTTTTGCCCTTGTTTTTTCTTTTCATTAAGGACTGGGTGGGGAGCGTTTGGTGTCATCAGGGATTACTTTGAAAGTACCTCCTCACTTTGGGAGCTGGCTTGAGTCAACTGGTCACCATGGAATTTCTTTTTTTAGTGCACAAACAGCCGAGTTAAGGCAGCTGTTGCCCCATCCGGGGCGGAAAGCGGGCTGTTGATGTGAAGCCGCCTGGCTCATGTTTCTCGGGCAAACAGATGCCATGTCTCTCAACTCGCCAATTAGGAAGCCTAGAAACTGTGGTTTGGAGACCACGTGTCCAGTTATGTGTAGTTATTCAGGTAATTTTACCTGGGAAGCCCTCTCTGAATGTCAAAGCCACAAGATGAGTGACATATATAGTCGCTGGTTGGTGGGGAGGGGCGCCACTTCTTAGGGCCCACCCCAGGAGGTGGTGAACATTAAGTGCCAAGTCAGTGAGGAAACTCTGTTTTGGAGCCAAAGCGTTAAAAAAAAAAAAAAATCCTGGCCACAAACCACTGAGGCTTTTACTGAGAGCTTGTTTTGTGCAGGTTCTGAGCCTGGGGAAGGCCTCTGGGCGGGAGGGGGCAGGGAGGAGGCTGGCAATTCAAAATAGCAGGAGGAATAACCCTGGATGGGGTGTGGCCTTTCAAGAGGCGGGAATGGCATGAGCAAAGGCATGGAGGTAGGAATGTATAAAATGTGTTACAGGGAAGAGTTAGGTTAGAACAGAGTTTACAACAGAAAATAAATGAACACACATTGTCTACTACGTGCTCAACCCTGTTCGAGTCAGCAGGATGAAGCTGGTGAACAAAACAAAAACCCCTCCTCTGTGGATATTGTGCATAGCCAAGATAATAATAGCTCACATTCATTGAGTGCTTACTACATACCTTGCACTTGTTTAAGTGCTTTATATTTATTTACTCATTTAATCCTCAAAACATCCACATAGGTAGGTATGGTTATTATCTCTAGTCTGCAGATGAGGAAATGTTGGCACCAAGAGTGGAGGCAGATTCAGACTCAGAGCCCCTGCTCTGACAGTGACATTCCTCTACTCCACCCCCCTCAGTGAGAAAGGGGGGGAGGTCAGGGTGCCAGGTAACATGGGCTGGCCTGGATGGTGGTGAATGCTGGGCAGGGAAAGTGGGTATCCAAGTGCCTTTGGAGGATTACTCTGGGGGCGGTGAAAGTGAAAGTCGCTCAGTCGTGTCCAATTCTTTGCAACCCCATGGACTATACAGTCCATAGAATTCTCTAGACCAGAATACTGGAGTGGGTAGCCTTTTCTTTCTCCAGGGGATCTTCCCCACCCAGGGATCGAACCCAGATCTCCCGCATTGCAGGTGGAGTCTTTACCAGCCGAACCACAGGGGAAGCTGTGGGTGTGTGTGTGGAGTCAAATGGGGAGAAGCACATGGCTGCAAGGACTTGGGGTTTGGGGGCGGGCAGTGAACCCCTCTAACCTCCTTACTGGCTGGAGGGAGAAGAGTGAAGACAGAAGAATCAGTAGATAGGGCTCGGGACATTCCTTAGGTCATAGCTTATCTGGAATTAATGAACTTGGTAGAAATTATTCTCTCCTCATCAAAGAGGACTGACTGCCTTTTTATTGTGGATTATTCTTTGTATTATCAGTAACTGCATTTCACAAAGCGTGAGGGGGCCTCTCTGGTGGGTCAAGTCCTGAGCCCAAAACACGGGGACTTGAAAGGTCTCCCAGACTTGGCCAGAAGACGTGATGATTTGTGTCAGGTCCAGCCTTGGTCTTTCTCTCCAAACTCCATTACTCAAACCCAGCGTTCGGGTAAGTTGCAGACCCGCTCCTATTCTCCCTCACCCCCTGTCCCCCACCCCTGTGCCCACCCTGCAGGCCCCTTCATATTTCTTCATCAGAAATCCTAATGGCAGCCCCTCCTGGTGGCCAGTCGGCCGGTCTCCGTGCATGGCTGGAGCCTTGCTTTTGTGCTCGTTGGTACCACTGCTTTTGCCTCCCTGCCTGCCAACCTCTGTCATGCCTGCTTCAGACTTGCAGAAGCACAAGCCAGATCCCTGTTTCAACCTTTTCCAGTTTCCATCCATGTTTCCTGAACGGATATAAAGTCTCACTTGGGTTTAGGTAAGAGCGGCCAACTTTATTTTGGCTGCCACCGCCCGGCTGCTGCTGCCGGCGCAGCCTCCTGGAGGCCCCCTCCCTGCACCTGCACGCACGCCCTCTGGGCTGCGCGGTTTTGCCAAGCCCCGCCCCTGCTGGGTTTGCCTGTCCCCCAGAATCCCAGAAGAGCTTGGATTCTCACGCATCCATGCCCCTGCTGCGTCCTTCAGCCCTGCCCCTCTCCCTCAACCGTAACTCTGCTCTGACCCTCCACAGCTCATGCAGGTACCACACTCTGGGGCAGGGGGGCGTCCAGGGGTCGGGTACGCCTGTGAGTCGGCCACGATGTGAAGAGCACATTTCAAGATTGCCCTTTAAGAAGGTCCTCAGCCAGTCAGAGCCCTTGAGGGCTGGGGATTCCCGCCTGGGAATTTTTCCAACACTCTGCCAGCTGTTTCTTCTCTTTCAGTAGTTTTACTATTTTTCTTTCTGTTCTGACTCCGTTTGCCTTCAGAGTGGCAGCTCAAGCAGAATGGCGGTGGAGGGTGGGGACCTGGCATTTGCTGAGGTAGGAGCTACGACCACGGTCGGCTGCGCCAAGGGAGGGGATGGGATGAAGGGGGAAACGGGAGCGGCACACAGGAAGTGAGGCCAGCAGCAGGGTGGCCTCTAGCTTTTCTGGTGATCTTCACGTCACTCGGCTCTGGGCATAGGGCCTCGACTCCTCCTGGCTCCTGTCAAAGTAGCCTCCTGGCTACTTGGAGGGTGACACATTAACCCAGTAACACCGATTCACTTGTCAGATGTGCTGGCTGTTGCCTAAGAGACCAGAGACCAAGGAGAAGGGCACAGGGAAGGATCAGTTGTGAAGGAGGGCTTGGGAAGGGTTGGGCGCAGGGAGCCCACGTTTGGGGAGGTCCCGTGACACCTCTGAGCAGGAAGGAGGTGCCAGACACCCTAGGGATTTGGGTGGGAGGGATGAACTCCTACCTAGGAGAACTTTTCCACTACAAAATTAGGCTCCAGGAGGGTGGGTTGTGTGAGTAGAGTCCCTTGGTGAGATCACTTCCCTAGGGAGATGTTAGTATCACAGCATTTGCCTGTGTTTCTGGGCCTCCACACTGGGTCCCCCTGGAAAGCTTCTTGCTGGGGACAGCCACTGGCCTCCAGCTGCAGATAAGGATTAGTAAACTCAGGTGTGTATCACAGAAAAGCAAAATAAGTGGCTCAAACCTAAGAATATTTTTCCCTCACGTTCAAATGTGGAGACAGTCTTGAGCATTTTAAAAGCAAGACTTAAAAAAAAAAAAAACTTAAATAAATAAAAGCAAGACTTAAAGGAATAGAGCCCTCCAGGTACCCCCTCACCTTCTGGACTCCGCTTCCTCAGGCAGCTCAGTCTGTGCACATCGTGATAAATGTGCCCTGCACGGACTTCCTTCCCTCCCCATCTCAGAGCCCCACGTGATTCCTGGGCTCGCCTCCCAAATTCTTATCTGGGGCTCTATATCTGAGGGTCCCCCAAGCAAGATGCTAGTATCAGTGAGCACTTACTGCATTTTAGGCAAAAAACCCCATTCTAGGAATGAAGCTGTGACTTGCCCTAGGGCACCCACATTAGAGCCAAGACTAAAAAAAAAAAAAAATCAGATCATTTTGTGATATCATCTTGGGATGGAGTCCTAGACTTCCCCAAGTCAGAGAATGCACGTTTTTGGACTTTTGATCTGTTCTGCCAAATGGCCCCTGAGTCAAGTCAAGCCTCCCGCCCCTCCCTACTGGCAGTGTAGAAGCCCACAGGCTTCTCAAGTTCTCACTGCCAAGGGCTCTTAGCTATTTTCAACTCAGCCCCTGTGAGGCCATTCCTCCAAAATATGTATTTTAAAAAAAAAAATTCAGAAAGCATTAATACCAACTAGCCTGTTAGCCTTATACTAGCAGATGTACAATATGTGTCTGTTGAGTTGAACTGCAGAGATGGCACCAAGTGGGCACGCGCCTACCCGGGGCAGAACAGTCTTGCTGGGAGTGCAGCTTTTGCCCGTCTTTGCTCCCTGGAGCCAGGTGGGCAGAGGTACAGGCACCTGAGGGCCACAGTGTGGCCAGGCCTGGGGAGGGAACCTTTACACAACTTTGCTCTCTTCCACCACATTCCTTTTCTTTGCAGAAATGCTGCTGAGTGGGGTGTGGCTGCACCCTCAGCCCCCTATCTCTTCCCCTGAGACGTCTGAATATACTGAGGGTGGCAGGAATGTAGCCGGGACTCACAGGAATTCGTCTCTCACCAGCCTGTGAACTACTGTTTCAGATGTCCTCTGTGAGCAGGGAACCCTACCTGTGGCTCCCGGATGGGGCTGTTCTGGTCTGACCACTTTGTAATAAAGCTCTCCTACAGGGCTTTATAGTATCCAAGACACTGACATCAAGGAACTCCTTTGATCCTTCTGCAACTTGTAAAGTGGGATGAGCCAGAGTATCATTATCTGCATTTTACAGATGGGGAAACTTGAGGCTCTGATTAAAATGAGGGTTCAGTGTCACATTGCTGCAAGTCAAGATTTCTGTCGCCTTATTGGGAATTCCCTGGTGGCCCAATGGTTAGAACTCAGCACTTTGACTGCTGTGGGCCCAGGTTCAATCCTTGGTCGGGGAAGAAAGATGCTGCAAGCTGTGTGACATGGCTCCACCCACCCCTCCTCCAAAAAAAAAAAAATAAATAAAAAGAATTCTGTAGCTTTGCCTACTAATTATCATAAGTGCATACTGTGTGGGGCTCTTTGGCCAAGTTATGTCATTCTCACAAAACTCTCACAGGTGGATAGTCAACTACATCTGGCAAACCTGAGATTCAAACCTGGGCTGTACTTCATAAGTAAGGGACTCTCAAAATGTGGTCCTTAGACCAGGAGCATCTGCCAGGAACTTAGAAGAAATGCTCATTCTTGGGTCCTGCCCGAGGACTACTGGATCGGAAAACTGGGGTGAGGCTTGGCAGTCTGTGGTTTAACATGCCCTCCAGGTAATTCTGATGCATTCTCAAATTTGAGAATTGCTGTCCTAATACATTCTTTCAGCTCGGTGGATTTTAATCCTGACTGCACGGTGGAATCACTTGAGAGCTGTAATGCTCAGTGCTGGGCCAGACCAGAATCTCTGACCAGCACTGAGGTGGGGCTCAGGCGTCAGTATTTTTAGAAACTTCCCATGTGTATTTCACTGCCTTTGACAGGCACCAGGAAAGGAAGCCCTGGAAGGCTCCACAGTTTACCGGAAGGTTCTAAAGTAGAACAGGGCAGCCTATTCTAGAGAATCCAAGAGGGCATGAAGGAAGACTTGGAGTCTAGGAATGAGAGCCTCTGGGGACTCAACCCCTTTTTCTTGAGATGTATCCATGCAGACCCAAGAAGCCTGCAGCCCTGGTGGGGCCCTGAGCACCCTGTTTGTCTTGGCGTTATCCCAGGCAGCCAGCTCTCTGTGGAGCTGCAGCTGTTTTGTTTGTGTGGTTTAACTGTTGGCCCAGTTTTTCCAGGGCTGATTAGACATCCCTGTGAGCAGTATATCCCTCTCTCGTCCATAGGATTCCTGGAAAGGGGTTGAAGCAGCTATCTCCCCTTAGAATTCAGGCAAAGCAGGGGTCTGTGGTGCTGGCTCCTGCTGTATTACTCTGGGCCTCAGTTTCAAGGATCTGAAAAGCGTATCAGTCAGGGTCGTCAGGAGCCAGAAACCACACCAGTCATTTCAACAGAGAGAATCTAATATAAAACATGATTAAAGTACCTAAAGAATTGAAAAAGGCAAAGAGAGAATGTCGAAGTATCAGTGAGTCACAACCACAGGAAGCAGTGGGGGGCTGGAGAAACAAAGGGAAAAGCTCGCAGCTGTTAAAACTCAGAAGCTGGGAGGATGGCGGGCCTTGCAACCGAAACCCAGACCTTTGGTGAGGGGGTGTCAGCTGGGGGACCTGGTGTCCCTGAGGGCAAACCTGGAGGCTGGGTCTGTGAGTACTGGTGGAAAAAAGCAAATTGGAATCAGCTGTTACTCTTGGAATGAACTGCTACTAACAGGGGGAAAAAGCACTGCTAGGTAGGGAAATATTGAGGCAGCTAGGTTTCTGATTGTCTAACTTCTCTCTACCCTTGAAGGCCCTCCAATTCTTATCTCAGGCTCACTCTCTCCCATCTCTTCAGTTTTCTTTTTTTAGGATGTTGCTGGTTCAATCAATGTCTTTACTGAACACCTATTATGCCCCAGGCCGTAGGGTTTGGGTGACATATAGTAACAGCACCCACATTCACTGGGGCATTTACCTGCCTGACCCTGCTGTAAGCATCTCACATGTGTTAACTCACTTACCATTACCCTCACTTTACAGATGCGGAAACCAAGGTACAGAGACATTTAGTAACTTGCCTAAGGTTATTATTTAGCTAGTAAGTGGCAGAGTGTGAGTATGAACCCAGTCACAGTGGCTCTTCACCAAATCACCTCAGTACCTCTAGTCCTAGAGAGACGGACATATAAACAGTTGATTTCAGGACAACATAGGGAATGCTATGTGGTGAGGGCCTCACAGGTAACTCATTTCATCCCCTCATTCAGCAAATCTTTAGATGGAGGTGCAATGATGAGCAAGAACAGACTTTCTACCTACTCTTGGGAAACTTCAAGTGGAGACATAGAGATTAACAACATTTTAACACCCAAAGAAGTTAGGTCCAATACACAGGATCCCTTGGCTTTGAAAACTGTCATCACAGAGGTTTGTCATAAATGTGGGAAATGAGAAGAAAGCTGTTTCCTGGAGGAGGTGATGGTTGGGCTGGGGCAAATGAGTGAGTTAATCAAATGAAGAAGAGATTTCCAGGCAGAGGGAACGGTGTGTATAAAGGACGTGCTGAGCGTGAGCACTGGAAGTCCTGCCCTGATCTCTGGCCAGCTGACCTTGGCAGCCCTTCCAGGCATGTGGCCCACCTGTTTGGAGCACTGTGGCTAAGTCTTCCGTGACCAGGCTGGAGGCTGGCCACCCTCTGCTAGTGCAGATTCCAGCCTCCCTCAGCTCCAAGTGATAGGCTGGCCTCAGGGGCCTCCTAGGGGAGGTCTGACAAAGGCCCAAAAGTAGAAGCTGATGTAGTGGCTGATAGGGACAGTGTTGTCAGATAGGGAGCGGGGCAACCCCCAGTGATTCTTTGGAGAAATAGTGAAGGGCAGGTGGTGCTAGTGGTAAAGAACCTGCCTGACAATGCAGGAGAGGTAAGAGACGCGTTTGATCCCTGGGTGGAGAAGATCCCCTGGAGGGGGACCTGGCAACCCACTCCAGTATTCTTGCCTGGAGAATTTCATGGACAGAGGAGCCTGGACAGTCTATAGCGTTGCAAAGATGGACATAACTGAAGCAACTTAGCATACAAGCACTATATAAATGAACTTTGTAAAAAGAAGCCTCAGAGCAACTGGGGCACAAAAGGGCAGTGGTCACCAGAGCCTCAACTCAGGCCAGTTAACTCCTCCTCCTCGACTGGGTCAGAAGGCAGTGATTAAACCTATTTTACAGGACGGGAAAAGGGAAAGGCAAGGCTGGGAGGAAAGCTGCTCTTTGGGGTGACTGCTAGGCCTGATCCTTTCTGGAGGCAGCTGAGCCTCTGGAAAATGAGATTCTGAGGAGCTAGGTAGAGGTTTTGTGAGGATTCAGAGAACCTCTGGGATAAGTGGGGAAGACCCTGGCTTCCTAACAGATCAGGAAAGGGGGAGAGACAGAGAAGGCAGAAAGGGAACTGCCTCCTCCTAGGTTTCCCAGTGCCTCCTCTCTGCCCTGCTTACAGAAAACAAAGTGCCTTTGGCTGACTCTGGATGGGTTCCATTGAAGCAATTAGAGCAACCACCGTCAATGCTTCAAGGGGGGCACTCTCCTCCCCAGTCCAGCCACTGACACAGCAAGGCTGAAGGCCCAGCTGGGGGCCCCCATGGTGAAATCTGTTGGGATCTGCATGTCTGAGGTCCCCAAGCCCCCACCCCTACCCCCAGAGCTTTAGGAAGCTCTGAAAATGCGCCCAAAGCCTTCCAGATTTCCATGGGCCCAGCCTAATCAAGCATTGAAGCCTGTGTCATCCTCATCACTGGAAACTTTTGATGAGGAGGGACATCACTGAATAGGCCCCTCTGATTCCCAATGGGAAAGCAAGCCCCTCCCTTCCTGAACACCACCCCCGCCCCCTACTCCACCCTATGCCTGCCTGAGACCTTTCAGCAGAACCACCCAACCAGAGGCACTGAACAAAGACAGTTAGAATTCTCTGAAGCTCCCTTTGGGGGAGGATGAGAGTGTGTGCACAAATCCCTGCTGCGCCCTGTTAGGTAGGGGGCCCTGCGGGATGCCACCGCCCACCTGCCATGCTGCCTAGGCCCTGGGGCTCCTGGGGGACAGGGGAACCATCTGATGGGATGACGTGGGCCAGGACCCAAGGCTGTGGGCAGAGACTCAGTGGCTGATGGAGGGGCAGCCACCATTGATTTATGGGGGTCCAGAGACTCTTTGCTTTAACACCCCTTGATGCCATCTTTCCCACCAACCTGCCATACTGTTTGGTGGCAGAGGGGGTTCTTTCTCTCTCCTCTCCTTAGTTCCCATCAGGTCTGGGGGTGTGCTGGAACCAGCTCAGACAGGCTTGCAAGAGCCAGTTACTAAATATTCAGGAGTTCCGTGAGCTGGTTGTTAAAAATCAAATGATATGATTCAGTGTTTCTCAACCGTTTGTTCATAGCCTCCTAAGGACTTTTTTAGACATTTTCCCCTTAACCTCCTACCACTCTCCCTGTAAAATTTTAATATCACAGATACATTGCATATCTGTTTATGCACTGGATGTATTTTTGTGCTTTATATATAAAGACAGGAAGGCTGTTTTTCATCCCCTGCCAAAAACCAATTTTCCCCCCTGTTGACAATACATGATATAAATTCATAATTATTTTAAAAAGTAAAATATGCTCAAAATTCATCTCTTCCTAGTTAGCTTACTACCATTTTTTTTTTTAATCAGCTCTTGTGAGATTGTTGATATATCTGTTTTTCCCCTGGGGAGTTGGTTGTTTAATATTTACCAGCCAACACCGGGCAAATACTTTATTGGAATATAGTTGCTTTACAATATTGTGTGTTTCTGCTGTACGGCAAAGTGAATCAGCTATATGTATACACACATCTCCTCTTTTTTGGTTTTCCTTCCCGTTTAGGCCACCACAGAGCACTGACTTCCCTGTGTTACACAGTAGGTTCTCAATAGGTAATCTGTTTTATATACAGTAGTGTGTATATGTCAATCCCAACATCCCAGTTCATCCCACCCCCCCTGCCTCCCACTTGGTATCTGTATGTTTGTTCTTTATGTCTCTATTTCTGCTTTGCAAATAAGTTCATCTGTATCATTTTTCTAGATTCCACATATAAGCAATATTATACAATTTTTTTTTTTTCTGGCTTAGTTCACTCTGTATAACAGTTTCTAGGTCCGTTGAAGTCTCTGCAAATGGCACAGTTTTGCTCCTTTTATGGCTCAGTAATATTCTATTTTATATACACACCAAATCTTCTTTATCCATTCCTCTGTTGGTGGACATTTAGGTTGCTTCCATGTCCTGGCTGTTGTAAATAGTGCTGCAGTGAACACTGGGGTGGGTGTATCTTTTGGAATTATGGTTTTCTTCAGGTATATGCCCAGGAGTGGAATTGCTGGATCATATAGTAGTTCTATTTAGTTTTTTTAAAAAGGAATCTCCAAAAATAAAATAAAATAAAATAAAAAGGAATCTCCATACTGTTCTCCATAGTGGCTGTATCAATTTACTTTTCCCCCAACAGTGCAAGAGGGTTCCCTTTTTTCCACATCCTCTCCAGCGTTTATTGTTTCTAGATTTTTTTGATGATGGCCATTCTGACTGGCATGAAGTGATATCTCATTGTAGTTTTGATTTGTATTTCTCTAATTTTTAGTGATGTTGAGTATATTTTCATGTGTTTGTTGACCATCTGCATGTCTTCCTTGGAGAAATGACTATTTAGGTTTTCCACACCTTTTTTTTTTTTTTTTTTTTGGGTTGTTTGGGCAAATAAGAAAGAGAGGTTTGTCTAGCAAAATCCTCATTTGAAGATTCATGGAAGAACATGGAGAATTCCAGTGGAGGCAGGGAGAAGAGGAAAGAGGAGCCTGGAGAGGGAAAAGACCCTCTGATGCTGAGTCAGTGTTGGCTGAAGGATGTCTCTCCAATGAAAAGTCTAAAAAGGGGAAAAATTGTGTGTGTTGTCAGGGGCAGGAATGTGTGTATATGTAATACACATCCTCATGCTCTAGAAGTGTGTGTGATTAGCAATTTGCTTGCTTTTTCCTTTGATGTCGTGTATACCTTTACACACCACCACTGGAGGTCAGGGGCATAAAGCTGAGACCCCTTACCCACTGTTTCTTTTCTTCCGTGTTTCATATCTAAACACCTGAATCTCTATTCTGAATGGCATACTGGGCCCTACGCAGAGAACAGAGAAACTGCCAATGTTGTTTGGCCTTGAGTAGAGGGAGAAGAGAAGCCTTCCACGTGAAGACACACAAGGTGGAAGCATTGCATCACTCCCTCCTTTCCCGGTCCCATTTCCTCAGTGAAATGGGAAGTGTGGTCTGAGTTCTCAGGAGGACCTTCCAGTTCTCACTGTCCTTGTCTGGAACCATCTCCTCTTCCTCTCATCTGGACAAAGCTATGAGGTCCTGCCCAGGCACTGCCTCCTCCTTCTCTGCTGTCACTCATCTCCCGTCTGCCTGCAGGACAGCTTTTTAAAACTCCGCCCAGCGCCATCTTCTCCCACTGAAGTCTGAAGTCTAGACTATGTGAGAGCGTACAGCATGAACTCAAATGCTGTGCCATTGTCCGCTGGAGGACTCTAAGCCATTGCCAACCGCTCCCAGGACTAGCCTCCATGTCTTCAAAACAGGAATAAAGCCTCTAGTGCCCACTGTGGGGTGAAGATGCATGAGCTAATGTGCTGTGCACGTAGGTCCTTGTTATGGACTGAACAGCCCCTGCTCCAAATTCATATGCTGAAGCCCTATCCCCCAGTACCTTAGAGTCCAATCTAACTGGTATCTTCATAGGAAGAGACTAGGGCACATAGATACCGGGGGGTGCATGTGCAGAGGCAGGACCATGTGAAGAGGTTGCAAGAAGACAGCCCTCTGCAAGCCAAGGAGAGAGGCCTCAGGAGAAAGCAAGTCTTCTGGCATCCTGATCTTAGACTTCCTGCCCTCAGGAGTGTGATGAAGTGAATTTCTTTGAGTTACCCCGTCTGTGATATTTTGTTACAGCACCCCTAAACAGATTAATATAGTCCTTAAGAGGCCCTGCTTCTTTCTGCCTTTAATTTGTGTCAGCTTTGCTTTACATGTGGCAAGTCTTGTTCCACTGTTTACAAGCGACTGAAGGGAGGGATCCCGTGGGTGTATCTCTTCCTGTCCCCAGAGGACACAGTTCAATGCCAGGCACAAAGTGTACGAAGTCTGATCTCTTGCCTCACTGTCCACTTCCCGCTTGCAGACAAGGGTGGGGGGGATCCAGCTGCCATCCATCAGAGTGCTTCTCAAACTTCAAGTCAGAGTCAATTTAGTGAATCACATGAGCACTTTTCAAAAAAGGCCGACATGGAATAGCAAGAAAATTAGAAAATGCCAGACTGTACCACAGGCAGTAGGAGGAAGCATTATTTTATGAAACTTGCATTTGTTTTTACATATTTGTAAGTAGACAGAAAATAATTACCAACTATTCTAAGTGTTGTAAATTATATTTGTGCCTGGTTACTGCATCGTGGTGTAAAAATGCATTTCTTAATATGAATCACAATCCCCTAAATCTGAAAAAACACAGCCCTCAACCAGTATTGTTCAGTTTCTCTTTGAGTGAGTTTATGACTGAAAAGCCAATCAGCTGTTGAGGGGAGGCCTGAGGTAGGGTAGTGGCAAGGACCTGAGTATGAGTCGTCACTGTCTAGGCCAACAGTCATGGAGCCCTGGCCTTGGGTACTCTGCTGTGTCCTAGAGTAAGTGACATGACTTCACTGGGCCTGTTTCCCCATCTGTAAAGGAGGAGTCACAAAACCTCTCATGGGGTTCTATCAGGACTACCAGGCGGCAAGAAACCTGAAGGTACCCACTCACTGATGTAAGAGACAGTTTTTATTTCATCATTTCATTCAGGTCTGTCTGCTCTAGTAGGTGAATTGTTTGCTTCCTCTTCCGCTGCAGGAGAAAGGAATGTGCTTGCCCCTCACCCCTCAGGAATCCCTGGCTGGAGTGGGCCAGAGTTGAAAGTGTATCCAGAAAAGCATTTTAGAGGCTAAATCCCAAAGTAGACTCCCCTGTGGATTTTATGAAGAGAAAATCAAGTGCTGGCATATTCTCAAAGCAGCTTCCCGAGAGCAGTCAAGGTCCCGAGAAGTCAGGAGGAGCAGCCTCCCATCCTTTGTCTGGGAATCAGAGGCCAGCCGCCACTCCGCTCTGGCTAGGCTCCCAGGAGCACTGCCTGCAGGCTCTGAGTCACTATTAGAAGCCGTCCGGGGCCCCTGGGAGAGCAGGGGTGGAACAGCTCTACCCGAGATGGTTTCCTGAACCTGGCGTTCCAGCATCCACCTCCCTTAGCCAGGCCACTTCTTTCGGCGACACACCTATCTTTCCTGGGCCAAGGACTTTCTGAAACCCATGCTGCAAACCTGTTTCCAAGCAGGGTGCTTAGACATGAGTGTATTATCTGGAATTCCTAGAGGGTCTGTAACACAGCAACTGGAACAGGTGTAGGTAGCTGACCCCTACCCCTCCCCTGCTTCCCGCTCCTGCACTGGGCTCCCCTCTCCAGCCCCAGAGCCCTATGTGTCACCATCCTGACCACCATCCCCTGGTTCAGAACAGAGAGCACTGGATAGAAAGTCAGGACCTAGCGCTGCTTCTGAGTGACCTCACTTGTAAAATAGGTGGGCTGGTGGGGGATGGGCTGGCATTTGATTTTCTGTAGGAGTCAGATCCTTAAAATGTTCTCAAATTCTAGGAAATGAACTAGAGAAGCTAAAACTACACTGCTTTGCTCCCCAGGGAGAATCAGGAATCTGTGTTACTGGAGACGCAGGCAGAGCTTCCAAGCCATCAGACTAGTTTGTGGGGTTTGGAACCTGGTTGATGGGGAAGGGGTGGGCATCCTTTGTGCAGCCTGCACCAGCAGGGTGCAGAATTTGGATTGTCCAGGGTGTGCCAGGGTCTGGGACAGGGTAAGGAGAATGGTCACTGTCCCCCACAGGAGCTGCACTCTGCACCGGAGTGGGGAAATGGGGGGGCTTTTCCTCGGCAGTCTTCACTAGCCTCTCCCCCTTTGTCTTAACTCAAAGACCCTCTGCCTTATTTCGAAGATACCTACTGTCCAGTACTTATCAGAAGGACCCCCAAACCCCACCCACTCAGATCTGTCTCCAGATCCTTCCTGTCACCCTACTCTCCTTGCCCAACTTTGAGTCAGGAAGCCAATGAATATTTAGCCTCTCTGGCCTAGAATTTCACTTGGTGAAATTCTCAAAGAGGCCCTCCAATGCTCTTCTCCTCTGTGAAGCCTGCCCTGACCAACACCCATGCTCCAGCACCTTTCCCCTTTCCTCCACACCAGACATTTGGGTATTTAATCGTTTATTCCCTCAATGTATATTGAACGCTGGCTGCCTACCATCTGCTCTGCTAGGAGCTAGGGTATAAGGAGAGCAAAACCACACCCAGCTCCTCCCCCTCAGAGGCTGAGGGCCCGGTGGGCTCTTCTTACACACCCCTTCCTCCGTGCTCCCTTCCCAGCCCCCACTCACTCTGAGATCAGCTCCCAAGGACAGCACCTGTGTCTTACACATATTTCTCTCTCAACACACAGCAACTGTCTGTCATCCAGTAGCCTTCAATATATCACAGATTATGTATGAGTGGCCAGAAAGGAAAACTGGTTTATACCTGAGGCTGGTCCTAACTTTGTTACAGGGACAACAGAAGATGGAGAAAGTAACTAAGGCTAGACACTGGGTTAAATCACATGCTGGTGCTGCTAACCTACAGAGTACAATTTGGCCCTATCAAAATTAATAAATGCATTCACTTTTTGACTCACCAGTTCCACTTCTAGGAACTTATTCCACATATGGAGGCTCACACATTTGAAATGACATACACACAATGTTAGTCACAGTAGTATTATTGGCAGCAGACTGGAAACAACTTTATTTTTTTATGTGCTATTACCTTTAACTAAGTACAAAGACTCTTCTAATCATGTTACATAGAGAGCATTTTATCCACTGCTCTGTTTGGCTGCCAGCCTCTTGTCTCTCTCCTCAGCAATGGTAAGGCGAATACCCTTTCCACGGGGAAGAGAGATCCATGGCTTGTTGCCTTTGCCAATAACGAAGATGTTGGAGAGCCGAGTGGCAAAGCTGTTGCCATTGGCATCTTTCACATGAACTACATCAAAGGAACCTGGGTGTCTCTCCCGGTTGGTGATCACGCCAATTCTTCCCAGGTTAGCACCACCAGTCACCATGCACAGGTTACCAGTGTCGAACTTGATGAAATCAGTAATCTTGCCGGTTTCCAGATCAATTTG
This sequence comes from Cervus canadensis, assembly GCF_019320065.1. Lineage (NCBI taxonomy): Eukaryota > Metazoa > Chordata > Mammalia > Artiodactyla > Cervidae > Cervus > Cervus canadensis. The sequence goes on from NC_057413.1 coordinate 42,001,829, forward strand.
AATGGTGTCATTCACCTTGATGAGGGGATCAGGATAACGGATGGTACGAGCATCGTGGGTCACCAGATGAGGGATTCCTTTTGTTCCCACAAAGATCTTTCTGACTTTGCACAACTTATACTTGGCCTCCTCAGGTGTAATACGATGAACAGCAAAGCGACCCTTGGTGTCATAGATCAAACGAAAATTCTCTCCAATCTTATCAATGCTGATGACATCCATAAAACCAGCAGGGTAGGTTACATCGGTGCGGACTTTGCCATCAATCTTAATGAAACGCTGCATGCAAATCTTCTTCACTTCATCTCCTGTTAGGGCATACTTAAGTCTGTTTCTCAGGAAAATGATTAGAGGGAGACATTCCCTCAGCTTGTGGGGACCGGTAGATGGACGAGGTGCAAACACGCCGGTCAGCTTATCCAGCATCCAGTGCTTTGGAGCTGCTACGCGCTTCAGGTGCTTCTTGGGACCCCGAGCCATAGCTGCACTGCGCACAAAGAGAGAGAAAATAACCTGAATATTCATTGACAGGGCCTAATTTCTACAAAATATATTTTTTAAAACTGAGGTACAGTTGATATACAATATTATGTTAGTTTCAGGTGTACAATACAGTAGCTCACAATTTTAATTTCTATTTTATATTCTATTTTATATTCTATCTATAGCTATAAAATATTGTCTATAAAAAAATGTTGGCTATATTCTCTGTTTTTACTATACATACTTGTAGCTTATTTACATTATATACATATAGTTTGTACTCATACCCCTATCTTGCCTCTCCCCTCATGGGACCTAGTTTGATACATTATGCTATCCTACATAAAGCAGAATCCTATGTGGTATAAAAAAAAAAAATGAGGAAGCTCTGTTTGAATAGGAAAAACTGTAAGATATATTGTTGAGTTTTAGAAGGTGAGTGTGCATAGTTCATTATTTTTTATATAAAAAATGGAAAGATGGGGAAAGAACATATTTAAGTACAATGTATTTTAGATATGCACAGAAGGGCGCTTCAGGAGGAGGGTCCACAAGGAACAGGTCACAGTGGGTGCTGCGGGAGGAAAAACGGCCAAATGAAAGATAAGTGGGAAAAAAACCTTTCCATAGTATCCTGATTTTTAAAATACTGTACTATATAAATGTGTTATGTATTAAAAATTAAGACAAAAATGAAGTCAATGATAAAGACTATGAGGCAACATGCAGAAATGAGATTAAGATAGGTGGGAAAAAAGAAAAAAAACTGTATTCAGTAGGATCACAACTATGTAAAAAAAACCCATGTTAGGGTTTCCCTGGTGATCTACTGGTTATGAATTCACCTGCCAATGCAAGGGACATGGGTTCGATCCCTGGTCAAGAAGATCCCCACAAGCTTTGGAGCAGCTAGGCCCATGCGCCACAACTACTGAGCCCCCAAGCTGCAACTATTGAAAGCCCACACACCTAGAGCCTGTGCTCTACAATAAGAGAAGCCACCGCAATGAGGCCCGATTATTGCAGCGAAGAATAGCCCCTGTTTGTTGCAACTAGAGAAGTCCATATACAGCAGCGAAGACCAAGTACAGCCAAAAACAAACAAGCAAAAACAAATAAATCTTTTTTAAAAACGCATGTTAAAATTTCCATACGTGGAAGGGACATTCTGGGTAATTTTTTATTTCCTTTTTTTGCTAATTTTTTCCATAAATTTCTGTAAACATACTTATTAGGAAAAAATTAGTAACAGAAACATATATACTAACAGAATGGAACATTCAGTACAGTTGCAATTATGAAGAAAAGGCATTGAAAAAGACTGGAAGAAGGGATTTCCCTGGTGATCCAGTGGTTAAGACTGCTTTGCCAATGCAGGCTGTGGGGAATGGATCCCTGGTTGGGGAACTAAGATCCCACATGCCATGTGGTGCAGCTGAAATTTTTTTTTTTTTTTAAGTGTCTCTTTCTGGGACTTCCCTGATGGCCCAGTGACTAAGATTCCACACTCCCAGAGCAGGGGGCCTGGGTTCAATCCCTGGTCAGGGAACTTGATCCCACACACAGCAACTAAGAGTCCAAATACCGCAACCAAAGATACTGCAGGCTGCAATTAAGACCAAGTGCAGCCGAATAAATGAATAAATCTTAAAAAAAATAAAGTAGGCACAGTGTTCACAGTGGTTGTCTCTGCATGTGAGATATTAGGTGATGTTTAAAATATTACAATATTTTGGATTACTTTCATGACGGATGGAAGGAAGGTAGAAAGGAAGGAAAGCTAGGGAAAGAGAATTCTTCAAAATAACAGTTGTGTTAGGGTAGTAAGGTTATGCATTATTTTTGTTGCTTTGTTCAGCTTTCCAAACATTTCATTATTTGGTTGTGTTGTTATATTAGTGGGAATAAAACTCTCACTGCAGCAGAGTAGGATTCTACTCCCTGAAGTCCTGGTCATTTGCACTGAAGAATGCTACTGGTGACACACTGCTGAGGAGAAAGGGTGAAACATCAGAGACCTGAAGTCCTTAAACTGACTTAGTTGGCAAACATTTATAAAGCCCTGACTGCTAGGTTTGCTGTTGTAGAGTAAAGCACTTTAAGCAAGTATGTATGCTTCATGCAGAGATGGAAAAAGAATCCTTAAGGAGGTCTGAGCAGAAAAGCCTCGTAAGATCAGGCCTTGTAGGCAGTGATCAACTTTGTCAATGGACAAAATTAGGCCTGTCCAAGCAGGGAGTGTAGGATTCACCCATCTAAACACCTCCATTCCAGGACTCAGTGCCCCACTCTTCCCTTGCTGGCTGCAGCCATGCATGGTCTCTCTTGTAGCTCTACCACCTTTATACCAAACCCTGGGGCTGATTATCAAAGCTATGGTTTTTCCAGTAGTCATGTATGGATGTGAGAGTTGGACTATAAAGAAAGCTGAGCACCAAAGAATTGATGCTTTTGAACTGTGGTGTTGGAGAAGACTCTTGAGAGTCCCTTGGACTGCAAGGAGATCCAACCAGTCCATCCTAAAGGAGATCAGTCCTGGGTGTTCATTGGAAGGACTGATGCTGAAGCTGAAACTCCAATACTTTGGCCACCTGATGCGAAGAGTTGACTCATTGGAAAAGACCCTGATGCTGGGAGGGATTGAGGGCAGGAAAAGGGGATGACAGAGGATGAGATGGCTGGATGCCATCACCGACTCGATGGACATGAGTTTGAGTAAATTCTGGGAGTTGGTGATGGACAGGGAGGCCTGGCGTGCTGCAGTCCATGGGGTTGCAAAGAGTCCGACACGACTGAGCAACTGAACTGAACTGAAGGGTTGAACTCTCCCTAGTCCTCACCTATCTTGCCATGATGAGCATATGTCCACTCATGATCTTCTTGGAGGAAGGACACTGTTTAGTATTACAAAGCAAACAGCTCAAGAAAGGTTTTGTTCATCCAAACTCAGAGACCTGGGTTCTGATTCTGCTATTGACTACCTATGAGACCTTGGACAAGTAACTCCACCTTTACGAGCCTCTGTCTCATCTGTAAAATGGGGAAAATCTCAATGAATATTTGCCCTGACCACCTCCCAGAGTTTTGGTGAGGATCAGGTGATACGGTGTATATAAATAGCACTCTAGGACTTCCCTGTTGGTCTAGTGGTTAAGAATCTGCCTGCCAGTGCAGGTGACACAGGTTTGATCCCTGGTCTGGGAAGATCCCACTTGCCACAGGGCAACTAAGCCCATGTGCAACTACCGAGCCCACACGCCCTAGAGCCCATGCTCAGCAACAAGAAGCCATCGCAGTGAGAAGTCCCCATACTGCAATGAAGACCTAGTGCAGCCAAAAATAAATAATTAAAAAAAAAATCACTTTAAATGTATAAAGGATATCCAGCTGATTGATACACAAAATGTAGTATATCAAATACAATGGAATACTATTTAATCATTATGCTAAGTGAAAGAAGCCACAGGCCACATATCATATGATTCCACTTACATGAAATATCCAGAACAGGCAAATCCACAAAGACAGAAGGCAGATTAGTGGCTGCCGGTACCTGGGGGTTAGGAACAAACGGAAAGTGACTATGTAATAGGTACAGGGTTTCTTTTGAGGTGAGGAAACTCAGGAACTAGATAGTGGTGTTGGTTGCACAACATTGTTGAGTGTACTACACGCCGTTGAGTTGCATACTTTAAATGCTTAAAATGATTTTATTCTTACTACAATTCTTTACTACAATTTTTAAAACAGTATAAATGGTTCAAATCTGAGTTTATTATAATTATTTCTACAATTAATAATCAAAGGCATTAAATATTTAGAATTTCAGAATTCTTCATCTGTACTATGGCAGAGTGACCAGAAAAAAGGAGGAAATCCCTCTCAGAAAGACGACAGAGCCCCAGGGACATGAACCCTTGGCCCAGGAGAAGTGTGACCGTTGGAGAAAACCAGAATGCCAAGGCCAGGGAAGCACACTGACCTCTTCTCTTATAACCATCTGTGTGGACCCACCCTTTATTGGCTATGTGATTCCTCCAGGAACATTTAATTCCCAGCCTCTTGCTCCCAAACTCTTTCCCAGAAGACTAGAAGAGCATGTTCTGGTTCTTGCCCTGAACTTCTCAGACCTAAAGGGGCCTTAACCTGGTTTAGCTCCTGGGCGACCCCAGACCCATAAAAGCTGGGTTTCAAAGCTGAAGAAACTCTTGGATGAAGACTTCTTGATAACGATGGTATGATGTTTTGATGACAAAGTTCTGACATCATTGAGAGCAGCAATTCATTCACAGGACACTCAGATGTACAAAGACATTATTTTTCTTCCCCTCACTTAATTTGTCTCATGAGTCCACATCTCATAGAGAGGGAACTGAGAAGGAAGGGGACAACTTGTCAATTAGGCATCTTGGTCTGCCTCCATTTCAACTGCACCTAACAAATAAATATTCAGTCACCTCATTAAAATGACCGTTTCTCTCTTCTCCTCCTCCCAGGTACCTTGGGGAAGGATCAGTTCTCAGTCTTGCAATCAACTGCTTCCCCAGTCCCTCTCCTTCTCACAACGAACCAGGGCTTCAGGGGTGGGCACATCCTCTCTGCCAAGGTTTCCTAAACTTCTTGGACAAGAGTTAACTGGGCACCGGCTTAAATAAACATCCCTTCAGAGGCTCCTACCCTTGGAGATTCCTATCCATCAAGTAATTTGGGATGTGACCCAGAAATCAGTCTTGTTCTCTCTCTCGAAATTACAGAAATACTGCTCTGTGCCATATACTAAGTTCTCTGCAGCCTGGATTATAGTAACCTCCTTAATGATCAAGTCCTCCAGGCTGACATAAAGGAGTGGGAGCTTAAAACATTCATAAAATAATTTCTTTCTCCCCATAACCTGTCTTTCAAGATCACTGCCTTACAAGGAGGCCCCCACCATCATCAAAAAAGGGAAACTTGTTAATTAAAGGAGAGCAATGACTTTTTTGTACAAAATTGTATCTGCTCCTCTTTTGACACTCCAGAAATCTATTGATTCTGGCCTGGGGAGTCTCAGGGGTCAACATGATTAATAGAGTTATGGTTTCAAAAATATATTTTAAAATCCTCATCACTAACAATAATATCT